>NC_134838.1:4893944-5211222 GCF_965363235.1 Mytilus galloprovincialis | reverse complement strand
ATATATATATATATATATATATATATATATATATATATATATATTAAACCGTTGGTTTTCCCGTTTGAATGGTTTTACACAAGTAATTTTGGGGCCCTTTATAGCTTGTTGTTTGGTGTAAGCCAGGACTCCTACCGTACATTGACCTATAATGGTTTACTTTTATAAATTGTTATTTGGATGGAGAGTTGTCTCATTGGCACTCACACCACATCTTCCTATATCTATATATCATTACGTTGTTTTTCAGTGTAAGACATATAATGAGGGATCGGATTGCATACGCCAAATCACGCCATTGTGATGGTGTAGATCCGGATAATGTCGATGGGTATTCACAGAATCAAGCAGGGCTTCATTTAACACCAGATGATCAATTGGACTTTAACAGATATTTAGCGACAGGTAATACATTTATATATGAAGATTTATATTCCGAAAGGACAACTGCCGACGTTCCTCACTTTTTACCCTTGTCTAAAATTTGCAATACTGTGTCAAAGTTGATGTGTTTCCTTTGGCGTTAGTCGAAACTCAGATTTGTTTTTGCTTAATTATCGAATTAGGGCTATTGAACAACGATATACACTGTCGGGTTGTTGTCGATTTGACACATTCCCCATTTCCATTCTCAATTTTATCTTTATTCAACATTCAAGTTAAGTATTCATGTGTTACATTTAAGGATGTTCAACTTAATTTTGATATCAGAATATAGAGGTAGATATCACCTATTCATTAAAACTTTTTATAATTTTATAACTTTTTTTTTACTGATGAGTCTTATGTAGACGAAACGCGCGTCTGGCGTATTAAATAATAATCCTGGTACCTTTGATTTACACCACTGGTTCGATGCCACTGCTGGTGGATGTTTCGTCCCCGAGGGTATCACCAGCCAAGTAGATAAACTCATCATAGATACCAGGACAACATTTTGTATATACGCCAGACGCGCGTTTCGTCTACATAAGACTCATCAGTGACGCTCGAAAAAAAGTTAAATAGGCCAAATAAAGTACAAAGTTGAAGAGTATTGAGAACCAAAATTCCTAAAAGTTTTGCCAAATACAGCTAAGATAATCTATGCCTGAGGTAGAAAAGCCTTAGTATTTTAAAAATTCAAAATTTTGTAAACAGTTAATTTATAAAAATGACCATATCAATGATAATTCATGTCAGCACAAAAGTGCCGACTACTGGGCTGGTGATACCCTCGGGGAAATAAATCTCCACCAGCAGTGGCATCGACCCAGTTCGGTGTTGACATGAATATCAATATTATGGTCATTTCAATAAATTTCCTATTGGCAAAACTTTAACTTTTTCGAAAACTTAGTGTTTACCTATCCCAGGCATAGATTACCTTAGCCATATTTGGCACAAACTTTTTGGAATTGTAGGTCCTCAATGCTCTTTAAATTTATACTTGTTTGGATTTATAACTATCTTGATCTGAGCGTCACTGATGAGTCTTATGTAGACGAAACGTGCGTCTGGCGTTTTAAATTATAATACTGGTACCTTTAATAACTATGCACACATCGTTTCGTAATTAACCTTCATAAAGTACAATTGAGACCAAAAGTTTGGAAGCATAGACATATGAAACGTTGAAGAGCATTCAAACAGGTTTGGAGGTAGACATTTACAGTAAAGGAAAGTCCAAAGTATTCTTATGTCATAGCTGACTTGGAGGGTTCAAATAATAAAATACACCCTACCAGATTTCCATTGTTTAACAGTAACGTAAAATATAAAATCAAAATTGAAATAGTGAGAAATGGGTGTTGGCCATTTGTATAGAAATAGCGAGAAATTTAGAGAAAACTCTCTGTAACAAGCAACATTTTCTGTGCCAAATTTAGCAAGGGGTGTTCTTCGTTCATACTATTTCGAAAATTCCGGAACCGTTGAGTATCCTTAAAAATACCATTTTTCTATCAAAAAAGCTGCGGCACAATATGTGTTTTACCATTTCAATTTGATAATTCAGAATTCGAAAGTTTTTTCAATGGATCTTTGATTGTAAAAACGCAGGAGCAAAAAAAGGCTACCATTGTCGCCTATGTAAATAGTTAATTCTTTGTAACATAAGGAATCTTCTTCAAAATTGTGGAGATAATAAGTAAAAAAGATATTTTTTACTTCTTAGATTTTCAACCTATAAAAATACATTATAATTCTTATAGCATTTTACTAATCCTACCCAATTTGTGGAATAAAAGAGGAACGAAAGATACCAAAGGGACGGTCAAACTCATAAATCTAAAAAACACTGACAACGCTATGGCTAAAAATGAAAAAGACGAACACACAAACAATAGTACACCTGACACAACATAGAAAACTAAAGAATAAACAACACGAACCCCACCAAAAACTAGGGGTGATCTCAGGTGCTCCGGAAGGGTAAATAAAGGCAACAGTAGTATACCGCTGTTCAAAACTCATAAATCCATGGACAAAAAACAAAATCGGGGTAACAAACTAAAACCGAGGGAAACGCATTAAATATAAGAGGAGAACAACGACACAACACCGAAACGCAACACACACAGAAACGGACCAAGCAACAGACAAAACACCACGAGAATAACAAATATAACATCAAAACCAAATACATGAATTTGGGATAGACAAGTACCGTGCCACGTCTTATCTCAAAAATAAGAGAAAACACAAACGACTCAACGTTAAAATGCAACACACACAGAAACGAACAATATTATAACAATGGCCATCTTCCTGACTTGGTACAGGACACTTTTAAAGGGGAATAAAAGTGGTGGGTTGAACCTGGTTTTATGGCATGCCAAACCTCGCACTTTAATGGCAAAGTTAAATATAACATTGAAATGACAACACAATATTGCAGATCCTGCTCCACATGTGGCACCCGTCGTGTTGCTTATGTGATGACAAATCCGGTAAATAGTCTAATTCGGTAGGTCACATTCATGAAAGGGAAGGGGATTGTAGTTACGACGTAAGGAACATATCCGATATCATTTGTGAAACGGTTATATCATAACGGTCAACCAACTCGTGATGGCGTCCGTAAAATTTACGAAGGGATGATTTCAACTTCACCATTTGGAACTCTTGGTTAAATAGCTTCCTTGTGAGCAGCAACCCTCTATCAAGAAAATCATGATAGGAAATGCAAGCACGGGAATATCTTATCAATTTGGAGATATATACCCCGTATGCAGGTGCTGTTGGAATGTTGCTACTTAGAAATTGAAAGTTCACAATTGGAAAGCTGAAATCATCTCTTTTGTCGTAAAGTTTTGTTTTCAACCGACCCTCATTGTCAATTTCCAGATGTAAGTCAAGATATGAAGCCGACTTTACTGTATCTGTAGTATCCTTTATCTCTAGTTCGATGGGAAGTTAGTTACTGCTATGGCACAAACCATTTATAAGGTATTGATAAAATAAGAGATAAAACAATGTGTGCTAAAATTCATCGGTCCAATAAATTTTTTCTTGTGTTATACACTATATTTTTCTACTGAGACCTTTAAAAATAAATTTACAGAGGCACACGGCAATGGTTTAGCTGTCGGACTGAAGAACGATGTTAGCCAACTTAATGACCTTGTAGGCGATTTTGACTTCGCCATTAACGAATCCTGTATGGATTTTAACGAGTGTAACCGGTACAAACCATTTTTTGATGCTAGGAAGGTATACATAAATAAGTATATATCAAAAAGAAAATGTGGTATGATTGTCAATGAGAAAAATCTCCACAAGAGACCAAATGGCACAGAAATTAATGTATAGTTGCCTTATAGTGGAAGATATTAGCAAGCAAAATTGAGGGAATTGTGCAAATGATGATACAAGCATGAAAATTAGCACGAAGTATCATTTTTATATACTTTTTAAGAAAAAAATACTGGCCATAAAAAAAAATCATTTTTTCAATATGGCCACGGCCTTTTTTAAACATGACTGTTTTTGCCAGTTCGAAAATACTTATTTTTCTGTCAAACTTTTTATTTGACCTTCTTTTATTAAAAAAATATTATCAGGTTTGATTGCTGCATTCCTTCAATTGTGACGTATATACTAGGAATACATATTTGACATTTCAGGGTTTGCGCATGCCCGAAAATGTAACAAAATTCACACATTAACATTTGAACTATTCACTATATACCGTAAAGCGGGTTATTTTTGCGGGGTGTACATTTTGGCTTATTTTCGCGAATACAGCAAAATCGCCAAAATAAATCCCTCCAAATTAGAAGTGTACATACAAAGGTATTGATAAAAGTTTTCAATCCGCCAAAATAATAACCGCCAAAATATTTCGTATTATTTATTCAATGAAAATCGCGAAATTTTACACCCGCGAAAATAACCCGCTATACGGTACTTATTGCTTTTGGATTGTTAATGAAATTATGAATTGGTTTGAAAACAGTATTAAAAGGTTATGAAACACATGCGTTTATCAATTTTGCGCATGCGCAAACTATTTATAGACACAAAGACCGATTTGCACGCTTTACCAGGGCACACTGATGTAAATCGTACATATCGTAGTTCATTTAACAGACGAGGACTTGGATTTCGTAAACATATCTTGGTCGTCATTGCATTGCCCAAAAAAATCTATGTTCATTTATTCAAGCTAGTGTAACATCTATGCTGTCACTTTTTTTAACACATCCATTCAGTTGCAATGACCAAGCATTCGATGGATAAGGTAAAAAAAAAAAAACTTTTCTAAACCCCAAGCAAACATCAATTAAAGCTGCAGATCAACCACTTTTGGTATTGGCTAATCAAATTCAGTGGGAATGTTCAGATTATTATGGAGAAGATAAGTTAATCGTCATATTTGGTGGATTGTACATTGAATTGGCTTGTTATGAAATTCTGGATGATATATTGAGTGATACCCCGTTAATGGATGAACATGTGCTTTCACTGAAGCAGATATTGCAACACATAGAACGGCATATTATTTGGATCTATGTTCAAATGGTAATTTCATTTACGTAAGACCGGCAAATTGTTTTCTAATATCTCAATTGACCAAGCACAAAAACAGAATAATGCAATTGTGAAGGGCGATGTTTGTCATAGGTTTAACCGAAGATCCTTATAAAACGATGGATGGTAGCTGGACCAGACGTCAGTAAATTGGTAGATGAATTTGAAAGATCTAGTGGTTTGAGTAATTCTACAACGGATGAACGACACCATGAAGACTCTACGTATACACAAAAGGATTTCTTTCGATAAGCGTCAAAGGCTGTCTAAAGTGATGAACATATTTGGAAATCCATCTCTAGAACAGTCGTCAGATTTGTAAAAATTGACTCTTATAATTCAATTGAATTCAATTCAAAGTTTTAATGCCAAATAATTTGACAGTTTGTGACATATAACAACAACAAAAACAAATGGAGACAATAACTAAGTAACTCAATGTATATATATATTTATCATATGTTTAGTAGTAAATACAGTAGTTTTGCATATGTGATAAATAGCCTGCTGTTTAATCCATATCGCGCAACTTTGATGCTCACCCTTTATCACATACCCTTTATCACACCCCTACCCTTTATCGCATACCCTTTATCACACCCCTACTTTTTTTTTTTTTTTTTTTTTTTTTTACATAGTCATTTTTGGTTTTTTTTTGCTTAAAAAAAATTTCCCTCAAAATAGGTAAATTTTTTGAATGATGTCATTGTTTGGTATGTGACGTCACGAACGTCGAGTTTTCATATTGTATGTGACGTCACGAACGTCAAGTTTTCATATTTTTTGGCACACTAAATGCAACTATGAAAAATACAATACACAAAAATTAATACAATAATAAACAAAATATTTTTAAAACAACAGCACGCAAATTGTAAGGTAACCCAGGTGCTTCGGATAAGTAATTGAGCAGTTCTTTTAAGGCCTTTGAAACAAGACAAAAGTAGAACTGAAGGTAACCCAGTGCTATGGATCAGAAAACAGTTCATATAATATAATACTCTTCTGTTGAAATATATGATAAAGTGTATAATACATGGCAAAATCCGTATCACATGCCGTATCACCCTCAACCAATATCATCCCTCGGGCCCAAAGGCCCTTGGGCTAATATTGATGTCTCGGGATGATACGACATATGATACGGATTTTGCCATGTATTATTCTCTATATAAAATGACTGAATAAATAGTCAACGATTAATCTTACAGGGCGATGGATCATGTAATATGATTCTGAACACTACAAAATATAATATATAACAAGTCAAAAAGCGTACAACATCACCATTAAATAACTATAAAATGAACAAATATTAGATATTTCGGATAACAGATATCCTTCTTCAATAATATCACGATGTCAAATGAATCATATCAATATATTCAAATTAGAGCATTATCAAAATCTTGAAAGTATATACAATTTAAGCGGACACCACAGACGCTGGTACAATTTTAAGATTTCCAAACACGGCGCAAAGATTACAAAGATATGCCAAATAAAAATAGTTATTTGCGATGTGAACTGGCACAACTCTAAATTGCCAAAGGTTGTGACAGTTTAGATGTTATAACTGCACGGAGGGCAGTCCTCAAAGAAAAAAATCAAAAATGCCCAAACCGATCCAAGTTGGTATAATATCGCAAATTTGACAACGGTAGGGCAATTGCAACAGAAACTACATGTTAAAGCCTCCCAAACGAATAGCAGTTTAATAATGGTTAGAAAAATAAGTTTTATCTAATCAAGTAATATAATTGAACGTGGCTACGTACTTATACATCCATCCCAAAAGAATGGAGCCCTGTGATTTAAACTGGTTTTTTTTTTTAAATTTTCAAACTGTAAAGTAAGTACGGAAGCCGGAGTTACTGGAAACAAGTGATGACAGGAAAATGAGTGACTCATTCTATGTTTTTTCATTTATGCCCTCTGAGGAAACTGTCCTCAACTTTCTTATCCAAAATCTATTCCGAGCAACTCTGTCGACCTTCGACCAACCCTCGTTGTGGTCTATGATTGTAATGGTAAGGTTTTTGAGATCAGCTTGTTTGTGCCCAGGTGATCTCAAATGACGACTTACGGGTAGGTCGGGCTTGCAAGTGTAGTCACTTCGATGACCATTCATGCGTTTGTTGAATGGTTACTCTGTCTCGCCAACATACAGCATGCCACATCGACACTGAAGGAGGTATACAACATTCTGGGTTTTGCAAGTTACATTGCAAATTATAGTGTACACAGACCCAGTCGAGTGGCAAGTAAATGTTTGAGTATTAAGTATTTGTTGACAAGTCAGACAACGTCTGTTACCACATGACTTGCACCATTCTGCAATTGAACATCTTTTATTTGAGGAGACGTCAGCTTTTACAAATAAGTTTTAGACTTGATGGTCTCCGAAAAGCTAAGACAGGAGGATTGGGAAAGATCTTGGATAATTTAGGGTGTTTGGCAATAATGTGCCAATTGGCACGGATCAAACGTAAAAGGTTAGTAAAGGCTGGATTGTATGTTTGAACAAACGGGACTATTTTGCTGCGCCTATTCCGTTTGTACTGTTAGAGGTCATTGCGGCTTTTATTGTTAGCGCGGGCAAACCCCTTATCTATGTCCAATTTCTTGTAGCCTCGTTTGGCAAAAATCCGCGAAGTTCCTGTAACCGTTTCGTGACAGCCTCCTCATAGGAGCAAATCCGCTTTACTCTGAGAGCTTGACTGTACGGGATACTATTTGTACAGTGCTTAGGGTGACAGCTTTGAGGAGAAAGGTACTGATGTTTATCTGTGGGTTTACAGTAGAGGTCTGTTGATATGACACCGTCCTTTATAGATGTGGTTGTGTCTGAGAAAGATATTTTAGAGTCGGAAATTTCATACGTAAATTTTATTGAATGATTGACGTTGTTTGCATGTCTGATGAAATCATCCAGTTTTTGTTGGGATTCAATCCAATTCATGTCAACATCATCAATTAAACGGAACCAAGACAGAGGTTTGGATAGAGATGCTACAATAATTTGTTTTTCTAATTTGCCCATGAAAATATTGGCGTAAGACGGTGCCATTTCGAAACAAATTATATATAATGAAATTGTTAACTCTGAAGTAGGTAAGATATGTATATAAACTCAAAGTTATTGGGTCCAAACAATACGAAGATTTTTTGAAGCAAATGCAAAACAAAGGAAAACCCGATTTACTAACAAGATAGAAAAAAAAAGAACAATTTACTATTATAGATGTAAAAAAAACCAACTGGAAATGTTCTTGTCAAAAAAACTGCAGAACATGAAAAGTAATTGACATCTCTTTTCTAGAATTTACATTTCTTGTCAAAGGAGACAGTTTGACTTGTAAGATTACTTTATCCATGAAAACCAAATTAATCCTCTGTCTTTGTCTAAGGATGTCACTTTTAAACAGTTGAATTAAATCGAAGCAAATATATACTTGAAAAAATGTGCGATTTGCCATTAACTGATCCAAATTCTGACGCATTTATCGTTGAGGGATTCCAGGACAACTACGTGCACACATATTTGATGACTATGCAAATGGTGTCATACTGCCTTGTATAAAATATTGCATCGATAAGTTTTCAAGAGAAGACATTGTATTTGTTGGTTACTAAATGAAGAATTTTAAGTCTGGGATAAGATAAAGGCAAGGTGCTGGTGCTAGACGAAAAGTTGTTGGTTCGGGTAGAACGCAAAGGGTTTGGAGTAATTGTCTTTGTGAAGATGACAAGAAAATGGAATTGTTAAAGTTTCTCACCGACAAAATTGCTGCTCTAGAAACTAATAAAAATGCTAATTTTACTCAAGGTGAAAATAGTCTTTGGAATTTCAATACGGATGTTTGTTTATGATAACTCTGCTGCTGAAAATGGTGGATAAAAGTTATTTTAAGAAGTACTGACACAGATGTAGTAGTATTAGGAATGACATAATTCGAAATATTAGATATTGACAAATTTTGGAGAGGTTTTTGAAGGGATAAAGAATTTCGATGGCTTCCTGTTCATGACATGTAGCTGTGTTTCCTTCCTTCCATGCATTCTGTGTCAGCAGTTGGTGGAAAAGTTAATAGGTCAGGTAATTTTTTATGAAGACACCGACATGGACATCATAGAAGCATTTTTTTTAATAGTATCTGGCAATATCAACTTTTGCTGTTAACAAGGCACGATTTAAATTATTTGCCAGGAAGCAACGATCTAATGATGCTATTCCGCCTACTACAGATTCTCTTCCGGAGCACATAAAAAAGCAGTATATCGTGGTGTTCTCAATCGGATTTGTGCATTCGACAGGTACACGTACCAATTCATGGACACTGGATTTGGATGAAGAAAAAACAATGACAGTTGGAAACCAAAATTGATTTCTTTGGCTGCCGTTACATACTCATATCAGGAAGTTTTGAAATGCGGATGCAAGAAATACAGCTGTGTTGGTAACTGTAAATTCTACCATTCTGACCTTCCTTGTACGGGGTTCTGTATTGTCAACTGTCAGATGAATGTAAGATAAGCAACCTGTCTTTCTAACCATACTAGGTATTTGATTTTAGCAAGGTAGGTGATATCTCTTGTTAATTAGAAGAAAAAGAAAATTTGACATTTTTAACATTTTTGGCCGCCATTGTGGAACCGGAAGTCACTTTATCATCATTTATGTATTGTTTATTCGTACTTTAGGAACTATTATCTACCTTTTTTTTACATTGGATTATACCTTTACACTGCTTTCAAAGGATTTACAAAATGCTGCCAATAGGATATGACGCTATTTGCAACATAAGCGTTGGCCATCTTGAAAAAATGGATTTTTTTTTATGGCCAGCAACTGATTTTTTAAATTTTTCGTTTAATCAACCTTTATACCAAATTTCATGCTTGTATCATGATTTGCACAATTATTTCCATGATATCTCCCACTATTATTGAAATAGACACCTTTACAAATCAAACCAGTTACATAATTTAAACACTATTTAATATGACAGTTTATATTTTCGCCGACCTGTAATGCTGATTTGATTCAGTAATAATTGTTTATTAAAAAAACTCTCCCATAAACACTCAACTTGTGATTCAAATATTTCTAGTGTTCTCTACTTACCACATGATGCAGTGGTGGTGTCTATATGAAGTTCGTCATAATGTTTTCATTTTAATCCAAAAAGAGTGTCTTCAAGAACTGAGAGTGACTTTTACGTCATATCTGAAAAGACACCAAATCTTGATTGGTACTGCAATTGCCACATTCTCCTTTCGTTGAAGTTTTAGATGACTTAGACTCAATTTCAAACAAGGCTGCCATCGAAGGTTTATTTTAGGATGTACGAATAAAAGATTTAATTGGAGTTTAAGTCAACAATACACCAATCTAATAACATAACTAACAACTGCTCACATATTTTCCTGATTAGTTTAGAAATTTGATATCATTTATTACTTTTTCTTTTAAGTAAAGTCACCATTTTACATGTTATTATTATTTTAGCCGGTGTTCCACATCCAGTATGTGAGTTCTACGTCAGAAGGTCACCAGAAGCAACATGAGATATGCTCATCGTCAAAACGACCTCATGACATGAATACCTTAATTAAGCATGGGACGGTAAACTGGAAAATTGCTTGTTAATTTTTTTCAGTAAAAAATATCCTCCTGATTGTTTTGTTTTATTGATTTTTTTTGGTCATATTATTTGTATTATTTTGATTACTGCATATGTTGCATCGTTATATGTTTTCACCTGAATTTCTTGGGATCATCTAATTAATCATTTAATGCCCTCAAGTTGTGTAGCCTCTATTGATAGTTATAAAAGGTATTAAGATTATAATTGTATACGCCAGACGCGCGTTTTTTGGTCCTCAATGCCCTTCAACTTCGTACTCTATTAGGCCTTTTAAATATTTTTTGATTAGAGCGTCACTGATGAGGTCTTTTGTGGACGAAACGCGCGTCTGGCGTTAATAAAAATGTTTAATCCTGGTATCTATGATGCATTTTATTTGTCTACATATGACTCATCAGTTACGCTCAGATCAAAATAGTTGTAAAGCCAAACAAGTACAAAGTTAAAGAGCATTGATGACCCAAAATTCCAAAAAAGTTGTGCCAAATTGAGGTAGGGAGGCATCTGCCTCACCAAATTTTTGACCAAATTTTGTTGCAAAAGAAAGACAAGGAGAGTTCAAAATGTCAAACGTGTATTTCTTAGTTTAGATTTAAAGCCAAATATTTCACTTTGCTTTCCTACTCACATGTATTCCTCACCATTATTTTGTATAAATAGACTAAAGGCAAAGTAAAATTTAAGGTCCAACTTTATTTCGCAAAAATCTCTACAGTTGATTCAATCGTCTGTTTTGAAACGAACAAAATAAAATACATTTATAAACATTTTAAGATTATAAGAATAAAAACTCTGATTTAAACAACATGTAAGATTGACATAAAAAACTGAGACGAATACTGATTGCATAGTTTTTCTATAAACATTTGGTAGACATGTTTTTCAACAAACAGTCGGTATCATAATAGAAACAACTGTGTCCCACTTCGTACCCACGTATTCCTATATTCACATGGGATATATTTTATAATTAACCCATTTATAATCTGATTTTTCAAAACCACTACAGGTACTTTAAAATTACAAAACATTTGCTTATCTCTACCTTTTCAATCAGATTTTATTTTGTCAATTTCGGAACTGTAAATTTCTTAACTTGAATGGATGATTGTTGCTTCCATAATGTCATGATTCATATATTCCAAACACACAAAAAACACAATCATAATAAACACAATAGGCAGGTTCTGCAAGGAAGGTAGACGGAACGAAATGCACATTTTTTTAGACTGCCACTCAAATTGAGGTTATATTACATAGACAGAAATAGATAGTTGATCTTGTAACAGTCCACCAACGGATTCCTCTGTAAATAAGAAAATCACAAAAAATTCAAAACGGAAATCAAATCAAATGGCAAAATCAAAAACTCAAACACCTCAAACGAATAGATTACCTCAGCTGCCATATTCCTGACATGGTACAGACAGTTCCTTATGTAATAAAATTGTGGATTAAATCTGGTTATCTAGCTAAACCTCTCACTTGTATGACAGTCGCATAAAAAATTCATTATGTCGACAAAATATCGCCCGTATTTCTTCTCTCATCCTCAATGAGATATCAAATTCAACGTTCTTCTTTTGACCGGATGTTGCTGAGTATGCATCATGCATCAATGAGACAACCCTACACAAGAGACCAAGTGACACAGACAATAACAAGTATAGGTAACCGTTAAGCTGTTTTTGTGTACTGTCCTAAATTAATTTTAGTTATTCGTTGCTATTCTGTGGTTAACATGTCGAAATTTACTATTATTTTATTTAATTATATATTTCTCTGTTTTTGGTGGTATTGTATTTATTTGTACTGTATTCCCGTCATGCAATTTTATCATTTTAACTGTATATTTAACATTGCGCGGAGTTTTGGCTAGACCGAAACCAGATTTAACCCACTAGTTTTCTTAAAATGTCTTGTAGCAATTCAGGAATATGGTTGTTGTTATCTTATAGTTCGTTTCTTTGTTTGTTGCATTGTTTATATAAAAAAAAAAAAGATGTGGTATGATTGCCAATGAGACAACTCTTTACAATAGACCACAATGACACAGAAAATGACAGCTTTAGATCACCGTACGGCCTTCAACAATGAGCAAAACCCATTCCGCGTAGTCAGCTATTAAATGCTCCGAAATGACAATGAAAACAATTCAAACGAGAAATCTAACGGCCTAATTTATGTAACAAAAACGAACAACAAAATTATGTAACACATAAACGAACGACAATCACTGAATTACAGGCTCCTGACTTTGGGCAGCCAGTGGTATAACAGTAGAACATAAGAACAAACTATAAAAATTAGTTGAAAAAGACTTAACTCATCAGATGAAAAATTGTATGTTTTTGTTGCAATTTAGTGTTCTAATGTTTCGTTATTTTCCTCTTATGGTATGTGTTTCCCTCAGTTTAAGTTTGCAACTCGGAATTGTTTTCTCTCAATCGATTTATGACTTTTGAACAGCGGTGTACTACTGTTTTACTTTATTTACTATCAGACGGGAAAAGTCCATGGATAATCATATTTATATACCCTTGTCAACCCTTACATTGGTTTGTCTAAATTTAATCCATAGGATCCATAAGTTTTGACTAGCAAACTAGTAAATGTAAAATGCAACGCGCATTGGGAAATACAATAAATTCTTCCTGATCATAAATGAAAAATTTCGACTATTTTAAAGTCTCTCCAAACTTACCTCAATAAATTATCTTTTCCAATTGACGGTGACAACTTTCCATTTTTCAATCCGGTTGTCTATCTTTGAAGACGTCCCTCGGGATATGTTGTTAATTCCCCCTCGTTCTGAATAAACCTAATGAGCTGTCTGTGATGCAGCCACGTTCTATTGGATTATTCATTATTTGTGAACTTTTTATCAATGAAATCGTTTCACAGATGATATCGAATATGTTCCTTACGTCGTAATTACAATCCCCTTCCCTTTTCATGAATGTGACCTACCGAATAAGGCTATTTACCAGGTTTGTGATAACACGAGCAACACGACGAGTGACACATGTGGAGCAGGGTCTGCTTACCCTTCCGAAGCACCTGAGATCACCCCCAGTTTTGGGATGGGTTCGTGTTGTTTTGTGTTTAGTTTTTTATGATGTTTCTTGTGTACAATTATTTGTCTTTTCTTTTTTGGTCATGGCCTTGTCAATTTATTTTCAGTCTATGAGTTTGAATGTCCCGCGGGTATCTTTCGTCCCTCTTTTGTAAAGACTACACACATATACGAAAAATTTACTATAACGGGCAATAAGTCACTAAGGGGCCAATTACCAATGTTGGTCTTATTTGTATACCGTACTTTGCTGAACATTCTTGCTGTTTATAGTTTATTTCCATCTATAATAATATTCAAGGTAATAAGCAAAATCTGCAAAATGTCCTTTGAATTAACAAACAACTAGTCTGATTCGTCTGAAAATTGTAGGGAGGAAGATCTCAACCTGATCAACATTTTTACATAATGTCAGATTTGTTCTAAATTATTCAGTTTCAGAGATATCAGCCAACAATTGGGGTCATTGGACACATTTTTTAAACTATATACTCCAATTATGATCATTGCCAAGTTTGAATAAATTTGGTCCAGTAGTTTCAGAGACGACCTATTTCAGAATCAACTTTTACTCACGATTTCCTCTTTTAACTGTGTTCTTTATTTCATTATCAAGAAACCTTAAACGTGCATCCCAAAAGTAACACACCTTTCTTTTATTATCTGTTGGTATTTGTTGATAATTATGAAAAATCTAAGGTTCCACTTCACCAAAGCACAATTACCCGTAGGTTGATTTTGCTATTTTTTAGTACATTTCGGTAAAATAGATTGAATGTATTCCAGTAAATTGACATCTGTAGTTTTTAATTCTGGAGTTGTTGTGTTCCAGATGAAAGAAAAATCCAGAAAATCCCAGAGTTTCCTAACAATTTTCAAAAGTATTTTTGTACATATACCATTTTGACATACTAGTCGATATATTTGATTATAATATACGTTTATTTTACATAAACACGTTTTTATTGAGGTTGATGTTGCTCACTTTTTAGTTTTCTATGCGGTGTTTTGTATAGTGTTGTTTGACTTCTTGTCGTTTTCAATTTTGCCGTGGCATTATCAGTTTATTTTTGACCAATGAGTTTTGTATTTTTTCCTTTTTCTACTGCATATTACATGAGTAGGGTATAAAGGTCACTGCGGCCTTCAGTCGTCTGATAGCATCAGAAAAGTGCAGAAGTATTTAGAAATCTCTCCTCAAATTAATCAACTAACATTAGATTTACCTTCTTGATAATTAAACCTTTACAACTTGCATAAATCGTGACTCTCAAAAACATAAGATGGACCTAAGTCACATCGCAGTTGATTTTCTTTGTCATAATTTTCATCTCATATGTTTTTTTTGTGTCATAATGTTCATATCATTGAAAAATTTACTGCACTAATTCATTATCATATTGACTCAAAAATGAGGTGGGAAAAGTATTAAAAACTAATCAAATATGTTTCTTCCTGAATGGTCTTCGTCGATAACGGTTCCGTTTATGTCCAAGTATTAGTAATTAATAATTTTATGCTTTCCGATTTCAGTCTTTGATTATGTTATCGTAAATATTATTACTTCGTTTATTTCTCGTTGACTGGGCGGGGTTTAATCGGTTCGCTTTTTAAAGACCAGTCCATATATAGACAGGTGTTTTAGGATACACTCATCAACGCAGTGTCCAATTATTCGTCCTATATCATAAATTCAATTCTTTTGTATATCCGTTTGTTGACTCTGATAGGTGACTAAAATTCAATAAAAAGTAATAACTGCAATCATCCTCACCACACAAATCAGCAAATAGACTGTCCGTATGCAAATTAAAATGTATGCTCCGCAAAATCAGTTGACATAACATTGGTAATACTGATTACTCAAACTGGGACAACACAATTAATACATTTTTTAAAATGATATTCATGTTCTCCTCAAGTACGCTTGCATAAGGTTATAGATCAACCCCCATCTGGGACAAAACATATCACGATGACACATATAAAGTATTCAACAGTATTGGACAAATAAAAAGAAACAATATAGTTGTTTGATAAGACAATTTCAATTAATAAACAAATACACCGCGAAATTGCTCGCTCTTTACTGGACAAAAATGTCAACAAGCAAGTTTCCAGTTATCCATTTTAACTTTGATTAAAGTATTCATGTTAGGAGGTCGGTTTGAGCATATCTCTTCTTTCCTTTGGTGACCTTCTCTGATAGAATTCACGTATTGGACGTGGAATACCGGCTGAAATTAAATAAACCAAAGTACTAACGATGATAACCAAGATTTCAAAACAATAAATGATACAAAAATACCTGATTTGGAAAAATCAGCCGTACTTGTATCTTGAATATCACGTTGTTATTTGGTTTTCTTCCTAATTTAAGGATCTGCTTACCCTGCCGGAGCACCTGCTTACCCTTCCCGAGCACCTGAGATCACCCCTAGTTTTTGGTGGGGTTCGTGTTGTTTATTCTTTAGTTTTCTATGTTGTGTCGTGTGTGCTATTGTTTTTCTGTTTGTCTTTTTCATTTTTAGCCATGGCGTTGTCAGTTTGTTTAAGATTTATGAGTTTGATTGTCCCTTTGGTATCTTTCGTCCCTCTTTTAAACAAAACTTCTACTAATGCGCACACTTCCTAAAAACACTTTCGATGGTAGTGTCCCTTGACATAATGTTCCATATGCAGTCTCAAATCAAAATCTGTCTCTTTTGTTATAAATGGTAGTTGGGTGTCAGTCTGAGTTCTTCAAAATATTTTTTGTGTGGATGTGAAAGAAAGCATTATTACGCACTTTGTTTAGACATCCACACTGCATCATGTGTTAAGTAAAGTAAATATAAATGTATCCTGTCTTCTTTTCCCCGCATGTGACCTACAGAATTGAAATTGTCATCAGGTTTGAACTATCATGAGCAACAGGGTTGACATATGTAGAACAAGATCTGATTTCTCCTCCGAATTACGTAAGATCACCCACGTTTTTATTTGGTTTCGTGTTGCTCAGCCTTTATTTTCTGTGTTGTGTTTCAGTGTTTTGTATACTATAACCTGTCTCTGTTTTTTTCATTTTTTCATGACACAGTCATTTTTTTAATGTCCCTTTGATATCTGTCGTCTCTCTTTGATAGTTTAATGATAAACATTCGTGTCATTGGTTTAATCGAATTTGAACGAACCTCGATTTAACCTGAAATGGTGTATTGGAAGTTATTCCGATGGATAATTGTCGGTAGACACCAACTCATGGTTAGGATGTAAAAAAGTTTTGTCGGTGAAACTTGTTAATTAATTGAGTATAGTAATCAGAAACTGATTATTTTTTCCAAGATAAAGTAGAATTACCCGTTGATTTTTAAGAGATCTTTTAAATTTACAAATTATTCTTGAATAGAAATCCGTATTAAATACGGGTCGGTTATAAAATAAGCTGTTATACCATATTTGGTAGTTTCCCTTATCTATACTATTAAACGAGAAGACCTCATTTTGTGTGTCGCTTCTCTTCCTCCCACAATAAATTAATCATCATGACTCTATGTCCTATAGGCATTATGCATAGTCCCATTTGTCATCCATTCTTATGACTATTCAGTTTGGGTTATTTTGGGAGAAAAACGAAAAAAAAAGCATCGGAATATTGATTCCGTCATCAGACCGACTTTTAAATCGGACATGACTTCCCGTTTTAACATTGAGAACCAATCGCATAATGAAAAATGAATAAGCCAATCAGAATGTAGTCTAAATCGTGGTTTTTAGATCGTGAAAACCATTACTATTATACCTTAACTTGCACATAATTTTCATAAGTACTCGGACGGGGACAGGACAATTATTTCACGTTTATCTGCATGTATACTATGATTTATTTAATATAATACAATAACATATAAAGACTCTCTATATAAGATAACAGAGATCGCCATGGAGGCAAAACTTCGAACTAATAGTAAATTATAGAAAATTAAACACACTTTAATATATATATAATATAGATACGTATGGTCATAGTATACAGAAACGCGACAATAATGGAATATGACATAAAATAAAATAATAACGGACTTTGAAAAAAGTGAGAGGGTTTTAAAATATTGTCCTGTCTCCATGTATCTATACGACTTTTGATATTATTTTTTTAAATTCTCCAGATATAAAATCTGTTACAAAAATTCTTCCTAAAATAGTGAACATTCTTTCAACCAAATTTAAAGTGCACGCGATTTCGCTTTTAAGTCAAACAGGACTTCCGTTTTTAAACTTGAACATCATGAATTTCATAATAGTACTGAACTCGGGAACAGGACAATAATTATCGAGTTGATAGAGACTCTGTATATAATATAGAGTGGTCGCCTAGGAGAGGAAACTGGCAATTGATATTTAATAGCAAATACACTTTATTTACTTTCAACCAAGCTAAAGGGCCCGCGATTTCGCTTTTAGGTTAAACAGGATTTCAGATTTTAAACTTGCACATAAATTTCTTAACAGTACTCGCGCAGACAGGACAATAATTATCGCGTTGATAGACTCAAGATTATCTGTATCGTTTTAAAAGACCCAATAAATTCAAAAGTATCATTTATCAACACCTTAAGAAGCACAATCATCCTATTAAATATCTAGTAGTAAATAAGCAGCCTGGTGAATCTCATTCAAAGTTTGTACGATCATGGAAAATAATTGAATCAAATTGGATTAGAAAATTACAGACAGTCTACCCTCTCGGTCTTAATAATAATATCATGGGAATCGGTATTATATCAAGGACCGATTCGGTTAACATTTTGGATATAGTTTCTAAAACTGTTCGTAAAAACCGTTATCACGGTCGTAGAAAAATCAAAGAAAATTTCGGACCAATCATACCAATATTTCGGACCTCATTTCTATTTCAAAAAACAACGGCAGACATTATCTGTTAACAAAGCTCTGTTCATTACCGGTTAATAAGTTAAATAAAATTTTAAAGAATTGCAACACAATTTCAAATATCAGTCCTCAGTATGAAATGTTCTAATAATTATGGCATATTGTTATTCTAAACTGTTTCCCAAAATGTTTTTTGTAATTATTTTATTTTTGATGATGAAACATGTGAAATTACATACTACAGTATTCGATACACATTTTAAAAATAAAGTAATACTTGATAGATCAATTAAGTCATATGGATATAATAAGATATAGATATAATATTACAAATGATTTCGTTAATTAAACAAATGAATTAAATAAAAGCTGCTTCTAACAAATGCCATTTCTGATCCATTTTTACTTTTTGTTAAGAAACATACAGAGTATTTTTCTATATTAATCCAATATTTTAAATATTCTACTCCTCCATATTTTGTGCGGGATATGTTCTTACATCTACATTTGTATATGTAATATTTGAATAACAACAAAATATTATTAACTGTTTTACTGTTAACAAAATCCACAGACACACCTAAAATGACTTCTTTTGCACTGAATGGCAGGAGAATGCCATAAGTTTAAATCCAATCTATAACGGATAGCCACAAGTTTTGTGATGCATTACATTCCCAAAAAATGTGAAAAATATTTTCTTTAATTTCTGAACAAAAAGTACAAAGTTCAGTTTCTTTTAATTTACATTTCAATAAAAATGAATTACATGGTAGAATCCTATGAACAATCTTAAATTGAAAGTTTTGCAAAAAAGAGTTCCTGGTTATAATAAAGGGCATGGAATAAATAGCATCCCAATCCTCAATTTGCATATTTAAATCTCTTTCCCATTTTTCACGGGAAGATAAAGATATCACTTTATTATCCTCCAAAAATAATGTATAGAAAAAATTACAAGATTTTGGTTCCTTTTTAACTTTATCTATTAATATAATTTCAATAATTTCCAGTTTTGAACTACTTTCTATAATACTTTTCCATCTCTTTGGAATTGCACTTAAAATACTATAAAATTCTACAAAATTAGTATTGATATCATACACTTTTTTTTAAATTCATCATATGAGAATAATGTATTATTATCTGACATCAGATCATTAATGAAGAATATACTATTTTCAATATATTTGAACCTCAAAATCATCTTGCCATCCATTTTGATGTTCGGATTCAGCCATATGGACTGGGTCAAAATTTCAGTCTTGTTTTCAGCTTTCAGCTTATTTTTTAACTTGGAAAAATTTACTAGGATATCATGCCAAAATGGATTAACTTTTTCTGCTAAATAAAGTAAACCTTCTTGACTTAAGTGTAAAATTTTGTCCCCCCCAAATTTTTGTATATAACTAAGTAGCAAGACTTTTCAAGGAGAGTAATTTTGGGGATCTAATAATTTATACAGCCAAGACATTTTTACACTATAGCAAAACTAATAAATATTAGGCATCTTAAGACCACCATCACATAATCACTGCCCTTTTCACTTTATCAGGTTTTCCTTTCCATAAGAAGTTAAAAAATATATTCTGAATCTCCTTCAAAACCCCTTCTTTGGGGTTAGCAAGGACAGTCGGAACTTGAACCAAAATGGGAAGAGCTAAAGTCTTAATAACTACAACCCTTCCAATATATGTTAGTTCTCTATAAGCCCAAGTATTAAGTAATGACTTGATACTGTTTATCTTGGCTGTAAAATTACATAGAGTTTTATCCATTTTAGCAAACTCAAACCATATACCTAATAGTTTAAACCTCCCAGAATGGTTCCAAACAAGATTTTTTTCTTGCAAAAGTTTTCCCATACTACCCTTGTTTGACCAAATCCATACGGCTTCGGTTTTGTCAACATTTATACACTTAAGTCCAGCACACTCTGAAAATTTATCAAACAAGTATAAACACTGATTTAGGGATTTTTGGTCACCATCGAGGACTACGGAAGAATCATCAGCGTATTGACTCAACAGAAATTCAGAGTCATTAATTGTTACACCCGCAACATCAGGTTCATTTTTAATAGCTGCACTTAGTAATTCTAGCACTAAAATAAATAGGTAAGGAGACAGAGGACTCCCTTGACGGATCCCCCTTTTAATGAATGAAATATAACCGTTATTCAACACTGCACTAGAGGCATCACAGTAGCAAGCCTTACTCCAATTTATAAATGTATGGTCAAAAACATAAAACTGCAAAGCCTCATATATAAAAGACTGTGTCGAAATCTTTTTCAAAATCGACTAAAAGTAAAAGTCCAGGAATGTCGTCTTCTTCCATCTTTTCCAACAGATCATAAATAAATCTAGTACATTCGCCTATATACCTACCTTTAAAAAAACCTTTTTGTGTTTGACTAATTATGTTTACCAAGACCTTTTTGAATCTATTTGCTAGACTGGCTGTAGCTATCTTATAGTCTACACACAGCAGTGTGATAGGTCGCCAGTTCTTTAGATAAAACTTTGACTTACCCTCCTTTGGTATACAGGTAATGAGTCCCTGTCTTTGAGTGATAGAGAACTTTCCATATGCTAAAGCCTCATTTAAACATCTTACTAGTGGTAATTTAATATTATTCCAAAAAAATTTATAAAACTCAACAGTGAATCCATCTATACCAAGATTTAGAGTTCTTCATATGTTTAAGAGAAGACAGACATTCCTGTACTGATAAAGGTCCTTCACATGATACTACCTCTTCCTCGATAGGTTTTGTAATAAAAAGAAAGTCATGCTGAAGAAATGTGCTCCTGTGAGTTTCAAGTAACAATGGGTTAGAACTAGTATACAATTTTTTATAAAATTGTTTTTGTTCATTTCTAATAATACATGGATCCGTTATCTCAGATTCGTCCTCCAGAATAAGTTTGGGAATAATTTTTTCTGTATAATGTTTTTTTTTCCAAATAATAAAAATAGTTACTTCCCTTTTCCTCCTCTACTTTACATCTTGCCTTTGCTCTTGTAATTATCCCTTTAACATTTTTTTCTCGTATTACTTTTAATTCTAGTTCCAACCCTTCCCTTTCTTTGTGTACTAATGGCAAGTTATTCTCTATGAGTTTTTTTTTTTTTATCTAATATTGATATCTTGTTTGATAATTCTTTTTCTTTATTATTTTGTTCCTTCTTCTGGAAAGACGAAAATGAGATTGAAGTTCCACGTACTTTCATCTTAATCATATCCCATAAAAGCTGATAGCTTATATTAAACTGTTTATCCTCTGTCTCAATATCAATAGATGGATCAGACTCATATTCTTCAATGACAATTTTGATAACTGTTTCCCAAAATTGATCGCCCTGTAGATCATAAAAACATTTTATTAAAATAAAGTATGTCAATACTGAGCTCCCTCTTATTTTTTATATTTACAAGAAATCTACCCGGAAATTTGTGTTTAATTATAGCCAATTGTGTAAAGATGTTAATATCAGTGAAAATACACCTACTTTATGTAATTGTAGTAATTCCGAATACATTTATGGACCCATTTCCTATGTTATTACAGGAGATCTTAACATCGTTCAAGACCGAGAGTTAAAATCATTCCTCAGTAAAGGACCTAAATATCAATTATTAATTGGAATGAGTGTCGTATTATCATCCTTGACTCACTCCGTACTTACTGTTTGAAATGGATAAAACGGGAAAAAGCTGACAAAAAATCTTTGAACTCTTTTTAATTCAGTAACATAGTTGATATACGTATTCAACATTTTAAAGAACATTTTACTATTTACAATAATCACCATAAACCTATTTCTCGTATCAAACAAAACTAAAAGAACTAGCCAAGGAATTTGTTTTTGTCCCGGCCGATAAAGCTGTTAATAATAGTAATATTGTTTGACGTAAATTTTACATTGAGGTTCTGAAAAAGAAATCACCAATTCACCAACATCCCAACTGACTTCATTTTCAGAAAACGACATCTGTAACAAACATTAACTTTTAGCTACCGCTTTACAAGCAGAACCAAATACAATGAAAGTCCCAACTAAGTATTGGCTTCCGAAGCTACACAAAACACCTTACAAATATAGATTTATTTCGTCTTCAAGCCATTGTTCCACAACTAAATTGTCTATTCGTATTACCAGTACACTTTGTACAATCATAGACCTGATAATAAATTGTTCAAATAAGGCCTTCGAAAATAGTGGAATTAATTACTTTTGGAGTATCAAGAACTCGTTGGAAGTACTTGATAAATTGCATGCTTATATTGGTGATTTTGAATCTGTTCAAAGTTTTGATTTTTCTACCCTATAAACCACATTGCCTCACATTCTCATTAAGAAAAAAAAAATCACACACCTAATAAAATGGGCATTTAAGGTAGCACTACAGTCAGAAATTTCTGACTCCAATCAACAGTCTTTAAATATTAATTTCTCCAGAACTGCTCAATGGATTTTTAAAATCTTTAACTCATTTTAAAGCTGAAATATAACTCTTTCTTAATCTATATATAAATTTATTTTTGGTTTGATTAATTTCAAAATATAGCTCATTAATTGCCAAAAAAGTGGTCTTCCAACTTGGATGAAAATGGCACATTCATGTCAAATGGTAGTAAACATTTGTTTTCATCCCTTTAATCAACCATATACAATTTCCAAAACCGTGTCTTAGATTTTTGATATATGCCTCCAGTAAGAAGATATATTGATTTAACTGCTGGGTGCCAAACCTCATTTCACCTTTCATCTTTGGAGACCTATCAATTCATTTAGAAACAAATTATCCAAAAACTGGGACACGGTATTGTAGAAAATACACCCTTTTATCATATATATCAAGGTCAAGCCAAAGAGGGTACCCATAAAGTTTCTATTTTCATTTTTTCCTTACAATTCTCATGAAAAATTGTTCTGAGAAATGACCTAAAAACTGAATTTCCCCCTTAGAACCCTATAAAGTCAATATAAATACAAACATTCCACTGGGAACACCCCAGGAGTGTTCTGATACCATTACTATATCAATAGAACCACACACTTTGTGTCTTTGATGCTCTAATGCTGTAAATTTTGCATTATATGTGAAATGTCCAACACTAACTTGGCATTTGGCGGGAGTTTGACGTCACAGATTTGACCAACATAGACAACGCTCCGCCTCTTTCCAGACAGTCTAAGATAAGAGAATAACATGATTGGCCAGCTGCATTTAATCAATGTTTAACATCATTATTCTCAGAATATAAAGAATGATTTTCATTTAAATTTAAAAAAAGAAATAAACTATGTCTGAAATTAGCTAGAACATTAAAAGTGTGCATCAAAAAACATGTTCATAAAAAGATCAAGACCACCGTTTTCTTGAAAATACACTTTCCCACATGATTTTTTTAATTTAATGGAACTGATAAATTACACATAAACTAAAAATAATTTATTAAAAAATGCATAAAACTGTATTTAAATGAAGAAGACCAAAGAGTAGAAATTTATACAGGCAGTCAGAGGCTTTTAAAAATAATTTCCCACTCTTTTCCATAGTATTTTTTTTTTTCATTTTTGGTAGATTTTTTCCCTATAGTCTTTTTCTTTTTCTTTGTTCACTTCCATGTTATATAAATATTTTTTGTTGCAAAACAATGAGATAAGACTACAATATGTATCTTGTGGTCAGGGATTAGCAGCTGGACACTGGTATCAACAGATGATTGACATATTAGCCCCTCCCAAATGCCTATATATTTAGACTAATTACCATGTGCTTTTATTTACATAAGTTCATTACCAATTTACTCCCTGTTGTGATATGATAATGACTTTGGGATTTTTACAAACTGTCCAGAATAATACTTATTTCAAAATTATGTGATAAAAAAATTATCTTCAAAAAATCATTGTTAGACTGTAGTGCTACCTTAAAAAGTCAGAATATGAATATATATGTTCAAACTCTAATAGGTCATTTTTTAGTAGCAATAAACAAAAAAAAACTGTCAATTGGACATGCTTTGATACTATATCTGCCCTTGAATTTTTACTAGATAACATTTATGTTCGCTTTGGAGATTCCGAATATTGTCAGGTTATCGAAATTACAATGTGGACTAAATGTGCACCACTTATTGCTGACTTGTTTTTGTATTGCTATGAGTTACAATTTATGACAAAAATCAGCAAAGATCCATCGAAACAACATCTGATAAACAAATTTAATAATACTTTTAGATATTTGGATGATATTTTGGCTCTCAATAATGACGACTTCAGTATGTATACTAAAGAAAGTTATCCTGTTGAACTTACTTTAAAGCTAATACTAACTATGACCACTACACTTTCCTCGATCTTGATATCTATTATATCACTAACGGAAAGCTTTATACTAAGATTTATGATAAAAGAGATGATTTTTCATTTCCTATCGTTAATTATCCATTTTTAGATGGTGACGTTCCCTTGTCACCATCTTACGGTGTTTATATATCTCAACTTGTACGATTCGCTCGTGTACGTAACAATGTTTTAGATTTTAACGAGAAAAATTTATGTATTACTGAAAAATCATTACACCAAGGTTTTCGATATTACAAACTAGTCAAAACATTTACTAAATTTTATCATCGGTATAAGGACATCATTCGTAAATATAGATCAACATGCAGACTTCTTATACGTTCAGGTATTTCACATTCATTTTTTATGGAAATATTCTTTATAAAGCACAGAAATGTCAGTATTCACCTCAGAAACTAACAAAACCTTTAAATATACTTTTTAAGTAGGGATATAGTTACGATACTGTTGTCAGGTCATTAAAGATTGCATATTTTGGCGTTAATATTGATTCACTTAAAGGGTCTTTGCATCGGAACTAAATACATTTATTCAAAAACCAGTTGTTGGCATGACACGGGTTATGTTATTCTCATATATGTTATGATGGTATGATACTAAACCCCTAACGGGAAGGAATGTGCCTGATATTCATATGTTGAAATCATAATTTTTCAATCAGTTTAATTGAAGTCTGGAGCTGGCATGTCAGTTAATTGCTAGTATTCTGTTGTTATTTATGTATTATTGTCATTTTATTTATTTACTTTTGTTACATCTTCTGACACCAGCCTCAGATTTCTCTTGAACTGAATTTTAATGTGCGTATTGTTATACGTTTACTTTTCTACATTGGCTAGAGGTATAGGGGAGGGTTGAGATCTCATAAACATGTTTAACCCCGCCGCATTTTTGCGCCTGTCCCAATCAGGAGCCTCGGGCCTTCGTTAGTCTTGTAGTATTTTAACTTTTAGTTTTTTGTGAACAATTTTGAGTTTAGTATGGCGTTCATTATCACTGAACAAGTATATATTTGTTTAGGGGCCAGCTGAAGGACGCCTCCGGGTGCGGGAATTTCACATTGAAGACCTGTTGGTGACCTTCTGCTGTTGTCTTTTCTATGGTCGGGTTGTTGTCTCTTTGACACATTCCCCATTTCCATTCTTAATTTTACTCTCTATCTAATGTAACAGTGATCGCCTAGGAGAAAAACTTGAGATTGATATTTAATAGTGAAATACACTGTATTTATAGTATACGTATTTTCATAGTATACAAACTCTCAGAAACGCGAAAAAAATGGAATTTAACAAAAAAAGAATAAAACGGATTTTGGATTTTGGAGGCTTAAACTGTTTCCAATTACCTATGAATTTTGATACCCTTTCTGAAATTCTCCAAACACATGAAATCTTTTATGCCCGCGTCACACTGTCCCGATTTTTATATACGATGGACACCCGAATGCGAAAATTGTAAGTTCGTACGAAGTTGGTCCCGATCTCGTTAAAATACCCAAAAGTGACCGAAGCAAGTACGATGAATAACGAAGTCTATACGAGGGTGCCGAAAGTATA
Source organism: Mytilus galloprovincialis (assembly GCF_965363235.1). NCBI lineage: Eukaryota > Metazoa > Mollusca > Bivalvia > Mytilida > Mytilidae > Mytilus > Mytilus galloprovincialis. The sequence continues at coordinate 5,184,670 of NC_134838.1, read as the reverse complement.
TACGATAGCAAAAGATGTACATACGAAGGTTGACCGAAGACGGTATCTAAGCTTCATATCTCAGCCGAAGCCTACAAGATGGATCACGAAGGCTACACGATGGTTTACGATGATGTCGCGATGGCCATACGATGTCTAAAAGACGTCGTGTACAGCTTACGATGCATTTAAATTATACGCCGAAGTCATCACGCGTTTTAAATTGTTTGATCAATATTGAATATACATTATATTGTACATTTAATTTTTGGTTTAATCATAAGACGGAAGACCGTGGGTATTTCCAGTTACTGACTAATTTGGTTGATTTCTAAAAAAATAGTTTATGTATCAAATATGCGTATTCACCATTTTCTGCATGTGTCATATACAAATATAGTGTCCATATTTGTCCCCAATATGTTACATACGAGGGGATGCCACGCTCGGCATTGCCTTGTTTGAACTGTTTAATGTTTGCACTAATCTGAATAATCACCCATAATTATGCCCATGTTTACTGATCTATCTTAAAGGTACGGTAATGGGTTCGTTGATCCCTTTTATTCAAAAAGAGCTCTTTCCAGGAGAATATCATAATAATATAGACTAAAGGAAGGATGTGGGGAAAGCAACAAATGCGGCAAAATATGACATATAGAAAACAAAATGTTTATGGAGTAAACATTCGTGTGACAACAACTCAGACGATACATAAAAAATCAGAATAATGAAGAAAAAGTTGGTTTCCCTATATACGTGTACCTACAGTGTTGGTATACGAGGCGCGTTTATGATTTTCATTATGTTATTTGATATGAAAAATTGACAAAAAATAATATTTTATTTGTAAAAGTAAATCCTGAGCCTGTAATACCTGCTCTTCTTGTTCCATTTGAATTAATAGAAACAACGCTGTCGCCTTTCTTGTTCTCATAGAATCATATGATATGAGCTCCATGTTTTGTGAACGTCTTTCTTAACTGTCGTATTAGACTGACCAGTGCATATCGCGCATGGCACTTTAAATGTATTTAAGCGCGAAAATTAACTTACATTTAGCTGGATTAATTGCCGTCGTAGTTCCATCTTGTCACCTTCGTACTTTTATTCGATGGCATCACGACGGGATTACGAGGTCTTCACGAAGTCGTGTTGCCATCGTAAGACCTTCGGGTAGCTTCGTGATTCATTCGTGTAGACATCGTAATGTCAAAACTGCCCGATGGAAACGATGGAAACACGAATGCAATACGATGTTCAAAGATGCATTCCCGGTGACATTACGATGGTGAGGATGGTGATACGAACTCAATACGAACCCTCAACATCGGACGCACCTTCGGGGATTTTTTAACATGTTAAAAAATTTAGAACCCTTCCCGAAGTTGTCCCCGAAGGCTAGAAAAAGTGGCCGATGGTTCTACGATGGTTAAAGATAGCACTACGAATAGTCCGATCTGGATACGATCAGTCCCGATTTTGAAAATTTCCATAATCGTGTTGCCATCGGCGTAAAAATCGGGACAGTGTGACGCGGGCATTACTGAAATTCTCTAGACACAAAATATTTTACAAAAATTCTCCCATCAACAGTTTACATACTTTCAACCAAGCTCCTAATGCCCGCGATTTTGCGGGTGTGTTCTAGTATTATTGATTTGAAGATATATATTTTGTATTTTTTAACTTATATATTATTTGTAATAAATTGGGATGTCAACTCGGTGAAGATTTACTAATCGATTACTAATTGGATTTACAGAGCGATAATCGAGAACTCGCTCGATAAAACATTTACAAAATAAAAACTAATACACATTTTATGTATTGTGTTTCGTTTTCTTTTGAGCGTAAAACCCTTAGCATTATTACCTAGAGCTAAATAATAGTTTAGGGAATTTTATATCATAAAAAATAGCTCATTTACTTCATGTACTAATTATGTAAAGTGGTAATAATCTAATCAAGTAATTGATAGGTAACTACTGACATTCCTGCTGATGAAAATATATGATCTGACGGTACAGAGGTAGGGGAGTGATTTAGGTTAGCTAAAAGTGTCAGACGTGGAAAAATGCTCATGTTTATATATCGTTTTTTTATATTTATTTATTTTGAATAATATATAATTTCACGGGTGGTGCTCTAAATCAAAACATTTATTGTCTAAACTTAAGAAAGCAACATCACTCTTACATGAAACCGATTAGTCGAATACCAGTTTGGTAATGTAATCGATACTCATTGACATCCTGGTAATTAACGATGACCAGACAAGATTTATAACTGATAACTGAGTTTTTTGTGAAAATATCAGCTTGATATATGATTTAATAATCTACACTGACAAAATGATATCGCAGGCATTCTACTCTTCATTGATTTTGAAAAACTTTTCGATTCCATCTCCTCGACTTTTATAGAACAAGTTCTTGATTTTTTTTTCAACTTTGGAAATTCCATAAAACACGGGATTATAACTTTAATACCAAATCAGCAGTACAACAAATTAATTTTCTCTCAAACCTTTATAGTGAAGAAATTTTAGTGGGGTTCCAACAGATTTACGCCTATGAGTATTACATGTTTAGTTGCCTTATAAAACATAAAAACACTTAATTATGGTTAGTTCAAAAGAATATGATGATTTGAAAGAACTTGATATTTGGATATATTCATCAGTTCAAATTGAACTACCAATTACTTTAAACATAGTCTTAATTTGGATATAAGAAAAAAACAAACGGATAAAAACTACATAAGAAACCCATAAGAGACTAAAGAGTATTAACTAAATATTATTTGTTTCTAAAATTAAAATGCAGGCAATGACGATTTTTTACACATATCTTAGATTGAACTTTAAAAACTAAATTCCCCAATAGGCAACAAAAAACTATACGATGAATATAATTTTGAAGTAAATCACAGTTTGCATTTTTATCAAGGAAGATTATGACCTCTCATATGTCTTTATTTTATGCCTTGGGGCATATTTCCTTGAAACATGGTATCGTCCTAGTTGATTCTTCGAAAGAATGACCTATCGTTCTAAATGAAAATGACTCGATATAGATATGTTAGGACTTATTACCATCAATATACCATAAACTATAAATATGTATTGATGTAGTTTTGCCAAAACACACATTATAAAACAAATATTTTTGATTTGTATAGATCCGTAGCTGAATAATGAAAATGTTATTTAAGAATTGAATCATTATAAGGGTGTAAAAGCGTTGCCCGAAGTACATTTAGTATGAAGCGCGGAAGTTACAAAAAGAAGCATTCAATACTTATGATTACATTTTTGTTTAGCTAGGATCATGAACATACGATTTTTATCAAGTTGTTATTCAATTTACATGTGCACGATATAGTGGGACCTCGTGTCATCATGAATGATACATTTTATTGTGTAATAAAGTTGATTAAGGAAAAACGCGAGATTGCAGTGCCAATCAGAATAACGTATTATAATGAAACATACATCTAATGTAATTATATATTCTTAATATACCTTTCCTGCACGAAAAAAGGGTTCGTACAGGTCACATGTGTGGTTTTCCAAACATGATTCGTTTATGGCGAAGTCAAAATCGACCACCAAGTGACTAAGTTGGCTTACATCGTCCTTTAGTCCTACAGCTAAACCATTTGCATGTGCCACTGCAAATATTTTTTTAAAAGATTAAAAAAAATGCAAAACTCAAGAAAAACTATTTGGAATTTTGGATCCTCAATGCTGTTCAACTTTTTTACTTGTTTGGCTTTATAGATTTTTGATATGAACGTCACTAATGAGTCTTATGTAGACGAAACGCGCGTTTGACGTCCTAAATTATAATCCTGATACGTTTGATAACTATTTAAACCACTGAGTCGATGCCACTGCTGGTGGACGTTTCAATATAACTATATATATTGCACAGAATGAGCTTAAGCGCGATTTCTGTTGAAAGAAAATGATATACTGTTTTACAGGTTAAATAAAGGCAGCAGTAGTATACCGCTCTTCAAAAGTCATAAATCGATTAAGAGAAAACAAATCCGGGTTACAAACTAAAACCGAGGGAAACACACCAACAATACGAGAAAAACGTGGAAACAACAGAAACACTCAAGTGCAACAAAAAACAAACGACAATGCAACATTAAACTCATCATAGATACATACATAGAAACGAACTATAAGATAATAACTGCCATTTTCCTGACTTGGTACAGGATATTCTAAGAAAAAATGGTGAGTTGAACCTGGTTTTGTGGCAAGTTAAACCTCGCACTTTTAAGGCAATGTTAAATCTACCGCTAAAATGACAACATGATATGACAAAAATACAGTACAAATAAATGCAAAACATTCAGGACAGAGGAAAACATAAATGAATGATATAACAATACATTTCGACATGTTAACCACAGAATAACAACGAATACGTAAAACAATTTAGGACAGTACACAAAACGAATTAACTGTCCGTCACACGAATGTATCAACGCCACATATGGTGACGTAATTATGTTTTTTATGTGTTAGTAATTATATATTTAATTGTATTTTCTAGCTATAAAAAATATGTGGTATGATTGCCAATGAGATAACTCTCCACAAGGGACCAAATAACACAGATATTACAGGATATCGTACGGCTTTCAACAATAAACAAAGCCCATATCGCATAGTCAGCTATAAAAGCCCCCGAAATGACAAATGTAAAAGAAGTCAAACGAGAAAACTAACGGCCTAATGCATGTACAAAAATGAACGAAAACAAATATGTAACAAATCATCAAACGACAGCCACTAAATTACAGGCTCCTGACCTGGGACAAACACATACAAACAGATCATCAGATGGATACAAATAGAAATTTATTAAACAGATCTGTATATCTAATAAATGTGACCAACTTGTTGTCTATTCTATGGTTGTGTTGTTGTCTCTGTGACACATCCCCCATTTCCATTCTAAATTTTATTCTATAAATAAGGCAGACCGTACGCGTATAGTATGACCGTATGCGTATTTTGAAAAAAGTACACATACTGTCTAGACCGTCCGCGTACAATCCGAATACTCCTATGGTCTGGTACATATGCACTGTAGTTTGAAAACGACCAATAAAGATTCTTAAAAAAAACATCATTAATATATCTGAATGTGAAATTAAATGACCTGTCTTCTTTGATCCTCTTTACAAATAAAAAAAAAATGGTCGGCAATATGAGACGCACAGTTCGTTCCAATATGAATGCCGATAATACCTCCAAGTTCAACCAATATTTTGTCAATAAGAACTACAACTTACTGATGACTCGTTCCTGTGTGTAGCATGTTTTACCTTTTTGTTCAGTATTAACAAAATATGCCGTACAATATAACAAAGTGATACAATTATAGCGTATGCTACCATTTTTATGTTATGAAACATTATTAATTATTTCTTTTACAGGATTTTGCAATTTATATATATATATATATATATATATATATATATATATATATATATATATATATATATATATATATATACGAGTCTAAATTGAAAACTACGTTCAAACCTATCATTGCGTTGGATAAAAACCGCAATTTTTATACGTGTGCATGTAAAACAAATTTCGTTGTAGAAGGGTCTAAATACAGCACAAACAACATTTTCCAAAAGACAAAAAAAGTGAAGAAATATATTTAAACAAAACGCATTTGACTAACAGGTCGAACAACTGATGTTCTTTAACCCTGCTGACTGCCATTGGCGATTGCCAAATAAAATTGATCACAAGATGTAACAAAATGGATCTTAATATAAATTTAATACTAAACAGAAAACAATTAACTTATGGCCACGATGTTATGCCACAAACATAAGGTGTTAATATTTTTTTTGTACCCCGGAGCCGGATTTCGACAACAAATGTCTCTTCAGTGATGTTAGGGATCGGAACGGTATTTGGAAGGCCATATAAAATGTACCCTCATTTTTAGATAGACTCTTGAATTTTAAGTCAATATAGGATGAACGGATCATATAAACCGGAGGGAAAATATGATACAAGCCCAAACGAAAAAATATAAACAAGTCTAAATTGAAAACTACGTTCAAACCTATCATTGCGTTGGATAAAAACCGCAATTTTTATACGTGTGCATGTAAAACAAATTTCGTTGTAGAAGGGTCTAAATACAGCACAAACAACATTTTTCAAAAGACCAAAAAAGTGAAGTAGTATATTTAAACAAAACGCATTTGATATTAAAAGATATGGTATGAGTGCCAATGAGACAACTTGCAATATATGTATATAGATATAAGAAGATATGGTATGAGTGCCAATGAGACAACTCTCAATATATGTATATAGATATAAGATAAGTATGAGTGCCAATGAGACAGCTCTCAATATATGTATGTAGATATAAGAAGATATGGTATGAGTGCCTCAATATGTCACTACTATGTCGTAACATTATTACAAAGTTAACAAGGATAAATGTAAAAGTATATGCATGTATACCTTGAGCTAAATATCTGTTATAGTCCAATTGATCATTAGGTGTTAAATGAAGTCCTGCTCGATTTTGTTCCCATCCATTTACATTTTCCGGATCAACACCATCACAATGGCGGCGATTAGCATGTTCAATCCTTTCTCTCATTATACGTCTAACTCTGTAAACATGATAATATTATGATATATTGTATTTATTTCATGATTTTAATTAGTTGATGAATGATTGACTTTTGTCGCTAAGTATTCCATAATAGACAAACAAAAGATATGAAATAACCATCCATGACACAAAATAAATACATACAAAGTAAAGTGTAAGAAAGCTCGTAGCACTGGTTTTAGCTGAATTATTTGTAAACTAAATCGAGTTCTACATCTTAATAAATATGCCTGAAAATGGCATGATAATGGGACATTAATACTATTAACCAGATTCACTCATTTTAACGGGCTAACTCTTAGGTCAATTGTCAGAGAAGATCCTCGGAGTTCTGTATTTTTGTTATTTTACTTTTTAATAAATTATTTATTTATATAATACTAAACTGTTAAAGGAAACTTTGATTTGTGAACGAACCACGACATGAGACCAAAGTCAGAAAGTCTCCTAACTGACAAATACATCTCAGATTTATTACGTGCGTAACATTTAGTTATTCTATAATATTACGCATACTGAACGAAAAACTATTATTATTTAACAAGTCGCTTAAAATGAGTTCGATGACACTAGACATATGATAGACATATCATTTTTTATATAAGGCATCTGTATATACGGTTTGAAACATACAGGGCTTTTATCCTCGGAAATATAACGCTTTATACAAATATTATAAGACGCCAGCAGTGCCTCAAGATCATAATCCTTATGTCTCGCATTCTGCGACATTCATCAAAGGGGTTGCAAAAATTCTATTTACTCACTGAATATTTCTGATGTCCACCCATGTCTCATCTGTCCAGTTCTTATTAGATGCTCCAAGTCCATCAGATGGAAACTGGCCGGCATCAGTTCGCCAATCTTCTTTCGTTCCAGCAGAGAAGTGGCATATAACTTTAATCCCATTCCAGTTTGTTTGGAGAAATGAATATTACATAGAAGTATAGATATAATGGACGGTTAACACATAACGAGACAATGCTGAGACTAGAATGTTAAAAGTTGACCATTGATATAATCAACTCCGTATTAGTAAACCAAAACAGAAAATAAGCAGTCAAATTTAAATATAAAAGTCGGTACCAGATACCTAATAAATTGAAATTACACTTGTGTTTAGTTTAACGGCAGGAAAAGAAATGCTTTTTCAGTAAATTATTGGAAGTCGGTATTTTGCAGTGTCGTCCGTCCTTTAAATGGTTTGTGTAACAGAAGCAAAATCAATTGACTCCCCCTTTTTTCGAGCAGATCCCCCTAAAGTATTTTTTTAGCAAGAATAGAGATTTTGAAACCAACAATATGACATACCTGTGAAGCTCATCAATAATGTTTTTAGGTACATCAAACAAATCAACGACAAACATGTTTCCATGGATATCAGTTTTGATATTATGTTCGGCTATCACATAATTCCAGGCCATGTGCGGATGTGGGTGCCACCACGATGCATTTGCTAATGCCATGCAAAAAGTAAAAATCATCAAAGTCGGTATCATGTCTAAGCCAAGCATTGATATCTTGTCTGTTGTGTATCTTTATTCAATGTTTAATTTTCTTATCAGTTATTTATATCAAAAGATTTCAGAATAAAGTTATCGTTATGTGATTTAACATATTGTTTGTAAGTGTAAGTAAGCCGATGACATAATATACGCGCAGTACAGGTGATATGATAAGAAGCTATGAAACTTAAATAGAGGTCATTATTGACAACTTTAAGTCTTGTCTAAGTCTCCATGAAAGCTCTTCCAAATTATCGTGAAATAACCTACTCTATGAACGATATAAATCATTTATTGATACAAACAAACAAACAAAAAAACACACACACGATGGTTTAGAGTACATACAAAATAACTCTTTCCATGTTATAGTATAAAAAATATTATACTTCTCTTACACAGGTAATTACTCATTATAATCTAAAACACAGACCGAAAGAATCATTCCTCTCTGTTTTTAAATAAAGAATGACCCATTGAAATATATTTATATGATTAAAAGTCACAAACTTCAAAATAAATAATCTGAAACAATCAAAACAGTCAGGATTCTACTTCGTCGAAATTATCTCCTTATTACGCCAGTTCATTTACAATCGTAGAAATGGAAGCAATTGTAGGAATGACGAGCTGTCATTTAGCTCTCGAAAACCGATAAATTTATCCACATAGCACCATTATGATCCTTAAATGTCTGTTGTTTTTTAAAAGACAAATGTATCTACTAGCAAATGAGCATCAGTTAATGTTCTTGTCTGCATTTAGTCAACATAAAACTATTGTCTGGTGGAATTTTCGAAAATTCCTAAACATTTAAAAAAAAATCTAATTAAATGTTTTGTGGAAGGGCACACTACAAATTTTCAGTGGTTGAAGACTATAAACCCTAATTATCACACATAAAAGATTTTTTTTCGAAGATATGCATTTTCAACATCCTATTTAAAAGACTCTCATCAAGTACTTTTAGTAAAACTATCTATTCGAAAACACCTTCTCTGTGATTCATTAGAAAGTTATTTCACATGACCCATATTTTTCATCTTCTAGTACTGTGATTTTTTTATGTTATAAAGTCAACCTGTAGCCTTGATATATAAAAATGATAGAATCTGAAGCGAGATGATGTATCAAATACTCTTACTTTATACGTTTTCAAGACAAAATATTCAACTCAAACAGGTCTTAACATAAAAAAAGTGCACTCGATTTTCTCTTTTCGATACAATTGTTACCCATTTTTGGGAATTTTTTCTTGACTCACATAATGAAAGTGCAGACACGAATAGAACTAATAGATTGATATGTTCTCCGTCCGTGGTAATTAAAAAAAAAAATCGGAGGTTATGCATTTTCTACATCCAACTTGATAGATACCCATGTCGTCGACTTGATATCTAATTGTTCTGCTTAACTGTGTAATAGATACATTGAAAACTTATGCAAATGGTGTTTTTAAAATAAAACACTTCGTAATTGAGCAAAAATGTCATTTTATTTGTTTCTATTAACGTTTAAAATTTGTGTTACTATAGTAAACATTACAGTAAGCATCGATCGCCTTCTCTAACAAAGAGCTTTGATTCTTTTATTCTATTTCAACCGGGTTCCCGTCTGAAATGGTATCAGAAAATGACATCGTCTAGAAGCTTGATTTTTTATTGACAACATATAGGGAGCTAATTTTGAAAGACACTGGACATTCATATGGACACTTACTTCACTCTTCTTGACGATTGTTTCTTTATTCTGACTCTCCACAGAAGAGTTTCAAGAGAGAAAAGAGGCTATAACTTGGTAACATATATACATTTTCACTTGATCCAGATTATCATGTAAACATTTAAGTTTGTTTATATACTTGAATTTTCTTTTGAATATGATGGGCTTTTTGTGGTCAAATAGTCCAATAAGCCGAAGTACTGTATCAATTGCCGGTCAACACCGAGGTCGTGAGTTCAAAACATGATATAAGCAGAAATACGGCCTAAAATGAAATACATCAAAGATGTGAAAGACTTACGGTGCCTACCAAGATGACAAAGTGATAAATGATACAAAAATTTCTGATCCAATAAAAAGTCAATGCTTCTTGTTTCTGCTATTTATTTGAAATCTATCTGGCGTTTGTTTTTGTTGCACGTCAGTGTTTCTTTTGTTTCGTTGTTTCCCTCTTATAGTTGATGTGTTTACCTAAGTTTGTTACCCGGATTTGTTTTCTCGGCAATCGATTTATCATTTTTGAAGAGTGGTATATTACTGTTATCTTTATTTATCAAATAGTTCTCTTACTAACACCAACCCCAACTTTTCCTAATATGCAGGCTTCCTAAAACAAACTTGCGATGGCAGGTTTTTTAAGTATCAGGTTGAGGTTGTCTATTTTAACTCCAGGTTAATTAAAGCATATACAGTCCCAAATCAACATCTGTTTTTCTTCTAAATATTAATATTAATATTAATAAAATTCTTTTTTAATTTTCAGAACACGTTTTAGAAATTCAAATGTGACGACACTTTGGGCGCTGCAATGACTTTGGCAAACACGGCTGTGAGTTTGTAATGTATTCGTTTTTATTCTATAGCTGGTCACCACTTCAGTTGAATCATGTATATCTATTGTATAGTCATTTTATAAAATTTACTGTTTGCAAAACTATGTATTATTTTTGATAATAATGATGTTTTTGTCCCAGTCGGTTCGATATTCAAATTCGGTTGAAAATCATTCAAAAAAATATAATATTTAATAACATTTAAGCATGATTTTCATAGTTGAAAGGAGTGAAAAGATACGTAGGAAATCGTTTTATGACCCCTTCAAGTTGTTATCACGGCTGTAAGTTGCATATGTGTCTTTATGTAAGATAGATTTTTATCAATAAAACGACATCAAAACTGTAATGTTATATCTTATATTTCTTAAAACAAAACAAAAAAAAACAAAAACCGACCATTCTAGAAACATTTAGAAAAATAAATAGAAATATATATGGAAAGCCCCAAAAAAAGAAATATAAAGTGAAAACCTACCTGAGACCTCTTAAATGACGGTGAGGTCCACCTGTTCTTTCAATGTCCTTAAAATCTAACGAATATAGACTCTGTATATATAAATATTGTATCAAAAGGATTTCACAGAATAACGTCATCTTCGATATCTACGGAGAGCTAAGATTGTCACTTTTCAGGTAAAAATTGTCAAAATTTCAGGACAAAGGGCACAGGGTAATGGTGAAAGCCCCCTGATCTCTCAATCTGGCTAATATTAAGCCGACAATTAGTTAACAGGTAGATACAAACGTGACTAAAAGGAATTTGGGTACATTTCCTGTCTTCTATGTTTACGAAGGGCCAAAAGTGACAGTTAGATATTCAAAATATATAGCGAAAGGCCAAATCAAAAGCTCAAACACATAAAACGTATGAATAACAACTGTCATATTTCTGACTTGGTACAGGCATTTTCTTATGTAGAAAATGGATGATTGAAAGAGGGACGAAAGATACCAGAGGGAAAGTCAAACTCATAGATTGAACATAAACTGAAAGCGCCATTGCTAAAAATAAAAAGACAAACAGACAAATAGAAGCACAGAAGACATAACATAGAAAACTAAAGACTAAGCAACACAAACCCCACCAAATTCTGATTATATAGCTAGCTAAACCTCTCACTCAACCTACAGTTTTTTTTTCTTCAAATGTTCTGTACCAAGTCAGACACTTGGCCATTGTTTTATTATAGTTCGTTTCTGTGTGTGTTACATTTTAGAGTTGTGATTTTGTCAGACGCGCGTTTCGTCTACAAAAGAATCATCAGTGACGCTCGAATCCAAAATGTTAAAAAGGCCAAATAAAGTACGAAGTTGAAGAGCATTAAGGACCAAAATTCCTAAAAGTTTTGCCAAATACAGCGAAGTTATCTATGCCTCGGGTAGAAAAGCCTTATTATTTCAAAAATTCTAAATCTTATAAACAGTTAATATATGAATATAACCATATCAATAAAATATATACTATTTTTCTTTATGTTCTTTTTTACCAGGCCCGATTGGGTGGGTTACAGCTTACAAAAGCTATCCAAGTAATTTTTGCAAAGAATTCCGCTCTAGCCGGTGATAGGGGCCGGGCCGTCTTAAACTTGCAGTGAGGTCATAGTTTTTTGCTCGTGTTGAAGACCTCACTGTGACTTGTTGTCCATGTAATGGTTTTGTGTCATGGATGGATACCCCATATCCTTTGTTTTTTTATCAACTAACATTTGATTTGATATCTAGAGATTAATCATCCTGATCTATATAATCTTGACACTCATAATTATTGGGTGGCGTCGCAGTTGATTACTTCTGTTATAATATTTGCATGTTTTGAACAATTTTGACGATTTTCAACACAATTGACTAAATTAATTAATTTATTTAACAATAAACTGACCCAAAATGAAAACAAAATAAGCTAGTATTAAAAGCCTTTATGAAAAATCTTGATCCAATTAAAGATATATGTGCCGGAATGCTCCGTTTTGACAACGGTATCGTTGATGTCCACAATTAGAAATAAATTACTCAATCCTTGCCGATTTCATTTCAACCAAACTTTTCTAGATATTCATAATTCTAAACCAATTTGCGAGGGCAGTCTTCTTTGATATTAGGACAAGTTTGTCTACTTTTACTGATAGTGAAAATATAGCATATGCAGTCTTAATCAATATGTTTTTTTTCTTCTAAAAATTAGTCGAGTGTCAGTCTTCGTTCTTGGATATATTCTGCGCTGATATGAAAGCAAGCATTATAATGCACTTATTGCATTCGTGTTGTTCAGTCTTTAGTATCTGTGCTGTGTTTGGTGTATTATTTTTTGTCTTTTAATTCTTTTCAATGACGTTTCATTTATTTTCGACTTATGAGTTTAAATGACTCTTTGATATCTTTCGGCACATTTGTTTTTATAGTTTCTTGTTTACAATCTAAATCATTGTTTCTATTGAATTTTGAACAATCTTGATTCAACCTCAAATGTTGGATTAAAAGTGATACAAATAGTTAACGGACGGTAGAAATCAACTAATGGTTATGTTAAAAATTCTTACTGAATCAGAATCCGCACTATATACAGTTCGGTTATAAAATAAACTGTTTAATTATGTTGTGTAGTTTCCATTATATTTTAATATGTAAAGTGTGTATCTTATTAAGGTAGGTAAAATATGTTTTTAAAATACCTTTCTAGCATAAACGGTTTGTACAGGTAACATTCGTTATAGGTCATACAGGATTCGTCTATTGCAAAGTCAAAGTCGCCTACAAGGTCACTAAGTTGGCTTAAATCGTTCTTCGGTCCGATAGCTAAACCATAGCCGTGTGCCTCTGTAAAGTAATTTTTAAAAATCGTACAACATAGTGCACAACCCTTTTGAAAATTAGTTCGAGATTACTTTGACGTACAACGGCTGTTTTGCCAGACAAGCTGGGGCCGTGGGACGTCAGAGCGCGTCCCATATCAAAAAATTGATATTTGCCCGCCCAATATAGATGCGCTGCTTCGTCGCTTCTGGTGCCAACGGACGGCCTTGGAATTATATAAATCGGGTATCAATTTGTTCATTTTTCATTTATCTCTTCATTTGTGTAAGTTTCACCTACCTTTCATCCTTCATTTTCTCATATTTAGACAGTTTTCACAGTGACCCACCGGTTCTGGCATTTTAACTTTCCACTTTTTGATATGGAACGAGCTCTGACGTCCCACGGCTCCAGCTTGTCTGGCAAAACAGCCGTTGGACGTCAGAGTAATCTCGGACTAAGTGAAAATATACTTGGATAGAAGAATTTTAATGCGTCTTCTGTTGAAAGTTAATGATATTATAGTGTTATTAACTGGCTGTTGTTGTATTGGTCCTTTTATAAATTCGAGGTTGATTGTATTGGACCCGATACTCGAAAAGTCGAGAGCCATTGCAGCTGATTGAGAATTAGCCAGTTCAAATCACTGTTTTGAAATTTTATTAATTCTGCGATTTAACTAAGTAATTTACCATGAAGAAATTACAGAAAATCTTATCTGAACTTGTCTTTTCGGATTCACGATTGAATTTCTGATATCTCGTCCAACTTATTTATATAAAATATAACGTAGGAAAAGTAAATCAGACAGTTTCTGATGAATCGTGAGCGTTTCGATGTTTGACCAACGGAAATGAAACAGTGATAATATTCGAATGTCGTATTCGAAAAGGCTCGGAAATATTACGGTTTCTAGACATTTCAAACCCCTGAACATCATTCGAATTTGTCCTTATCATATTAAGTTCAAAATATGACGCAAATGTATTTTATGTATAACGATACATCCAAAGTTTAGTAAGCTTAAGCGTGAGAAAATTGAAACCGCAAGTGAATGGCCCATATTTGCCCATGGGCCAATACGGGTTTTTCTGTATTGGCCTTCTCCGAAAATCAATAGTATTATAGTATTAATGAATGGGTGTTTTTATAATGGCCCTGTTATATGTCCAAGGTCAGTAATAATGGTTGAGGAAGTCTGTAATGACCGAGGCAACGCCGAGGGCCATTACAGACATCCGAGGCCATTATTACTGACCGAGGACATATAACAGGGTCATTATAAAAACACCCATTTCTTAATACATTTATTAACCAACTGAACTAAAATGTATGTGTTGCTGCCAACTTGATGTACTCTCCTTCTCTTTTAATGACAGTTCAGTTTGAAAAATAATAATTTGTACTTCGCCGTGATAAAGCTTTAAATATACCAAATATCCAAGATATCAAGTTGAAAGAAGTATCTGTTGAAAAACAGGATGAACAGTGATCCCTTTATATGGTTCTTTAATGCTGGTTGCTGGTTACTAAATTAAATAAAATACAAAAAGGTATTATACTCTTTACAACTTAATTTTATTAACTTTATTAAAAACCCTAACTGGGCTTAATACAGACAAACGGGGCATTAATACAGGGCCATTACAGAAAAACAGGGCCATTACAGAAAAAAACAGGGCCATTACAGAAAAACAGGGCCATTACAGAAAATATGTAATTTTTGATAAACAGTCATTTTTAGCAATAATGTACTTAGTTGGTTAATAAAACTTGTTTTATATCGACAGGACAACATTATCAGTATTATTATCAGTATTACTTGTTTTATATTTACAGGACAACATTATCAGTATTGGCCTTCTCCTACAATCAATAGTATTACTTGTTTTATATCGACAGGACAACATTATCAGTATTATTATCAGTATTACTTGTTTTATATTTACAGGACAACATTATCAGTATTGGCCTTCTCCTACAATCAATAGTATTACTTGTTTTATATCGACAGGACAACATTATCAGTATTATTATCAGTATTACGTGTTTTATATTTACAGGACAACATTATCAGTATTGGCCTTCTCTTACAATCAATAGTATTACTTGTTTTATATCGACAGGACAACATTATCAGTATTATTATCAGTATTACTTGTTTTATATTTACAGGACAACATTATCAGTATTGGCCTTCTCTTACAATCAATAGTATTACTTGTTTTATATCGACAGGACAACATTATCAGTATTGGCCTTCTCCTACAATCAATAGTATTACTTGTTTTATATCGACAGGACAACATTATCAGTATTACTTGTTTTATATCGACAGGACAACATTATCAGTACTGCACATGATGATTTATCTGTATTATGGTTGGTTTGCTGGTACGTAGTTTGCCATTTGATTTGTGACTTTTATTTTTGACTTTTCCTTGGAGCTCAGTATTTTTGTGATTTTATTTTTTAGTATTATGTTTTATCACATGGGACTTTCAAAGTATACCCAGAGAAACAGGCTATAAAAAGAAGAAGTCGATCCCAAAGCATTTTAGAAGTAAGAACACGTCCATCCAAGTCACAATGTGTCAAAAGTATAAAAAGTAAATAATTATAGTTCAAAATAGATACAAATTTCCGTAAACAAAAGTAAATTGAACTAAATTTTAATGTGTGTATTGTTATGCGTTTACTTTTCTGCATTGGCTAGAGGTATAGGGGAAGGGTTGAGATCTCACAAACATATTAAACACAGCTGCATTTTTGCGCCTGTCCCAAGTCATGAGCCTCTGGGCTTTGTTAGTCTTTTATTATTTTAACTTTTAGTTTCTTGTGTACAATTTGGAGTTTAGTATGGCGTTCATTATCACTGAACTAGTATATATTTGTTTAGGGGCCAGCTGAAGGACGCCTCCGGGTGCGGGAATTTCTCGTTGCATTGAAGACCTATTGGTAACCTTCTGCTGTTGTCTGCTCTATGGTCGGGTTGTTGTCTCTTTAGCACATTCCCCATTTCCATTCTCAATTTTAAGGTTAATAATGTCATAAGGAATCAAGAATTATAAATTAACTTTAATTACTTAAAATTATAAGTTTTTAGCGCAATACAATTCGTCACCATGTTTTTTATCCGCTTACAACTAGAGTGCACACGCTGAAATGTCTCGCCTTCTTTACTAATCATTGATATTATGTTCATAGTCCTAAATATAATGATTACTACAACTGTCACATAAACTTAACATTAACAAAGAAAACTACACATTGACCAATGAACCATGAAAACGAGGTCAAGGTCAGATGAACCATGCCAGGCAGGCATGTATAGCTAACAATTCTACCATACAACAAATATAGTTGATCTATTTCTTATAGTTTAAGAACACAAAAACTTAACACCGAACAATGAACCAGTAAAATGAGGTCAAAGTCTAATAAAACCTGTGCAACTGACATATAGATCATAAAATATTTCCATACACAAAATATAGTTGACCTTTTGCATATAACATTAGGGAAAAAAACCAAAACTCAAAAAGTTAACTTTGACCACTGAACCATGAAAATGAGGTCAAGGTCAGATGCCATCTGCAAGCTAGACATTTTCACCTTACAAACATTCAATACACCAAGTATAGTAGACCTATTGCATACAGTATCAGAAAAACAGACCAAAACACAAAAACTTAACTATAACCACTGAATTATGCAAATGAGGTCAAGGTCAGATTTCACCTTCCAGTTAGACATGTAAACCTTATAGTCCTTCCATACACCGAATATACTAGACCTATTGCTTATAGTATCTGAGATATGGACTTCACCACCAAAACTTAACCTTGTTCACTGATCCATGAAATGAAGGCGAGGTCAAGTGAAAACTGTCTGACGGGCTCGACAAAAAATGGTGATCACGAATTTAATCGGTTATTATGAACTACATAAATCTATTAAAACTAATTTCATAAATACGTGATAACGAAAACAAATTTAACAATTTTTAATATGTGCATATAATTATTGATAAGAAAAATTGGGAAAAAACCCCATGTACAAACAATATTTAAAGTGCATTCAAAGTATTCCACATAGTCCTACATGTTTTAATTTCCCACAATTAACCCATTTCAACCTCGTAGTATTCGAGTGCGCCGGTCTGTTCTTTCGCAAAAACTTTCAATATATAAATATTGTCTTATCGTAATATAACGATTCAAATGATGTGTCTGAGCAGGCTATAACATTAAAGAAATTAAATTTTGTTCATGTATTTGCTGTCTGCACAATGTATTCGCATGCAATGTGAACTACTGGATAAGGTTCGATGGAATAAGCTTACTAAGTTAATTTGAAAAGAGTTAATCTTTGTTACAAACAATGGATTGTTTTTCTACACTACTCTGATCTTAATATGCATACATAAACGGTTTATTGGCATTTTTAAAGAAGCACTAGCTGTCAAATTCGTGGTCACCGATTTGACTCAAATTCTCATATTTGATTTATAACAATGTAAAAAATTTATCCAAACTATCAAAAGTCTAAAATAAACAGTTTACAGAGCATGGGGTAGATAATATATAGGTTCGTTTCGTGTGTATTTTAGTCCAGACGCCATCTAACTACCTATCAATTTGACCTCAGATGACCATATAAGCGATGTAAACATAAGTAAAGATATGAATAGATTAAACCAACACGTGCAATTGGATTTTTATAGGTCTATAAAAAAGAAGATGTGGTATTATTGCCAATGACATTACCTTAATACATCCTGTTGGAAAGATGCGTGGTTCCGTCTTCATGTGAATCCTCCTTCCTCGGCTGTTTCGGCGCTGTCCACTACAACCTCCAGAGGTGCGCCGACTGGGGTGATCAAGTCCCAGCCCGAAACCACATGGCCATCTAACTACCTATCAATTTGAC
Organism: Mytilus galloprovincialis; assembly: GCF_965363235.1. Classification (NCBI taxonomy): domain Eukaryota; kingdom Metazoa; phylum Mollusca; class Bivalvia; order Mytilida; family Mytilidae; genus Mytilus; species Mytilus galloprovincialis. Next base: position 5,166,223 of record NC_134838.1, on the reverse strand, counting down.
CTCAGATGACCATATAAGCGATGTAAACATAAGTAAAGATATGAATAGATTAAACCAACACGTGCAATTGGATTTTTATAGGTCTATAAAAAAGAAGATGTGGTATTATTGACAATGACATTACCTTAATACATCCTGTTGGAAAGATGCGTGGTTCCGTCTTCAGGTGAATCCTCCTTCCTCGGCTGTTTCGGCGCTGTCCACTACAACCTCCAGAGGTGCGCCGACTGGGGTGATCAAGTCCCAGCCCGAAACCACATGGCCATCTAACTACCTATCAATTTGACCTCAGATGACCATATAAGCGATGTAAACATAAGTAAAGATATGAATAGATTAAACCAACACGTGCAATTGGATTTTTCTTTAAATAACCAGTACACGTACATTCTAATGCAACAACGTGTGTAACGTTCATTTTGATTGGATAACGTCACTTATTTACATGGCATCAATTGACAATTGATGCTATGGGATGTACGCAGACGGCATATGACAGATTTTAAATACATGTTTTAACGTTGTTTTCTGTCAGTTTCATTAGAATGGAGATAACAATATTGTATTTTAAGCTCCGACGGCATCAATTGGGGATTTGATGGTCACAAATACCCGTTTACTGTCTCCGCTAACGCGTCGCCAGTAAACTTAATTTGCGACCATCAAATCCCCAATTGATGCCGTCGGAGCTTAAAATACAATACAGTTATCTCCTAAATGCATGCGTTGTCAATCTCTAGCTAGGGGTTAAATTGAAGTTCACAGGAATACGGATTTAAAGAGGTCGACTCATTCACTTGCAAGTGAATTACTAATTATCAATGTTTCTTAGCGTAATTTGACAAAATTGAATCTTTTTGGCTGCAAAAAGCGAATTGTTATTTCACTATTTCACTTTCATTATTGATTGAACAGAAAAAAACTTTAGATTTTTTATATATCTCGTAGCTAGTGCCCTTTAAGAAAGGTATACAAACAGAAGTAAACTAAATTGAAGTCGAAACTAAGAAAATTTATGCTCATAGCAACATTCTAAACCAATTTTAAACAAGACTTCTAAAGTCTGCTGTACTCTTCGTGTTCTTTTTTATAGGGTAATCGATAAAATTATTTGGATATTTAGTTTATTTCCATTTGCTTTTATTGTTACTATTTATCAGAACGTATTCTTATTGTAAATAAGTCCTTACTGAAAACAAAACCTTTGAAAAGATTTCAGTGTTTGATCGGGATGTAGTATTTAAACACTGAATTTCACACTGTCCGGTTTAAATGTTTCATTTTGCAATTCTTTTACAAAAAAAAAAAGTAAAATCATAAACATACTGGACTCAGAGGAAAATTCAAAACGGAAAGTCCTTAATCAAATGGCAAAATCAAATGATAAACACATCAAACGAATCGACAACAACTGTCATATTCCTGACTTGGTACAGGTATTTTCAAATGTAGAACATGGTGGATTCAATCTGATGTTATAGCGTTAAACCTCTCACTTGTACGATAATCGCAGCAATTTCCATTCTATTGACAATTATGCGTGAACAAAATGTCACAAATAGGGATACAAAAACAACACGGACTCCTTAACTAAGGGTTTACAACGTTTTGTCTCTATCTTACTTTATCTATACTATTAAACGAGAAGACCTCATTTTGTGTGTCGCTTCTCTTCCTTCCACGATAAATTAATCCTCATGCCTCTGTGTTCTATAGGTAACATGCAAAGTCGCATTTGTCATCCATTCTTATAATTATTCAGATTGAGTTATTTTTGGAGAAAAACGACAAAAAAGGAGTCCGGATATTAATTCCGTCATCAGACTGACTTTTAGTCAGATGAGACTTCCGGTTTGGAACATGAACAAGTACAACCAATCGTATGATAGATAACAAAACTGAAAAAATAAATAAGCCAATCAGAGCGTTCTCTATATCATGGTGTTTAGATCGCAAGAACCACAACTTGTATACCTCCCTTAGAGGGGACAATTATTTTTCGCGTTTTTCTGCATGTAAACTAAAATTATACTACTTTAATATATAGAGACTCTCTGTATTCTGTCACTGTTTTCTTTGAAATGTTTACTGTTTAAGGGGTCATACCAGTCGCATATATATTAAAATAACTAAAACATGAGGAAACAAGAATGTGTCCCGGTATACTATTAAACGAGAAGACCTCATTTTATGTGTCGCTTCTCTTCCTTCCGCCATAAATTAATCATCATGCCTCTGTGTTCTATAGGTAACATGCATAGTCGCATTTTTCATCCATTCTTATGATTATCCAGATTGAGTTATTTTTGGAGAAAAACGACAAAAAAGGAGTCCGGATATTGATTCCGTCATCAGATTGACTTTTAGTCAGATGAGACTTCCGATTTGGAACATGCACAAGTACAACCAATCATATGATAGAAAACAAAAATGAAATACGAATAAGCCAATCAGAGCGTTCTCCATATCATGGTGTTTACATCGCAAGAACCATAACTATTATACAGCCTTAGAGAGGACAATTATTTTTCGCGTTTATCTACATGTAAACTACGATTATACTACTTTAACATATGGGTCAGGATTCCTAATAGACCTTGAGATGAGAAACTCACATAACGTAATTAAAAAAAAATATTAGTCCACTATACAATTGCTGTGATTTTAAAAATGGACATAAATGAACAATAAGAACTGTTTTATAGAGCTGATGTGATGAGAAAAGAAATATGTAGATTTGACCTGAAATAAATTATTAGAAAGGACAATTTTTTTTTATTGAATTTTATGATCAGAATTTTGGGATTATTTCATGAGGAGAGTGACATTTTTCACCATCTTCCGGGGTCCAGCAATTTGCAATAAAAGTAATCTCACTTTCCACCCCGAAAATTTAACCAGACATGTATAAACGTATCAGCTTCGACATGAGCCATCATAAATGTTCAAGTAAACGATATGGACTAAGCAACGGAGGAAAACGTTATCATTACCGCCTATGGAGAATTAATTGTAAATGTTGACCCATATAGAGACTCTATTCTGTAAATGTTTTCTTTGAAATGTTTACTATTTAAGGGGTCAGACCAGTTTCATATATATATTACAATAAAGAAAACATGTGGAAACAAGAATGTGTCCCGGCATAGTACACGGATGCCACATCGCGGCACTATATTTACTAAGTTTCAAGTTGATTGGACTTCAACTTCATCAAACACTACCTCGACCAAAAACTTTAACGTGAAGCGGGTCAGACGGACGGACGAACGAACGCACGCACGGATGCACAGACTAGAAAACATAATGGCAATAATTGGGGCATAAAAAAAATATTGTTGAAAGTGAAAGTAGTGATTTGAAAAAAATGAAAGTAGGGTAGAGATTAGAGGGAGACAGGACCTTTTTCGGGATGTCGGAGATCGGGTGTTTTTAAGCTCGAGATTTGGAGATTGATCCTTACGGGATCCGGGAATATATTCGGGATTTCAGGATATAAATTCTGCATCTCGGTATTTCATGTTTTTAAGCCCGGGATTTCAGAATTAGGACCCCTCCAACCACCCCTCAAATAAGCCTTAGTTGGTCTTAGTCTGACAAGATTCATATCTTACCATTGGCAGTTAATGCTCTCAAAAGAAAAAGCACTGATGGATTGTCCTAGAAGCATATTTTATTAGACTAATATAATAAAATTATATATAAGCAGTCACATTTATTTCATGTTTGAAGCGTGTTTTAATTCAATTTGACTTTTACCAAAAGATGCATTGTAGCAAAGGAGAAGAATAATTGTGGTCTGAGGCCAGACACACGAAAATAATTGAATTTATCAGAAAGGAAACAAATATCGGACTTTGTAAAAAGGGAGAGGGCTTTTGATACCATTTATGAAATTCTCCATACATAATATATTTTACAAAAAAATCATCCTACGTTCACAAGCTGTATATGCCCGCGATTTCGCGGGTGTGTTCTAGTAATTATTAAATAAGAAACACGTATCTCGTTTACCTTGGTATCCTACCTTGTGTGCACGTGATTAACAATAGTTGGACGCTGAAATAAAGATTGCCCAATCGAAAAACCTTTGTACAGATGTTATTGGATTTTCTTGTTATCAACCTGTAAATTTTGATATAAAAAGTTCGTATATATCTTTTAAAAGAGTATGATGAGTCAACGTCGAATCAAAAATTGTGAGAGGAAATTAAAACTACATATATATAGTTCACCAGTCTGTTGTAATATTATAACACAGTTCGACAAGGACGAAGAAGGAATCTTTAAGTATAAACATGGATTAGCTGTATCTAAATATCTGTTATAGTCCAATTGATTTGCTGGTGTTAAATGAAGTCCTGCTTGATTCTGTGAATACCCATCTACATTATCCGGATCTACACCATCACAATGGCGGGAATTTGCAAGTTCAATTCGATCTCTCATGATACGTCTAACTCTGCAAACATGATAATAGTATGATATATTGTATTGATTTAATGATTTCGATTGATTGATGGATGATTTACGGGGCTAAGTATTACATAATAAAAAAAGACAAAGGCTATGGATATTCCCTCCATGACACAAAACAAATAAATGCACAAAAAAGCAAGAAAAACACGAAGCAAAGGAATAACGCTTTTATTGTTGTTCTTCATCTCAACACGGAGCAAAAAAGATCTCACATCATTGCCAGTTTAGGACGCCCCCCTAGCACTGGTTTCAGCGGAATTCTTTGCAAAATAAATCGGTAAAACTTTGTAAGATGTACCACAACTAAATGCATATGAACATGATCATGATGGAGGTAGACTTTTTCAACAAATTGTCGGCATTCCTATGGGAACGAACTGCGCGCCTCTCCTTGCTGACCTCTTCTTATTTTCATATGAATCGGAGTTCCTTCAGCCACTTGTCAAAAACAAGAAGATCAAAGAAGCCAAATTATTTAATTTCACTTTCAGATATATTGATGATGTTCTTTCCATAAACAATCCGAACTTTTCTGATTGAGTTCCATTAATATATCCACCAGAACTAGAAATTAAAGAGACAACAGACACTGCTTCCTCCGCCTCATTTTTAGACTTATACCTCGAATTTGACATACATAGTCATCTTAGTACCAGAATCTATGACAAACGAGACTATTTTGATTTTGAAATTATCTATTTCCCCCACCTTAGTAGCAATATACCAACTTCACCTGCATATGGAATATACATTTCCCAACTTATTCGGTATTCAAGAGCTTGCAGCTCCTACTCAGACTTTGTAAAACGTCACCAGTGTCTAAGCAGAAAGTTGATGAACCAGGGGTATGTCAAAGAACGTCTCGTCCTTTTTCTAAAAATGTTCATCGGAAGGTACCCAGAACTTGTTGATAAATATTCCGTATCTACTTCACAAATGGTACACAATGGTCTTGAAGTATAGATTTTGTGTACTGACGTTGTTTATCATCTTAATAACGTGTTATATTATTCTTTTATTTGTCTCTATTAATATTACTTTTACTGTTAAGTCTGTTTTTTGAGATATCCTTTTGACCCAACTCTGTGCTTATGTATCCCATCTGTTACTGTTACTGGTATGTTCCTCCTATCTAAGGAGCACTCCCGAAGGATAAGAATAAGAATATGAATATTTACATGTATATGAATATTTACATGTATATGAATATTTACAGGGACCTGTTAGTAGCACCATTACCCATATAAAAGTCATCACTCTGTACACAAGTTCTAATGTCCTGATTACTATATAACGACACATTCTCAATATATACAATGTCCTTTGATACTTGTTATTCTTTCAAAATATCCTTCACTTTAGATTGTCATTCTGATATTAAGTATAATGCTCTTATATATATATATGTGATAAATTTTTAATCCAATCAAGCCTTGGTCTGATTTAATAAAGTACGTTTTATATGAAGACTGTAACATAATGTTCTTGTAATAGCTTCAATATCTTTACAGTTTGATTTCTTCAGTTTGAATAGTTCTTTAAACTTTGTTGCTGATGGATTAAGAATAAATAGTACAAGCAATCCTTGTTCCTCTACTCTGTCAAATGTTCCAACTGGTGTGTTGTTCTTCAAGTAGGATTTAAGAACTGACAAATGTTTATCTCTCTCCATCTTTAATGCAGTACACGTTATCAGGAAGTGATGTGTATCTTCACGGCTAGTTTCACATAGCAGGCATTTGTCACTTTCTCGACCTCTTGTGAATTTTTCTCTGTCTGATTGTAATGTGTAAGTTCTTGTGATTAACCTTGCTTTAATTTCGACCTTTTTCACTTCGATAGTTGTATTTGGTACTAGCTGCCAGATTTGATGTGGCTTTCCAATGGGCTGTTGATTTATATCAAGATATTGCATAGTGGTTTTATTTTCTTTCTCTACTAACCACTGTTTTTCCCAATGTATGTTTAGTGCCTTTTTTACAGTTCTTTTCCAAATCTCTTTTGTTGGTTTACTGTTCATTATTTCTTGTGCCTTTGGTAGACCATATTTATCCAAAATTTCTTTTAATCTATTTATAAAGTTGTTACTATTTGGTAGTGACATGCATAGTTGCCTTTCTATGATCATAAATTCGATGCTAGCACTATCCTGAATAATGCCTCCGAAAAAAGTAAGGACAAGACGATCCACAGTTGCCTGTATTGGCTCCACCCCAAGCATAACATATGTGGCGGCGTTTGCTGTTCTGTTTGGCAATCCCTGAATTTGTCTACAGACCTGTTGTTGAAGTCTTTCAAGCTTTAGAATATCAGGTTTTGTATAATTCATTATCTCTATACCATACAAGCATCTTGGAATTGCATATGTTTGCCATACTTTAAGTGCTACTATAGGTGACATTCCTTTTCGTGCGTGAAGGCCTGGACCTAACATTGCGTATACAGTTTTCCTTGCGGTTTTCAACCTATCCTCGATATTCAGCTTATTTTTGGAGTCTCTGACTAGTCCTAGATGTTTTGTTTCTGACTTTTGATCTATAATATCATTTCCAAGTTGAACAGAGAAGTTTTGTTGTTAATGGCACTAAATCAGACTTATTTGGATTTATTGTCACAAGGTCTCTCTTTGTGCTATCATGTACAATATATAATAGTGCTTGAATCTCATGTTTATTACTAGCTAGCAGCGCTATGTCGTCTGCGCAAGTTGGTGCTACGACGCTTATGTTGCCTATTTTTGCTCCTATATCAGCCCGATCCAAAGCATCTAATATGTTGTTGTTGTATCTTTTGTAGAGTATAGTGGAAAGTTTTGCTCCTTGTCTTACCCCTTGTCTCTGAATAAATTGATCTGACAAAGTATTATCCCATTTCACTTTAACTGCAACATTTTTGTACATATTTCTAAGTAAAATCCAAATGTTGCCAGTTATGCCGTCATGGTACAGTTTATTGAAGAGAATCTCATGGTCTAATTTGTCAAATGCTTTCTGAGCATCTAATGTCAGGAGAACAAGTTGTACAAGTATTTCTTTGTAAAAATCTGCACTTTGGGTTACAATGAAGGCTGCATTGAGCGACGATAAATTTTCAGTAAATCCACGCTGAAGTTTACTTTGTTGTGGTAGAAGCTTGGGTTCTATTCTGTCCTTAAGTATACTTTCGATCAATGTGGAGAAGCAGTTAGTCACTGTTATGCCTCTGTAGTTTTCAGGATATATCTTATCTTTTCCACTCTTCAGTACAGGCGTAACGACCCCTTCTTTCACTTTTGAAGGTACATCCTTTTCTTTGAATATAAGGTTAATAATGTTAATGATATATTGTAGAAGTTCAGTTGGCATATTCGTAAGGTGTTCAGCTGAGATTCCATCTGCACCTGGACTCTTTCCAGTTTTAAGCTTTTGGATAGATAATGTAACTTCCTCTTCGTTAGCTTGTTTTATCTCTTCATTCCTATTGGTTTCTATTTGTTCAATAATCTCATTTTGCATAGTGGCGAGAATAAGCCTCTCGGTGTTGTATTTTGATTCGTTGTCAGTTTTGTGGCTTCTGTACAGATCTTCAAAGTAGTTTTTCCAACCTTCAAGTATATCTTCAGGTTCTGCCTGTTCTTTTGCATTGAAAATCATAACGTCTGTATTCACTTTCTTGACACCCCTTTGATTTTGTATTAGCTGATGAAATAGCTTGTTGTCGTTTTGGGAAGCCATCATAATCTGCTCTATGTAGGTGTTTTTCCTAGATGCATTAGCCCTTTGTTGTGCACTTCTTAATAGACGTTTGGCTTTTATCATTTCCTGCTTTTTCTCATGGTTTTATCCATCCAATTTCCATTCATAAAATACATTTTTAGAGTGTTTTGAAGCCTGACTTATTTCTTCATTCCAAATACCATTTCCGATTGCTTTTGAGGTTACTTGTTTCCTGTAATTTGGTATGGAATCTTTTCCTGCCATATGCAATATGTTTGTTAATTTTTCTATTTCTTCAGCTGATGAACTAAGATTTTGAATGTTAATTTCATCGAGGTTTTTTAGAATAGAGGCCTGATAACTGTTCTTGTCACACCTTTTCCAGTTTGGCCTTTTAATCACTTTTGTTGTTTTTCTCTTTGTTCTTACTACTTCTGCTTGTATAGTTGCATATACGATTGTATGGTCTGAGACATTAAGCGGTTCCATATCTAAGATTTCCACTTTATAATCTAGCATTCCGAAGCTGCTCTTGTGCAGAAAATAGTCTATCTGTGATTTGTACAGACCATTATGATGGTAGAAAGTGTTTTTGTTTGGAAAATTTTCTACTAATAGTAATTGGTTCTCATCTTTAAATTTTCTGAAGGTTGAATCTCTTGCTCCATTATTCCTAACAAGAGAAGCATTCATATCTCCACATATTAAAATATCATAGTCTTTCTGGTATTTGTCTATTATTTCTTCAAGTTGACATAAGTTTTCTTTATATTGTTCATCACTATTTTTGTTCTCTGACGGCATATAGTTATTGATTATACATAAGGGTCTCTCTTTAGTATTAAAAAGTAAAACTGTTGTCCTTTCATTTCCATCTGGCATAAATTTAATAGCATGATCCAGATCATTTCTCCAAAACACTGCGACTCCACCATAACCTCTATTTTTGATAAAAATTTCTGTGTGTGCTCTGTCGTCGACAGACTTTGCCTCTACGTTATGAAAAGATGAGAAATCATTTAATTTATCCTTTTCGAAAGTATATAGCCAGTGCTCCTGTATGCATAAAATGTCACATCTTTTTAACACTTGATTCACGTAAAGCTGATTTGAGATTGCATTTTGTACGTTAAGTGTTCCTATAACGATCTCCTTTTCGTCCCTTTGTTTGTGGAGGCTCGGCCGTGTTCTAAAAAATGCTCCTTGTTATTTTGACTGTTTCCTGCATTTGATTTATTGTTTTCAGGAGATTCCTTGGTCTCTACATGTTTACTTTGAGTTGTGTTTTTGTCTATCCTAGCTGAGGGTGTTTGCCTGGTTTCGCTGTGTACTTCACTAGTTGGTGCTCTCAGTTTGCTATTTTTGTTAGCCTTTTCTCTAGGAACCTTCTGGTTGATCTCATTAGACAACCTATTGTGGTCAACACTTTTATTTTGTTGATTGCTCTTGTATGGTTGAAGTACTTTGTCATTAGTGCTATTTCTTGCTATTTGAGTGGGTGCCCTAGTTGGTTTACATGATGGTTACCCTTTGCTAGGGATGCAGGATTTTGTACCTGTTGTCTGGTATAGTAGGCATATTGTTGTTCGTTGTTCTTCTCATGCATTAGTCGGTTTATATTTTGTTGGGGTAACACAGGTGTGATGGTCTGATGTGTTGTTATAGGAGCCGCTGGTCTGATGAATCCAGGCTGTACGTATGGAGGAGGCCTTATGATTTGGTTATACAATGTTTGTGGTAGTATGTTGGAATATCCTGGTGTCCTCAGATTTTGATAATAGCCATGCATATTTTGCATAGTAGGTGGTATATTTGCATAGTTCAGTGTTTGTTGTACTGGAGGTGCCCAGAGGGCATTTGTATAGTTCGGTGTTTGTTGAACTGGAGGATGTTGTCCATATCCTTGAGAAAGTGTATTAATTTTTGTTTTAAGTTCATTTATCTCTATAAGGTGTTTCATTATTACGTTTTACTACTATTACGTAACCTATCGATTTTAAGGGTTTAATGACAACATACGTCTCCATTTAAAATTAATAGGGGACGGAACAAGATATGCGTACATTTTAGAGAGGAATTTCATAAATCATTTTGTTTTAGATTTTAATCTTCCCAATGATTTACCAAATTTGGATGCATGCTCTATGATGATTAAGGCAACAGTATTGTATCGCTGTTCAATAGTCATAAATCGATTAAGCGAAAACAAATCCGGGTTCCAAACAAAAACAGAGAGAAACACATCATCTTTACGAGAAAAAAAACCACGGAACAACAGAAACGATGGACTGCAACTAAAAACAAACGCCAACATAAAATAGGACTATTTGATAACAACTGCCATATTCCTGACTTGGTACAGGACCTGATCAGAAAAAAAATGGTCAGTGGAACCTGGTTTTATGGCTAGCCAACCCTCTAGATATGAATCAGTTACCTCAAGACTGTAAATGAAATGATCTAGCTAACTGCTGTTTGATAATCACATGGTATCTTTAATACGTATCAATTTTCATCTCTGCCCCAGGCGACAGTTTTTTTGGGAAAATTCCCAAAATGGGTATTATTTGCATCGTAAAGAGAAAGTCGAGCGCACCTTTTCATGTTCGGGCGTGTTTGAGTTGACTATACTGTCTTGAAAACGTATAAAGCCAATATAATTGATACATTATCTCGCTTCAGATTCTAATATTTTTATATATTAGGGCTGTTGATTAAAGAACACTGCCAATTCACATTTGTAAAAAATGTATGGGTCAAGTGAAATACCTTTCTAATGAGTCATTAAATCACAGTAGGTGTGTACGAAAATAACAGATTTTTACTAAAAGTAACTGACGACGGACATTTCAACTGGAAATGAATAACTAAAAAAAAATCATATTTTGTGTGGTTCTTTTTAGGTTTATTAGTCTTCAACTTCTGAAAACTTTTCGTCTGCCCCGCAAAATTTAATTGGTAATTTTTTAGTGTTTTTGCACTTTCAAAAACTGATCAAACAATAGTTTTATGTTGACTGAATGCAGAAAATACATAAATAAAGGCAACAGTAGTATACCGCTGTTCAAACTCATAAATCCATGGACAAAAAAACAAAATCGGGGTAACAAACTAAAACTGAGGAAAACGTATTAAATATAAGAGGAGAACAACGACACAACACTACAATGTAACACACACAGAAACGGACCATAAAATGATGCTTAATAGGTAGTAGATACATTTGTCTTTTAAATACAACTGGCATACAAGGATCGTAATGGTGCTATGTGGATAAATTTATCGGTTTTCAAGGGCTGACTGGCAGCGCGTCATCCCTACAATGCACCTTATCGCTATTTGTCCGCCATTGCTGGATATCACACCGATTCCCGTAAAATGTTGACGTCATAAAACAAAATATCTGACGCCACAATGGAAAAGTGATTGTTGTTGACGTCAAAAGTTCAAGCGGCCGGGTCAGCCGGGATAAGCGATAAGGTGTATGGCTTCTATTTTTACGATTGTGAAATTGACTGGCGTATGAGGCGATCATTTTGATGAAGTAATATCCTGAATGATTGAAGGAGGAAGGCGGAGAGAACCAAATACACTACCGTTCCAAAAGTGAAGATAATGTAACGACGTCATGTCGAATGCGGGTTGGAAGTGACAACTTCTAAAGCCGTTTTCTCTGTAAATAAGTTGGAGTTATCTCTCTTTTTGCACAATATGAAAGTTTTGAGGAAGGTCATTGACCTGATACGTCACCGGAAGTTTGGAATCGTCTGCTTTGTTTACATTTCGTATAGTTTTGAGAATGGCCCCAAAACGCAAGGAATTGTCATTGTTTGAGAAAAATGCCATTGCAGCATTACATAAGGCTGGTATAAAAGGACCTGACATCGCACGACGAACAAGACATCCACTTCCAACAATTTATGGGATTTTAAACCGTTTCAAAGGTCGGGGGAGTTTAGAAAACAAAGAGAGAACGGGAAGGCCAAATCTGCTAACACTGCGGGATACTCGCAAACTTTGCACCACTGTCAAGTCGGACAGAAAACGTCCACTGCATGAGATTACTGCTGTTTTTAATGAATCTAGGGAAGAACCAGTCACTAAGCGTACTGTTCAGAGAAAATTGTATGAGGAAGGGTTCAAAAAACGTGTTGTAAAAAAATCCATCCGAATTCGTGCTGCAAATGTCAAAAAAAAGGCTGGCATGGTGTAAATTGGCCCGGCACAAAACTGTGGAAGATTATTGGAGAAGGGTCATATATAATGAATGTAAGGTGGAAATCGGAATGGATAATCGTGTTTAGTCTGGAGACGGCCTGGTGAGGAGTGGACTCCTCCTTGTTTAAATCCTGGTCGTGGGTCACGACTGAGTTTGATGATCTGGGGTTGCATTACCTATGAAGGTGTTTGCACTATTACTGTTGTATCTGGTAATATAAATGCTTTAAAGTATATTGAGATTGTTGACAATTTTGTTTGGCCTGTTATTGCTCGTCATTTCCCTGCTGACAATTACAATACCAAGATGACAATGCCCCGATTCATAGGGCCAAAATTTTGAAGGATTACATGGAACAAGACCAACTTCATGGTATGGAATGGCCAGCACAAAGTATAGACCTTAATATTATTGAAAATATGTGGCGTAAAATTAAAATTGAACTGCAAAAACAGGCACATAACATCACTACAAAGGTTCAAATGGAGACAGCAATTCGTGACATATGGACAAATATATCCTTAGAATTCATAAGAAAACTTTATAATTCAATTCCAAGACATTTGAGGCTAGTAAAAAGGGCAAAAGGAAACATCACAAAGTACTAGGTGAGTTCAGATCATTTTATTAAAAAAATTACAAAGGTTGAACTGTGACAAATAATTGACAACTGTATGTGGCACCTTCGAAAGATAAACTGACAATTCTAGTCAATGAAGATTGAAATCGAGCGCCCATGTCTCGTTCATGAGTTGAACTCACAACGCAAATTCAGTGTTGAAAGGCTAGTGAAAAGGTACTTCAACTACTTACACCAATCAGCCACCTAGTCCCCTCATTTGTAATAGAAAAGTCAAGTATATAAATCAATCTTCAAGGTTATTATGATAATCTGGATTAAGTTAAAATGTATAGGTGAGACCAAGATACAGCGTTTTTTTTATTTTTCTCCAAATCTGATGTTGAAAATCAGAATAAACAAACAAGTTGCCAAGAAGAGTAGAACATTTTACGTCCATATGGTTTCATTTTCGAGAGTTTTTCAAAATTAGCCCTAAAATTGTAACAAATATGACTATGGTCAATGGAAATCAGGTTTCTTGATAATGTCAGTTTCAGATACATTTTCGGCTGAATCAGAGTATTTATTTTGAAATTTGTAACTTCTGATCATATATATGTTTCCATCGGAAATTCTTCATTATAATACTGAGAGGGATCATTATTTAATAATAGTAAATGAGAAAAGTAATCTTATTCAATGATAATAGAACCCACTAACGTAACATATAAAAACGTTACACATATAACGTTGTAACAAATGACCGTTAAATTTGATAGCTTATTATAAATAAATTCGTCATAGATACAGACCGCCTGTAATACGTGTTTATCATTTAAACATCTTACTTAGACATACAAACGATATGTTAAATCACATAACGATACATTTATTCTGAAATCTCTATATAGAGGTCACGACTGATAAGAACATCGAACAAAGATACTTAACAGATCAATCCTTACTTAAACATGTCAACAACTTTGGTCATTTTTACTTTTTGTATTTCATTTGGACATGCATCGTGGTGGCACCCACATCCGCACATGGCTTGGAACTATGTGATCAGCGAACGTCACATCAACACTACTATCTATGGAAATATGTTTGTTGTTGATTTGTATGTGGATAAAAGAATTATTGAAAATTTCCACAGGTATTTTCTATTGATAATATCCACATCATCGGTACGTCATAAATATGATCTCCTCATATGTTTCATATTACTAGTCATCACAGGTATGTCATTCTGGTGATCTCCTCAGGTATACCACATTGATGACCTATTCATATTAATCACACTAGTCTTATGATCTCACATGGGTATGTTATTGGTGATATTACCAGGTTTGTCATATTCCTGATATCAACAGGTTTGTCAAACTGATAATCTCCTCACGTATGTCAAATTGATGATCGTCATCGGTATATCACACTGATACTCTCCTCATGTATGCCGAATTGATGATCTTCATATGTATGTCATATTAGTGATCTCCTCATATATGTCAAATTGATGATCTTCATCGGTATATCAAACGGATAATCTCCTCATGTATGTCAAATTGATGATCTTCATCAATATATATCAAACGGATAATCTCCTCATATATGTCAAATTGATGATCTTCATCGGTATATCAAACGGATAATCTCCTCATGTATGTCAAATTGATTATCTTCATCGGTATATCAAACGGATAATCTCCTCATGTATGTCAAATTGATGATCTTCATCGGTATATCAAACGGATAATCTCCTCATGTATGCCAAACTGATGATCTTCATCGGTATATCAAACGGATAATCTCCTCCTGTATGTCAAATTGATGATCTTCATCGGTATATCAAACGGATAATCTCCTCATATATGTCAAATTGATGATCTTCATCGGTATATCAAACGGATAATCTCCTCATGTATGCCGAATTGATGATCTTCATCGGTATATCAAACGGATAATCTCCTCATGTATGCCAAATTGATGATCTTCATCGGTATATCAAACGTATAATCTCCTCATGTAAGTCAAATTGATGATCTTCTCATGTATGTCATTTTGGTGATATCCTCAGGTATCTCATTTTACTGATTTTCTCTGTTCTGTTATATTGATGATCTCCGTATGTCTATCATATTGATGATCTCATCAAATGTCATATCATACTGTAAATCTCTTTATATGTCCTTACGCGCTTCATATGTTAATTTAAAATATTTTCGGCATGTTTGTACTTTATTGATTAATCATTACTGAGTAGATAATAGATTTAGAACCATAAATATTATGGCTGCTGCACATTAAGGGTATACGATACAGTTTTGATCCCGTATTTAAATTTTGATAAAAATTTGCATATAGGCTATTTTTTACCTGATTAAATCAAATATGTAATAAAAACTATACCTTTATGTGCTACTTTTTGAGTAAGCTGAGGTTCAAATTTCAGATATTTCCTCAAAATACGGATTTGTGGACATATTTTTCCTTTCGATAGAAATACATAACTTTTTAGTTTTAAAAGATAAACACGATCTGTTTTTGTTAAATTATTTGTAATTTATGTGTTATATAAATATTGCATAAATTTGTACATTTTTTTTTACAAATAACTCAAATTTATCAAATGATAATGAATGTAGGGAAAAAAACGTAATTTTTTGCTGTATATTAATCAAATTTTGCACTATTTACCTTTTTTGATGGAAATTGGTACACATAATCTTCGTACGTAATCAATTCAAATGTCATTTTAAAGAAGTGGGGTCCATGAACTCGTTTTCAAGTTAAATCAGTTTGAATGATAAAAATCAGCCAAAAACTGCATCCTTTCCTGATACGTCACCGTTTGGCGTCGCGAAAACCGTTTACAACTTTCATATTAATTCATTTCATGGATTTTTGTTCTCCAAAACCAGGGACGGGAAGAAGGTGATATGTCACTTTTCTGCTGGTACGATAGAAAGATGGAGAAAAGATGCAGGCCAGTTCCCACACGAAGGACTTGGAGCTCCTGTTAAAGGCTACCCAAGCGAGACATGGGTTGACATCATGAATATTAAGTGAGTATATATTATCAGTGTATCTCTTTTTACAAACATGTGGAATGCGACATATGGATTGCAGTCATTGTTGCGACGATGGCGGTGTTAACTAATTGTATATTGCTTTATGTGTGTTGCATTGTCGTTTGTTTTTTGTTCACATTTGTGTTTGTGTTGTTTTGTTGTCGAAATGTACTATATTGTATTGATTTTATGTGTAATTCTCTGTTCTTGCATTTATTTGTATTGTATTCTTGTCATATAATGGTGTCATATAGTGTTTTATTTAACATTGCCAAATAAGTGCGAGGTTTTGCTAGCCACAAAACCAGGTGCAACCCACCATTTTTGTCTTAAAATGTCCTGTACTAAGTCAGGCAAATGGCCATTGTTGAATATAATTGTTGTGTGTGTAACATTTTACTGTTGTGTTTCTGTTGTGTCGTAGGTTTCTTCTTATATTTGATGTGTTTCCCTAAGTGTTAGTTTGTAACCCGGATTTGTTTCGTTTTTTTTTTCTCAATCGATTTATGATTTTAGAACAGTGGTATACTACTGTTGCCTTTATTTATTTTCAGAGAGTCATAAACTTCCTACTTGGTTTACAAATCCTTTGTGTAACTTTCCATTGTTAAGCGCATCCAAAAAAAAAATACACTGTATTGGTCCTGTGGATTTCTGAATTCTGATATATAACATGATACTTAATGTTGTGTATGGCATGATTTTAAATCGTACATACTTTTATGACAGGGTTCGTCTTACCTTGACCTCATTTACGTTTTTCATTGGTCATTTTAAGTTTGTACAGTTTTGTGTGTTTCTTGGTTACGATAAGCCATTCGTCAACTTTTGATTCTGGAATGATTTATTATGTAAATATACAAGTGAGACGATTTGATATGGTGACAATTAGACCCCGTGTACACTTACAAAAAAGATCGATCTTTACTAAGATCTATCTTCAATCGGACCTAAAAAGTCTTCCTCTAGAGATGTTTTTAAAAAGATCGATGAATAAAGAAAAGTCCCCATTGAATAAATTGTTTTGTTTTATTTTTTTTATTTTTCGCATGTAAAGTTGTCTGGTAATATATCGATCGAGCCACTCAAGCTTGATAGAGGAAAACATGTCATCATTGTCGGAGAACACACTATTCGACAGACATTTGCTAGATAGTGAAGTAATGAATATGTTTTTAATTTGATAGATGATTTTGTGCTTTTTTGTAAAATTGTTTCTTTTAATATTGTAACACGGTGATGACCGCTGTACCCATATTTTAACTTTTATTTATTATGTCTGTTTAGTTCACGCTTCGTTGTAAATATTACGGAATTTGATGAGACTGTCGTACAAAGTGAGAGGTTTAGCGCTATAAAACCAGGTTCAATCCACCATTTTCTACATTTGAAAATGCCTGTACAAAGACAAGAATATGGCAGTTGTTGTCCATTCGTTTTTTATGTGTTTTGTCATTTGATTTTGACATGTAATTAGGGACTTTCCAATTTAATTTTCCTCGGAGTTCAGTATTTTTTTTATTTTACTTTTTGATACCTTTTCAAAACTGTAATCAGCGCAAATTGTTTTGCCTGGTACAACTCTCCACCAGAGATCACATGACGTTGAAATTAACAAATTTAAGTCCCCGTATGGCCTTCAACATGACAAAGGTTAAACAATTTAAATGAGAAAAAGCAATAAACGAAAGACATATGTGATTAACATTAACAAACGAGAACCACTGAAATAGAAGCTCCTGACTTCGAACGGGAACATTGTTGAAAACAAACCTTTACAAACGAGATGATTTCAGCTTCCTTATTGTGAACTTTCCATTTCTATGTAAGAGCATTCCAGCAGCGCTTGCATACGAATTATATATCTCACAATTCCCACGCTTGTATTTCCTATCATGATGTCCTTGATAGAGGGTTGCTGCTCACAAGGAAGCTATTAAAGCAAGATTTCCAAATGGTGAAGTTAAAATCATCCCTTCGTAAAATTTACGGACTCTACACGAGTTGGTTGACCGTTATGGAATAACTGTTTCACAGATGATATCAGATATGTTGCTTACGTCGTAACTACAATCCCCTTCCCTTGTCATGAATGTGACCTACCGAATTAAAGTATTTACTGCGTTTGTTATAACATGAGCAACACGACGGGTGCCACATGTGGAGCTGAATCTGCTTACCTTACGGAGCACCTGAGATCACCCCAAGTGGGGTTCGTGTTGCTCAGTCTTTAGTTTTTTATGTTTCGTGTGTACTTTTATTTTTCTGTTTGTCTTTTTAATTTTTAGCCATGGCATTGTCAGTTATTTTTCGATTTATGAGTTTGACTATTCCTCTGGTATCTTTCGCACCTCTTGTGGTGTAGCAGTATAACATAACAATAAATAAAAAATCAGTTGAAAAGGGTTTTATTAATCAGATCTATACAAAGTTCCAACATACTAACAAAATCACAAGACACAAAGATCTCCGAGTGATAATAAATACACAAAACTCATTCTGAGGACTAAAATATCAATCAGTAATGATCTACTAGTAGTTATGCAAACTAACACATATTGACGTCGTTACATTTTTGACGTCAACCTCGCGACTAAAAACGCAAAAATTATTTTCTTCTAGTTTGACTGATCTGGACAAGACGCCCCGTAAAAATATGGCAAATTAACAAAGTACAATAAAAATTTATTTTATTTTTAAAAAGACGTCTCCTGGTGTACTAGGGTACTCAATGGGGTTAAAATATCAATATCTACTGATGTGATCGTAGATAAATTGTACTATCTTTCTGTTTGTTTACAGAGTTAGACGTATAATGAGAGCTCGAATTGAACTTGCAATTTCCCGCCATTGTGATGGTATAGATCCGGATAATTTATTTGGATGGGAAGGGAACGTAGCAGGACTTCATTTGACACCAGAAAATCAATTGGACTATAACAGATATTTAGCGAACGGTAATACATATAGAATAATACATGGCAAAAATCCGTATCGCATGCTGTATCACCACGAGAAACCAATATCAGTCCCGAGGGCCGAAGGTCCCGAGAGCTGATATTGATCGAGTGGTGATACAGCATGCGATACGGATTTTGCCATGTATTATTCTGTTTATCATATATTTTAATAGAATCAGATTAATGGAATATCCATTTTTTGTCTTAAATCGTCTGAAACTATAAGCTAGCAAAGACTCATTGGTGGACATCAGCTGTTGCCTGCTCTATGGTTGTTGTCTCTTTGACACATTCCCCATTACCATTCTCAATTGTTATTCTATTATGATTTTCTTGTATTTTTCCAGCTGACTTTTTTTTATAGACATCCTTATTTGCTTAATATCTACATCGTAATGCCCCCTATAATCTTATTACATTCTCAATATATGTAAAAGACCATGTATTAAAATGCATCCACTAACGATACTGTCCTATTATTTCAACTAAAATTAACATTTATCAAATAATTATAAAATGTAGAAATGTTTAAAGTTTTATTGTGTATTTGGCGATGATATCATTCATGATCATTTTACAAATTTGCATTTGTGATTAATCCATCATGTAATGAAAACAAACTTCACGAAAATTATGACCAAATAAACAATAAAAGTTCATATAGTTCTTCATCTTATTGTGTTTATATATATATATATATACAACTCGTCTAAACATCAACCCAACAATGTTAGATCTGTAAATTTGCTTTCGCAAATTTTTGATTCTTCCCTCGCCGGGATTCGAACCCATGCTACTGTGATATCGTGACACCAAATCGCCTGCACTGCAGCCGTCCCGCTAGACCACACGACCACCTGGGCTCTTAAAAATAGAGCTTTCGCTGGCCGTGTGTTACCTTTCCACGTCAGTTTTAATCTAGCGGCGTACTGCAGTACATGATATATAAGGCATGAAGATGTTATTGTTACAGATCAGCTAAATTATCTATAGTAAAGGATCCTACAAATTAATGTAAGATACAGTCACAGAAAATAATTATATTTATAAGTACGTCTGAGACAGTGACAACCCTACAACAGATGTATCATATATATATATAAATCGCTCGTAAAGTTACTGGGTAATAATTTTACGAAAAAATATCGATTTTAGTTGAAATGATAGGACACGTTTTTAGGGGGAACTCATTTTTTTCCTATGCCAGGATACAGCAACTGAACGTCATAGGTCAAACGTTGACGTCATTCGAATTGTGAACTCATGCCAGGTATGCGATACGGGGTATGCGATACAGGGTAGGTGATACAGACTGGAAAAAAGAACTTTTATTAGATGTACAAAATTGCTGTATTTTGTACTAAACATATGATAAATGCATATACGTTGACATTTATCCTTGTCAACTTTGTAATTACGTTACAATATACTAGTCAACTAAATTCTATACGTTATTTACACTTCAGAATTTCCCCCACAATAACCCAACGTTGACTCATAAATTAAATTTCATAAAATATATATGAACTGTTGATATCACATGAACGAAGGTGTTACAAATATGCCTGTATCATGAAAGACAGTGGTTGTGTTTCAATTGAAATGGTTTCAATGTTGTTCTCATCTTCGATTGTGACATCACTTTGTGAGACTTTTCACATAACGTGTATTTACCATGAGAAACAGACGAATACCTCTAAAACAGCAGGGTGACCGTATCCTTCGGAACACATGAGAACACGAACAAATTTTGATGGGATTCGTGTTGCTTATTCTTTTAGTTTTATATGTCGTGTTTGGTTGCCTTGTTTGTCTTTTTGTTGTCTTCGTGGTTTGCAATAACGAGCGGGGTTCGAACTCACTACCTCAGTGTTGACTGGATAGTGATTACAGTAGTAACCACTCGGCCACCGATAGCCAGTTTGATAAAGAAGAAGTCATTACATTTGAACAGGATTCCCTGTCCAGGAAGAAGTTTAATTTTGTGTTATATATATGTATTCCTTCTTATAAATTCTATTTCTTAAGACTTTGGAAAATAAATTTGCAGTGGCACATGAAAACGGGTTAGCTATAGGGCTGTCAGATGATAGAGAACAACTTAGTGACCTGGTAGGCGACTTTGACTTCGCAATAATCAACTTGTCCTGTGTGGATTTTAGCCTCGAGTGTCATAAGTACAAACCTTTTTTTGATGCTAGAAAGGTGTGTGGAAAATATAATACATGTATAATTGCTCGTTAAGATTGATAGCTTTACATCTCAAACCAATAACGGAAAATGCACAATATAATAAAACCGTTTGAAGTATATCATCGATATGCATAGCTTTAAAAAGTAAAAAAAATTATATAAAAAAAAATCTTTTCTTTAATGCATTCTTTCACTTGACTTGTCATTTTACTTTTCCTTGAAAAGATTATATCGGTTTTTATTAAGTTCGTAATAAAGCTTCCTTTTACCATGTTTAGATCTGTATAGAATGTGTAAAAATGAAATACCACAGAAATTGCCTGACATTTTACAAAATATATTTGAATAGGGACTTCAATTGTCATACTTTCCTTTTCGATAAAAATTTAACGACCTTGACTTCGTACCAACGAAAACCTTCATAGCAAGATTATTGTAAGCAGTATACACAATAAAAGATGAGGGGTAAAAGTCAATAAGACAACAAATCTCATAACATAATAAATCGTAAATAATTATTGTATCATTTATCAAATTGTCATTAGGAACCGTTTTTCTTTCATATATTCAATTTATTTGTTTTTAGCCGGTTTTTAACATCCACAGTGTAAGTTCTATCGCAGAGGGTCACCAAAAGCAAGATGAGATATGTTCATCGTCAAAACGACCTCATGACATGAATACCATAATCAAGCATGACGCTACAAACTGGAAACTTGCTTGTTGATTTTTTTTTATTAAAGAACATCCTCGTAGCATGTTTGTTTTTATTGAAATCGTCTGATCATTAGACCATATTTGTCATGTAATTCGAAACATGTCATCATGATACACTTTTTCCTGGTTTTAATTTTGATAAATCTCTTAGTGTATTGCACTCACTATAATGCATATGATCCAATAACGCTCAAAATATCGGTGTTCAACATCCAAAGTGTGAATTCTATCGCAGTCACCAGAAACATAAAGAAATATGATTATAGTCGAAACGACCTCATAATTTCATGCCTTTGTTTGATTTTACACGAAGCAAATCTATTAATTCAACGGTTGTAAATGGGGTCATATCCGTATGTCACTTTACAAATCTGCCATTTACTACCGCATGATTGGAGGCTGGTATGTACGGCATACCAAACATTATGAAAATATACTTTTGATCATAGTGTTTGCATCAATAATCCAACATTTCTCTCGCAAATGTGTCAATATTGAATTCTTTTCTAGATGACCAATTTTTCTATGTATAGACAAGAGATTTTAATTTTAATTTCAATTTCAAAAATTCATCTTTATAATGCTGATGATTATCAAGATGAATTTATGCATTTTCACACATTTGTACATCTTTTGACTCATTGAGATTCTAAAAAAAAATACTTGATTTGTCTTGCTGAGTGTGTCCTGTCTCTTTTGTTGTCATCATTTTATTTTATCTTTCTACACCATCTCTGTGTACGACCCTCAAATTCGGCGCTAATATCCTTTCCATTTCAAAATTTCACACCATCATGATATCATTCACTTTTAATTGTGGTTGCCTTCGGTATCATTTTCTACCATTTCTTAAATCTGTGATATTTGTGGATATTCATTATCTGGCAACCAAAGAAAGTGTGATTCTCTTAGCCATAGAGAACAGTGTTTTATCTTTGCGACATTCATTCCATAAGATGACAGATCAGTTGGGTCGCGTTTCGTATTTACTTGGTTCCAATTACATTGGACACTATCGGTCCCATATACTAATTGAATGTTGAATACCATTTCTAAGCATGAATCGCTTATAATTACATATGAACGTCTGAGAAACAATGAAGTTGTGCAAAAACAACATTTCCAAAATTCAGTCGCTTGCAAGTCATTCAACTGATATAACTAGTTGTTCATTTTATTCTGATCAGTAACTTCATTTTATCGTCCCTACCGATTTCATGTTTGCAAAATGGCCGTTCCAAATAGTAAGACTCAAGACATAATGTCTGTTAGGATGGTCACTGAACTGACTGTAGATAATATTCCTTGTTTCGTTATCAGTTGAAACCTGAGGGTCAGTGTGAAAGCCAAATGTGTAACCAACGATATACCCGAACACTCCTTGTATGCATGTACAGACAACATTGTTCAAATAAACAGTTTCCGACTTTATCTAAACAAAAATGTCACAGTTCATTGCATTTCCACATGTTAGCATATGCTCGTATATCTTATAATGGTATGAAACGCGCGTCTGGTGTACTAAATTATAATCCTGGTACCTTTGATAACTATTTACACCACTGGGTCGATGCCACTGCTGGTGGACGTTTCGTCCCCCCCCCCCCCGAGGGTATCACCAGCCCAGTAGTCAACACTTCGGTGTTGACATGAATATCAATAATGTGGTCATTTTTATAAATTTCCTATTTACAAAACTTTGAATTTTTCGAAAAACTAAGGATTTTCTTATCCCAGGCATAGATTACCTTAGTCGTATTTGGCACAACTTTTTGAAATTTTGGATCCTAAATGCTCTTCAACTTTGTACTAGTTTGGCTTTCTAAATATTTTGATATGAGCGTCACTGATGAGTCTTATGTAGACGAAACGCGCGTCTGGCGTACTAAATTATAATCCTGGTACCTTTGATAACTATGATACTTATACCCGAACGGGATTCGTCTATGTGTTATAATTTTTTACCAACATGAGCATATGTGCAAAAACGAGAATAAATTACAAACAAAATGAAAACACAAAAAATTATCATTAAGATAGGATCTACAAAATATTAAACAGAAACAAAAAAAAATCAAATTCTTAATACATTCATATTTTGCTTCAATTTTGAATTTCGTCTATAGGTCAGAGGACATTAAACTTGCATTTCTTGTATGTAGATGTTTGGCGTTTTGTTTTGATTATTTTTAAAAGAATTCCTGTTGACACATAGAATTGATTCAATCCAAGAATTCAGCCAAAAAATAACCAGGAGAAATTACCAGCAAAAGTACTGTAACAGATAATCTAGAAAGGCAGCATCCTCTCTTTGCTATATTAATACAAATGTTGCTGTGTTACCTCGATTTTGTTTTTTCTCTATCGATCTATGACTTTGAACACCGGTATACTACTATTGACTTTTTTACAATACCAGTATCAGCCTGAATTTTGTTATTGCTTATACATATTTCATCCTATTAAAACAGTGGTCCTGGCAATACAAATTACTATCTAAACATTTTTCTATTTTCAACTGTCCTATACCATCTATGATCGTTTTCAAAGTATTTGTGGTGTTGTCACAAACCTAATGTTGTATATACACGGTCTGATCAACGTTGGAGACGATTCAATGGTGTAATATTCTACAAAATCTTCAAACAACTGTAATTCTAGAACTGTTTGATCTAGCAGTATATCTATCATGGATAGTTGTCATATAAATATCTAGATTGTATCCAACATTTCATCAAGAATAGATTTTTGCTTTTAAAACGAGTCACGTTTTCTTTGAAATCAGTTGATTAAAAAGGAATAGATCTCATTATTGCCTCATGGTTTGGTACTTCTCTTCATTTTCATGGCTGGTTTGTCAGTCACTCCCTCTTCGTGTGTTTCCTTGAATAGCTTTTGTATGAGCTTTACCATTATCTTTTTTGTAAAGGTTTGCATATATGTGAAATAATGTATGCAATGTATGCCCATATTGATGCCATACTTTGGAAAGTCTAATTTACCTGGAAAAGAAGGAACACAAAATTCAGGTAAAAACTTACTTATTTAACTGCATTTGCTTGTGAAACTTTTGCAAGAAGCCGCTTACTGGTTCAGAGCGCATGGGCTTGCCGATAGGCATTTTTAAACTTTTCATGTTGCCCATCTACTTAACATTTTGATGTTGTTATTACAGTCGGTGTCTTAGTCATGCTACTTTGGATCCTGCTCGTTTTCGGATACTTCACATCTTACATAAGTGTCAGAAAAGGTGGTTGATAAAGGCAACAGTAGTGTAATAATGTCCCAAAGTAATAAATCGGTTAAGCGAAAACAAATCCGGGTCACAAACAAACACTGAGGGGAAAGGCAACTATAAGAGGAAAACAACGGAAAAACAGAAACACAGAACTTCTGCAAAAACAATTAAATAAAACGCCAACATATAAAGAAACGGGCTATTTGATAACAACTGACATATTCCTAATTTGGTACATAAAGGCAGCAGTAGTATACCGCTGTTCAAAACTCATAAATCCATGGACAAATAACAAAATAGGGGTAACAAACTAAAACTGAGGGAAACGCATTAAATATAAGAGAACAACGGCACAACATTAAAATGTAACACACAACACAGAAACAGACTAAGTATTAGACAAAATCCTTTGAGAATAACAAATATGACATTTCAAGCAAATATATTGGGTCAAACCTGTTTTTTAAGGCTTGTCAAACCTCCAACTTATATGACAATGATAAACAGTACCACTGAAATGACAGCTTTACAGGACAGGAATACAATATAAAAAAAAAACGTATAAAAAGTCAGGACAGAGAAATGAATAGATAAATAATAAAGTAATAGTACATTGTAACATTAAACATTTTATCAACCTTCACAAGAATAGCAGACTAAATGTGTGCAGTACCATGTCCCTGCATCTCTTTCCTTAAGTCACAAGTCATAGTTTAAAACTTGACCATTAGGTTGGGCACCTCTTAAAATCAATGCATCCCATAAATATATAACCAATTTGACGTCTATCTGTTACTTGGTTGCGTTGCAGTCCATTCCCTTATGTAACAAACATTATTATAACTATAGTTATCATTCCTGACAAGTGGAATTCAGCAGTTGATCCAGGTATATAAAAGAAGTATTGTCAATCATGTCAAATGCATTTGTTTGAAGTATTCAGGGTGATACACGTATGTTCATAAACAGAGCAAAGATCTGATTTTCAGTAACAATTTTATAATTTTTCCTCATTATAATGAGTAATGTTTTTTTAACTCTCCACCTTCCCAACGCCATAAATGCGTGTTAATTAACTTAACTGTTCTTCCAGATTCCACAGTATATGGTGAGTTTTTTTTACCCAAAACAAAAGTGTTCCCATTGCTGCTCTTTCCAAGCTATTAGTATCTTACATTCTCTTTGGGCTAAATTAAAACTTTTTATTTGAATGAACATTAGGCTCATCTGTGGGATACTTGGGATACTTGCATGCGTCTTCTTTTATTGTGAGGATCGCTTTTAAATTGTACTGGATAAAAGTCTGGATTATGTGTTTCTATTTCATAACCACTGTCTGATATTGACCTATCGCATACATTTCAATTATACTTTTCCTCACCTTTGTTTTCCTTTACAGTCTTTACACACTACAGGGCATCACTGATGTATTGTGGTCTAATATATTAGTAATAAACTCATGTAAAGTAATGTCTTTGTGTGATAGCTTTACACAACATTTCTATAGCCCATTCCAAATAT
The DNA here is from genome assembly GCF_965363235.1 of Mytilus galloprovincialis. Lineage (NCBI taxonomy): Eukaryota > Metazoa > Mollusca > Bivalvia > Mytilida > Mytilidae > Mytilus > Mytilus galloprovincialis. The sequence goes on along the minus strand of NC_134838.1, from coordinate 5,139,568 downwards.
ATCTTATAATTTGGCGCGATTCCTTCTTCCTAGTTTTATCTTTAGCATGATCGTGTCTATATCGTTTTATATTCTTGAATCTCTAGATGCACATTTTATTTTTTACCCTTTGTATGATTATTGAGAATTTATTTTGATTTCTTGTATCTCTATATTCTTTAATCATCATGTAACATATCGAAATGTTTTTAGTTAATAACTTTTTACTTGCATGACGTACAAGAATTATTGATTATCCACACCCACTCAGATTTCATACCTTCCTTCAAAAGACTATTAAAGGTACATCCGTGTTCATAAAGTTAACCACATATCAAATCTGTTTTGTTTCAATCAAATTTAACTTGATTAACATTATTAAATGTTTGCTAGAACAACCTGGAAAAGATAGCCCCACTAGAAAGAGACTATAGGTTACAGAACAGATAACCCTGTTCTTATAAAGCCGTCAGACGGAAGATAAGAACCATAAGCGAAGTCCCACCACGTAGAAGTCATGCTTATTGCACTTTTAATGTTGGTTTGCTCAAGTTCAGTGTATGCAGCCATATGGAGACCCAGTGCTACCACTACATTTCAATGGCAGCTCGATAGTGGCCACATAAACACACATGTCGATGCAAATGTTTATGATGTGGATCTGTTTGATGTGTCTACCAGCACAATACATTCGCTTCAAAGGTACAGAGTTTTATTCTTCCCAGATGTTTGTTTTGAATGTTGAACTTATATTATTTTTAGATATTAGCAGTAATGTTGGCATATATAAGAACAACATATGAAAAGAACCACATAATGCATGTCAATAATTCCTAAGATTTATAATCAAATTGACTAAAATATTGAAGAAATATAAAATGCAGAATAAAAACATTTAAAGGAAAAAATATGTTTCATGGTATATATACTACTGTACAAGTGCCGATACGCTAAAGATAAATTTTGCAGTTCTTTAAAATTGGGATAAGTTCAGAATGCATATTAGAAAATTCTGAGGAGAGAAAAAAATGTTCTTACATTTTTGGAACACCAAAAAGAGTCGGGATTGGACTCTATTAAACTAACTACATTTTATAGATTAAAACTAACTTCAGTCGAGAAGCCTATTTAATGCATTGGATTTCATGCCCCACAAGGGCTCCGAATTGGAAATGAAATATTTTTAATGTTAAATGTTGATGTTAAATTGTGTAAATGACTTGAAATCATTTTGAATCCAATTAGTATAAAATGTCTAAATAAAATTTGAATTTTATTACAATTTCCCTTTTTCCATATACTATTACTGAGAAACAAATTAATGAGGTACTTATAAATCACTTTATGAATGCGTATACAATTGCAATTACGACCAGTTGAGAATACTCCACAGCTATTAAGAATAAATTGAAAGGGCAATAAAACAAACAGTCGAAGAAGACAGACAGACAGACAACAAACACTGCAATAAGAACAAATAACCGACCACAAGAACAAACAAACGGACACATGAACAAATAATTGGCGACAAGAATAAACAATATTGCAACAAGAACGAACATTGTCACAAGAACAATCAGAATTTCCATAATAACAAACAACGTTTTCGGAAGAACAAACAACATTTTTAAAAAGAACACAAACAACTTTGTCACAAGATCAATCAGCATTTCCACAAGAACAATCATGCAACGTTTCCATAAGAACAATCATGCAACATTTCCTCAAGAACAAACAATATTTCCACAAGAAAAAACTTCATTTCAATAAAATAAAAAAAAAGAAATTTCCGCAAGAACAAATAAAATTGTCACAAGAACACAGACAACATTGTCGCGAAAACAAACACTATTGCCGCAAGAACAAACAACATTTCCACAGTACCAAAACAATATGGCCACAAGAACAAACGACATTGTCTAAAGAACAAACAGTTTTCACAAAAACAAACATCATTTCCACGAATACAAACAACTGGCCACACAAACTAAAGATTGAGTAACACGAACCTTATCAAGAACCTTGGGTAGAAGCAGGGGATCGGTAAATGTGTGTTATTTAAAATACGAAAGGGTTTTTTCTTAAATGATACTTGTTTTCTTTGCTTAGTTCTGGGAAGAAAGTAATCTGCTATTTTTCTGCCGGGTCATATGAAGGTTGGCGAAGTGATCACAGTGCTTTCCCAAGTGATGTAATAGGCCACAAACTTGATGGTTGGAATGAGAAATGGCTTGACATTAGAGATGGCAGAGTTAAGAGTATTATGTCAGCTAGATTAAAGAAGGCTCAAGATAAAGGATGTGACGGAGTAGAACCTGACAATGTCGATGGATATACCAATGACAATGGATTTCACCTTACTGCACATGATCAGCTGACTTTCAACAAATGGCTAGCAACAGGTTTGTGTGTAATATTATACGTACAGTCTAGTTAATAATTGAATGGTCAGATTCTAATATAATACTCTCGAAAATGTTCAAAATAAAGTGTCAAGAAATTGTCGACTTGATTTTCACAAGATTTTTTCCAATTCCCCGATCGTCCATTGTTGACTTGTGTAAAATGCATTAAAAGAACACAACACTGCTATTTCTATTATGTTGCAATACCCTATCAAAGTTTTCCCGTTTGCGCCACTTTGTTGTCGATGTCTCTAACCGCCATATCAACAAGTTTCGACTTTTTTATATAATAATACTCATCACAGATACTATAATTATGAACGCAATAGTCGTGTAGATATTAAGCAAATGACGAAAAGAAAAACATCTAATTTTTATAACTTCCCAAAGTGGGAGCTACTCCTTCACACATTTTTTTTCTTGCTCGCGAACGATGGTTATTTCATCATTATACATGTATAAATAGAAAAATGAACTGAACAAACATTAGAATTCAATAGTTCTTGAAATGGTAAAGTATCATCCTTATCATTTGACTAACTTATATCAAAATTAAATCCATAAGGACATTTCAATAAAAATGTCTCGTTTATAAATTGTAGTATATACCAATAAGTAAGTAGGTAAGTAAGAAGATTATTTATTATAGTGACTTGTGTGATTACAGTAGTGTATCAATTAACATAGTTTAACATAATATATACATATACACCCGACCCAATGGATCTATAAGTCACCTAAATATTAAATATCAAATGTGAACAAGTTACAATGAAATGTCTCATTTTAATCTTTGTTTTTCACTATTCGTTGTCTAGAAGCACACAATCATGGACTGTCAGTTGGCTTGAAGAATGATGTGGACCAGATCCAGGAGTTACAATCACATTTTGATTGGGCTTTGAACGAAGAGTGTGTTGACTACAATGAATGCAAAAAATACCAACCATTTATCGACGCACACAAGGTATTCACATCTGTGTGCTTTATCTTAGTCATTAGATGTTAAATGAGGGACGAAAGATACCAGAGGGAAAGTCAAACTCATAGATAAAAAATAAACTGACAACGCTATGGCTAAAAATAAAAAGCCAAACAGACAAATAATGTTACAGAAGACACAACATATAAAACTAAAGAATAAGCAACACGAACCCCACCAAAATCTTGAGGTGATCTCATGTGCTCCTGAAGGGTAAGCAGATTCTGCTCCACATTGGCACCCGTCATGATTGTTATCTAGTTTTATAGATGAATTACAACTGTAAAAAAGGGGCAAGAATTTAGTTATTAGAAATTGTTACCAAGTTTTGACTGTACAATCCTGTAAACCCTTACGACACTTACCAAAGAGGAAATCCTGGATAATCATAGGTCTGTCCTGTGTTCCTTTGGAATTTTCAACCAAAGATGAAGGACTGGATCTCCCATCACTGTGTTGGATACCTAAACTACACAAGTTTCCTTACAAATAACGGTATATTGGTGGGTCTTCCAAATCTCCACGAAACCTTTTTCTTGATTATTAACATCCATTTTATCAGTAATCAAAGCCGGGCACCAAAGTTATTGTGAAACTGCATATTCTAGAGGTTGCGTGAATCAGATGTGGATACTTAAAAATTCCAAAGATCTTTTAGAGTACATACAAATGTAATCTAAGACTCTTTCGTCTTGCGATAGTATTTTAAAAAACGTTTGACTTTTCTACGCTTAACGCAAATATTCCTCATTCCAAACTAAAAGACAAACTGAAAGAGTTGGTATTGCTTTGTTTCATAAAAAAGAATAGCCAACGTAGATACACGTATCGTATCTTAAGATATGATAAATCCTACTATGTAAAGAATTACTTTGATTCAAACAAAAATTCTCTGACACCGACATTATCAAGATGCTTTATTTCTTGTTCGACAACATAATTTGTGACGTTTGGATGACGTGTTTTTCAACAGACTGTCGGCATTCCAATAGGAACCAATTGTGCCCTCTTCTTGTCGACTTGTTACTTTATTATAATGAGGCAGACTTCATACAGGAACTTCTTTGGAAGAATAATAAGAAGTTAGTAATATCCTTTAACTTTACTTAACGCTATATAGATGATGTTCTCTCGCTAAATAGTTCAAAATTCGGTGACTATGTTGAACGAATCTATCCCATCGAATTAGAGATAAAAGATACAACAGATACAGTTAAGTCTGCCTCATATTTTGACTTACATCTAGAAATTGACAATGAGCATCAGCTGAAAACTCTCCATTTCATTATAAGAACATTCCAGTAACGCCTGTATACGGAGTATATATCTCCCAATTGATACGATATTCCCGAGCTTGTATTTCCTATCATGATTTTCTTGACAGAGGGTTGCTGCTCACAAGGAAGCTATTAAACCAAGAGTTCCAAATGGTGAAGTAAAAATAACCCCTTCGTAAATTTTACGGACGCCATCATGAGTTGGTCGACCGTTATTGAAAAAACGTTTCACAGATGATATCGGATATGTTCCTTATGTTGTAACTACACTCCCCTTCCCTTTTCACGAACGTGACCTACCGAATTATACTTTTTACCATATTTTTAATAACATGAGCAACACGACGGGTGCCACATGTAGAGCAGGATCTGCTTACCCTTCCGGAGCACCTGAGATCGCCCCTTGTTTTTGGTGGGGTTCTTGTTGCTTAGTCTTTAGTTTTCTATGTTGTGTCTTGTGTACTATTATTTGTCTGTTTGTCTTTTTCTTTTAAAGGCATGAGGTTGTCAGTTTGTTTTCGATCTATGAGTTTGACTGTCCCTTTGGTATCTTTCGTCCCTCTTTTAGTAGTTCCTTTCTGTTTAATCTGTCGGAGGAGTTTTTTCTTGCATATCCGACAGTTAAAAATACAAATTAATTATATTCCTACAAACAAGGATAAAAAAGAAATACATGTAATTAAAAGAAATCGAAATGTTAACTGAAAAATAATTTTTTAAACGCCATTAATTCTGGATTTCTTATAAGATACGCATTTGAAAGCATCTATCAATATATGGTCAATATTTTGTATATATAATTCTACTTTAAGGCTGTATTTCACGTTGAATATGTAGACAGTCATAGTTCTGGTTCAAGCAAGAAGAGTTCTGTCTGCCACTCAAGTCGTCGTCCACAACAATTTATCACACTTATAAAGGATTGGGATCTTACAGATTGGAGATTGACATGCTAAGGATATTACATGTTTCACACTTGTCATAAAGGTTGTCCCTATTCAATATATATCCCCATCTAACAGAAAGGGTTATAGGGGCGAAGGAACTGTTATTTTATTGGAACACACATTAATCGACTACATGTAACTGCAATATTCATTCCAAGTTTAACTTATCAACCAGTTAAAACGTTGGTGAAATATTCGGTAATAATGTCTGCATCCGGTCTCATGTGTGTTTCCGGGAGTTATCTATTTAATAATAATAATAATTCTGCCCTCTCAGGAGGAATGTTTCTTCTTTTGAAAACCCCACTGACTGCTTCAAGCCTTGTGTATATGTTTTTTGCAAATGTGCAATTCAATTTGATATTTCACAAGCCAAATCAGAATTATAGGTTTATGCCGTTTTACAAAGTTTGAGTAAAAGGTGCAAGCTCTTGAATACCGTATAAGTCTGGACATATATATCCCATATGCAGGCGAAGTTGGTATATTGCTACTATGGTGGAGAAATTGATAGTTTTGTTTGTAATTGATAGGGAACATATTTGTCTGATTAAATTTTGGGGCCTTTATATACCAAACAGGCAATATGTCATATATTTTAGTGTATTCTTCTGTACAGGTAAACTGATCGAAATTCGCGGTTCAAATTTTCTTTTATCGCCAAACCCAAAAATTTAACGTTAAGGTCAAATACAGGGATTCTTCAACGATGAAATTTTCTTATTTTTTTCTAGGTTTTACTAGAAATATTACAAGGCATAACAATATCAGTGATCCATGTAAATTAGGTCACGGTCAGATGAACCCGGTCAAACAGAGATTAATTAACATCTTACATCATCATTTCATACACCAGATATAGTTAACCTATTATTTATTGTATCTAAGGAACATAATTAATTAAGAAAACTGAATTGTAAAAACTGACCATGAAACTATAAGGTCAAGGTCATATGAAACTGCAAAATATAAATGTACACTTTGCTCCTAGTTCATACACCAAATTAAGTTGGACTATTGCTCATGGTATCTGGAGAGAAAAATACAGACTTGAACAAGAATTTACGACAAAAGGGATGATTTTTCTTTCTTTATTGTTATTTTTTCCTTTTTGGGTGGTGATGTTCCTTTGACACCGCCTCACGGTGTTGTCTGTAGTGACTAAAGATTTTAATTAGCGTATTCTATATTATTTGTATTACTAGTAAATTATTAACTCAGTAATTTCATCACCACAAATTACTTAAAATCTTTACTAATTTCTTTCATAGATACAAAGAATTGGTCTGCAAGTTTGGTTGTAAATGTAGGAAACTTATTTCAAACGGAATAGCACATTCTTAATTTTTTAAGCTTTTTTCAACTTATTTCTATAGTTTGTTCTTACGTTGTACTGTTACAAGAAAGGGGAGGAATTACCGCTAACAAACATGTTAAACCCCGCCACATTCTTTATATATATCAGTATTGTTAAAACTTGTGACACTTGAAGAAGGCCATTTGTTGAGCCGAAATATTTGTCAACACGATTTAATAACAACATTTTCGTATAATGACATCTTATATCAGTACCGTTGTGCAAATGTTTAGACTGATATATTGTTTTCCTTATCTGCATAGTATCGCCTATTCTAGACGATCCGGTACGTAGTAAATTTGCTGGTTGGTCCTTTTTATAGACTTTTATATAGCACAAACAACATTTTCCAAAAGACCAAAAAAGTGAAAAAGTATATTTAAACAAAACGCATTTGACTAACAGGTCGAACAACTGATGTTCTTTAACTCTGCTGACTGCCATTGGCGATTGCCAAATAAAATTGATCACAAGATGTAACAAAATGGATCTTAATATAAATTTAATACTAAACAGAAAAAAATTTAACTTGTCGCCACGATGTTATGCCACAAACATACGGTGTCAATATTTTTTTAGTACATCAGATCCGGATTTCGACAATAAAAGTCTCTTCAGTGATGTTAGGGATCGAAACGGTATTTGGAAGGCCATATAAAAAGTACCCTCATTTTTAGATAAACTCTTGAATTTTAAGAGTCAATATAGGATGAACGGATCATAAAAACCGGAGGGAAAATATGATACAAGCCCAAACGAAAAAAATATAAACGAGTCTAAATTGAAAACTACGTTCAAACCTATGATTGCGTTGGATAAAAACCGCAATTTTTATACGTGTGCATGTGAAACAAATTTCGTTGTAGAATGGTATAAAAACAGCACAAACAACATTTTCCAAAAGACCCAAAAAAGTGAAAAAGTATATTTAAACAAAACGCATTTGACTAACAGGTCGAACAACTGATGTTCTTTAACTCTGCTGACTGCCATTGGCGATTGCTAAATAAAATTGATCACAAGATGTAACAAAATGGATCTTAATATAAATTTAATACTTGACAGAAAAAAATTTAACTTGTCGCCACGATGTTATGCCACAAACATACGGTGTCAATATTTTTTAGTACACCAGATCCGGATTTCGACAATAAATGTCTCTTCAGTGATGTTAGGGATCGAAAAGGTATTTGGAAGGCCATATAAAAAGTACCCTCAATTTTAGATAAACTCTTGAATTTTAAGAGTCAATATAGGATGAACGGATCATATGCACCGGAGGGAAAATATGATACAAGCCCAAACGAAAAAAATATAAACAAGTCTAAATTGAAAAATACATTCAAACCTATGATTATGTTGGATAAAAACCGCAATTTTTATACGTGTGCATGTAAAACAAATTTCGTTGTAGAAGGGTCTAAAAACAGCACAAACAACATTTTCCAAAAGACCAAAAAAGTGAAAATTTAACTTGTGGCCACGATGTTATGCCACAAACATACGGTGTCAATATTTTTTTAGTACACCAGATCCGGATTTCGACAATAAATCGTCTAAACATCAACCCAACAATGTTAGATCTGTAAATTTGCTTTCGCAAATTTTTATTCTTCCCTCGCCGGGATTCGAACCCATGCTACTGAGATATCGTGACACCAAATCGCCTGCACTGTAGCCGTCACGCTAGACCACACGGCCAACTGGACTTCATAAAAAATGAAGCTTTCGGTGGCCGGGTGTTACCTTTCCACGTCAGTTTTAATCTAGCGTCGTACTACAGTACATGATATATAAGGCATGGAGATGTTATTTTTACAGATCAGCTAAATTATCTATAGTAAAGGATCCTACAAATTAATGTAAGATGCAGCCACAGAAAATAATTATATATATATAAATATATAATATGCAACTCGTCTAAACATCAACCCAACAATGTTAGATCTGTAAATTTGCTTTCGCAAACTTTTTGTTCTTCCCTCGCCGGGATTCGAACCCATGCTACTGAGATATCGTGACACCAAATCGCCTACACTGCAGCCGTCCCGCTAGACCACACGACCACCTGGGCTTCATAAAAATGAAGTTTTCGGTGGCCGGGTGTTACCTTTCCACGTCAGTTTTAATCTAGCGTCGTACTACATTACATGATATATAAGGCATGGAGATGTTATTTTTACAGATCAGCTAAATTATCTATAGTAAAGGATCCTACAAATTAATGTAAGATATGTATCACCATCACTGCTGGTGATCCGATGGATAAATCTGTTGTAGAGTTGTCACTGGCTCAGACGTACTTATATATATATGTCCCTGCAGTACAGTGGTTGTCGTTGATTCATGTCTGTAATATGTCATATTTGTTTTTCTTAAATTGCTATTTTATAAATTAGACCGTTAGTTTTCCTCAATTAAATTGTTCAATATTATTCCTGCCTTTAATAGCCGACCGTATGGGTTTTTTCATTGGTGAAGGCCGCATGGTTACTGAGTATTTTGACCATATAAGTATTGTTCGGTAAAGATTTATCCACAGGAACATGCACACAGCTGATTCTCTGCACCAGAATCTACTTAAGGAGGTTCGCTGCTCAGTTTCAAAACAACAAGGATTTCAAATGACTGTTATAAATAGATGGAGCCTGAATATACGGACAATAAACTAACCGAAATCTCTGAGCTTTTACACATTGTCTGAATCTTGGTGCATCTCTTATCTTGCTTTCGCACAAGAAAAATAAACAATCATATCTTTTTGTTTCAAGTAATTGAATGTGATTTCCTCAAATGTATTAGCTGAGGGTGGTAGTACCTTGCCTGTCTCTTTTTAATGTATTCACAATATTTCAAATAATGTCACATATTAATGAACTGTGAATTTGTTAGAACTTTTGTTTGTTCATTGTTGTAATTTTTCAAGGGGATGTGGCAAGGTTGAATTGTTTTCCTCTATGTAAATGACAAAAATGAAAAAGATATCTTAACCAATACGATGCATGTATACAATATATTAAATTAACAATAACAATAACACTACAAAAATATCACTAGAAATTCAATTTTACAGGCGATAGTCTTTTCACAGCGTCCTTTGTATTGTTGGCCCATCTGACAACAGAGAGACCTTCACCTTGATCTGTCTTTTTCTTTGGTGTAGCCGGTTGGTTTAATTTTATTTTCATGTTTATGTTGGAGTCAGTGATGTTTATTACAATGCAGTTCTTTCCAGATCCAAACGAATGTGAGTTCCTGAATATATATAACTGAACTCTGATATCATTGTCGTGTTCTGCTGCGATATCTAGTATATCAGTTCGTAGGTTCATTAAATACCTCTCTGCTTTATGCCCTAGCTCCTCGGCGGAATACATATTTAGTATATTGTGAATTTCCTCGTCGGGTGATAATTCCTCACTTGTATTACGGTTCTGAAATTCAAGACAGGTAGAATTAAAGTATTGATTCAAATATTCGAGTAAGGAACATATAAAATTACGAATGCAAACTTCACGGAATAAAAGACCTATCCCACCGTCTATGATACATTCTGACTCATAAACCGTCTTGCGTATAAAAATAACATCATGCAGAAATGCAACTTATATGTTACCCTACTAATTTTGAGTTTTTGCTTTTATCAAGAAGCAAAGTAGGGGCAAATATTTTAACAGAAGCATTTGGTAATCCATACAACATGAACAAATAGTATCTACTCCATGACTGATAGTCTTGAACATAAAAACCGTATATATCTAATTAACGATCATTCTAATTTTCAGTGTTTGGTACTGCCACTGTGGTACATAGTTTAACATAGGTAAAAAAAGCATAGAAGACTTTTTTGTTCGAAACACTAAAATGTTTAATAAAATTGAGAATGGAAATGGGGAATGTGTCAAAGAGACAACAACCCGACCATAGAGAAGACAACAGCAGAAGGTCACCAACAGGTCTTCAATGCAGCGAGAAATTCCCGCACCCGGAGGCATCCTTCAGCTGGCCCCTAAACAAATATATATATACTAGTTCAGTGATAATGAACGCCATACTGAACTTCAAATTGTACACAAGAAACTAAAATTAAAAATAATACAAGACTAACAAAGGCCAGAGGCTCCTGACTTGGGACAAGCGCAAAAATGCGGCGGGGTTAAACATGTTTATGAGATCTCAACCCTCCCCATATACCTCTAGCCAATGTAGAAAAGTAAACGCATAACAATACGCACATTAAAATTCAGTTCAAGAGAAGTCCGAGTCTGATGTCAGAAGATGTAACCAAAGAAAATAAACAAAATGACAATAATACATACTTTCCACATTGATATGTGTCCATACTTGTACTGATTTATTGAACATTTGTTCTTCAAATGTAATATTTTATAGAGGCCTTTTAAAATTTTTAGTTTAATAGACACATATTAATGAGGGCCCTCATGGGGTTTTTGATTATGTGATTACTTGGCCGTTTTTTTAATGATTATTTGATTATTAAGCCAAATATTTCATGATTATTTGATTACCTAGGACTGTATTTTTAGTTTATGATTATTTGATTACTAAAGATAAGCAAATATTTAATGATTATGTGATTATATTGGCAAAAAAATGGTGATTATGTGATTACTAGGACCCCCCCCATGAGGGGCCTCATTAATTATCGATTGAAAACTGTATTTAAACCCCACCCCATGTGTCGTTGGGATACATTTTTGTCAACGTATAATGCCACATCTCCTTTTCTTCAAACAATATTCTAAGGAAATCAAGAGACCAACATAAGGTCGACAAAAAAGACTAGTACATGTATTTAATTCAGACGTCCACCTCTAAATCACACTGACCTTTAGGAAGTTTGAAATTGTCTCTTTATTTATTATATCATTACGAAAAAAATTACAGCAATTTCAAATTATTTAGAAAATAACTTGCAATGTATGAAGAAAAAAATGTGTGTCCTATTAGAATCGAAATAATTCATGGGGGCTTGAACATATCGTGATTTTACCACGGGTTGTCCCTTTATGCCGACATTTTACCCCCCGCTATCGTCAGGGTAAAATATTTGTCATAAACGGCCAACCCGCGGTAAAATCACGATATATTCAAGCCCCCATGAATTATTTCTTAATCATACACCTCCTTTAAGATATATTTAAAATACTTTGAAGTTCAACTTTTTTAATGTTTGCATCTCTCGGTGCATAATTGCGATTGTGATGTAGGCCCCCACCCCCCACCCTCCTCTCGAGATATCCGTGGTAGATTTAAATGTGTACAAACATTTAAAAAATATCCGAATGCCGTGTTCGTATACTTCGCCTTAACAAGAAAAACAAGAATGTGTCCAAAGTACACGGATGCCCCACTCGCACTATCATTTTCCATGTTCAATGGACCATGAAATTGGATAAAAAATATAATTAGGCATTAAAATTAGAAAGATAATATCATAGGGAACATGTGTACTAAGTTTCAAGTTGATTGAACTTCAACTTCATCAAAAACTACCTTGACCAAAAACTTTAACCTGAAACGGGACAGACGGACGGACGAACGGACAGACAGACAGACAGACGGACGAACGGACGCACAGACCAGAAAACATAATGCCCCTCTACTATCGTAGGTGGGGCATAAAAATTAACGAAAAGTGTAATATCGCTAGAAAGAAGAAATCACAATAAAACGGAGAATATTATCAGATTATTACATGGCATTTTTCATATCGCATGTATTATCAGCCCTAGGTTCAATATCAGCCCAAGAGCCGCAAGGCTCGAGGGCTGATATTGACCGAGGGCTGATAATACATACGATATGAAAAATGACATGTTATGATCTTTTTATCATATGCTTCAACAGTAAAGAAAAATAACAGATTCATATAATGATCCTTTTAGAAAAGAAGTTCAAAGAGTGAAAAGTTCAGGGACGTCGGACCCAAATTTTGGTACATTCGATATGAGTCTTTCTAAAATATGCCTCAACAGAGAAAAAAAACCATTTTAACATTTAAAAATAAATATTTTTTTTTTTTTTTTTTATATTATTTTACACAATATATTTTCCAGTATCCAAATAATTGTTTTGTACACTACTTGGTAATGTTTTTCACTGAAAACGTAGTATTGAGGTGTATTTTCCGGAATTTGCCGAGTATCACCGGAATGCCATGTGATAACGTTACGGAAAGGCATGTGATAACAATCGAAGCATGTGATAAACTTTTCATATCAGCCCGCTACGCACTAATTGGAAAAAATATGAAATATGCGTTAATTTAATGCTATTATCATACGGTAAAATTCATATGTTATTTAGTCTAAGTATATGATAATTAGACATTATAACACATTACGAATAACAATAGGCGATGATTGATAAACGGATTAATGTCACTGTAATAATACATGTACTGGACTGTGATAAACGGATTGTCTCTTTTCGATATGACATGTCACAAACAATATTACGGATTAAAACGAAATATAAACATGTTAGGGTAAACATAAGCCCTTTGAAGTTTCGCACACTTTAAGAAATAAATAGTGACTTACAATTAAAATTCATAAATAAAAACGTTTTAGAAAAATATTCAAAACACCATGTCAATTGCATTGTATATCAAAATGTCAGAAAACATAAAGCATAAATAACCGAATATACGTTTGAAATACACAAAACCGAAAGTTCAAACTCAGATTGGAATAATTTGTAATAAACCATTTTTATATGACAATACACTGTTATCTTTGTCTATCTAAAAGGTCATATGGAAACACATGAACTTGGTGATCACCAGGTGCGGTTCCAGGATTTCGATAAAGGGGGAGGGGGTCCGCCTAGTTAGCCAACGTTTGGACTGATACTTGGAAAAAGTATATGCACTTATCATACATTTAGCTCCATAAAGGACCCTGCCCATCCGGTAATTCTGATCACATATTTCGTAAAATTAAAACACACTTTAAAACAGTATTTGAATAATCATTCCATTCCTCCCTGCATGAGGACTTGAAAATGAAACTTTTAGTGTTTTTAATTATTCTATCAATTATTATAAGGACCATTTCAAACAAATCATAAATACATTTGACTGACCTTCCTCCAAGTTTGTAGAGAATGCACCATGCTAACACTCTGTACTGCTACTTCAGTCTAAAATGCAAACATGTGTAGATGCATTTATGTAAGATAGGTATGATTTTCAAGTCAATTTGTAACCTATTCATTCTCTTTTTCGTGGTACTAATAGTTGCAAGCTCACAACCCATTGTTAAGACCGACAAAATATGATCAATTTTACAAATCGTAAGGATAACACAATTCTATCGATTTGGCTTTTATAACATCAATACCCCCGCCTTTATAACATCAATACCCCCGCCCTAGCAGTTTTAATAAAATATGGAAAAACAAAAAGTTATTAAGAAAACTAAAGAGACATATCTAACATCAGAAAGTCTTCTAAGTTTACATCAGAGACGATATGTCTTTGAAGCAGGAAATTATTTCCAACTAAAATAAAATAATTATCATTACTTTTGTAAGATTCTTATTGTTATAAAATAGTCTATATATTTGTATTTCACAAATGTATTATCTCCATCTTTGATTGAAAAGAAGATTTTTTTTTAATTATCTACTAAATTGCTAACAAGTAGCATGGTATATAAACCCCCTCAAGATTTATATTATATTAGTTGTATTTTGCAAAACTTTTAAGAATATTTGGTCTTCAATGCTCTTCAACTTCGTACTTTATTTGGCCTTTTTAAAAAAAAAATATTCGAGCGTCAATGATGTGTCTTTTGTAGACGAAACGTCTGGCGCATATATAAAATTAAATGCTGGTATCTAGCGAGTTTATATACATACACATGTATAAGACATTATTTTAGACAACAACAAACGATAATCACAAGTATTCATACTAAGATATGTGTTTACATCACATCAACTCTACATCACGTATATAACACGAAGGTATCACGTATCAATAAAGTATCTTATTTCCTGACTGCGTCAAATTGTCTTATATATGTTTACTGATAATGTTAATATATATATATATATATAAAACACCTACCGTTACAAGTTGGCCAACAGTCCATAAATGACCGGCTAAATTCTGCATTACAAAGAATTGTATTCCAGGATATCCTTAATTAATTATGCGATGAAATAACCGTATAGACTGACCCGACGCTACACTCGTATAGATACTTGTTTATGTTTACATGTAGGTACACGTATAGACTTGATTATGCATTGACCATTGACCATTGATGATTACGTAAAGTGACCTAATCACCGGTCAATGACCTTAAAGATTAGATGCCCTTGGGGTTTATTATTTATAACTGTAATGACCACAGATAACACAATAATATAAACGCTGGTTTCTCAGCGGGTGTCGCTGTTATTTATGCATGTATATTTAATATTTCAATGGTATTACCTCCTTGGTATTATGTATAAGTCGTTGATGAAAACATTTAGTAATCATTGATGTTACATCATATGCTATGGATTAAACGATCAATTGACATATAATTACATGTACATCTGCGGATGTAAAAAGCCTAGTCTTTTCTTATACTGTTCCCGGAATCTAGCGATTTATTTTACCGTAGCAAAGTAACATCTATGCCAAAAAATGTTAACAATTTAAAAACTAGTAGTATTTGTATTAAACATAGGTGTAAAACTGTATGTGCTTCTGTTAAGTTTCATTCTTACATCTGATGATGTAGCTTCAAGAGGCTTTCCCATGCCGACATCCCCAGATGAGGATCTAGGATTTTGTAAAAGAGGAGGATTCCAAACTAGACAAAATTATTATTAAGACATGTTAAAAAGCTTACGTATTTACTATATATGCAGCTCACTAAGCGCGGGGGAGGGATATAGAAAGAGGCCGTTTTCACACTGGTTTACTTAATTTATATCATGCACAGAAACGTGGTTAACCTTGCAGCTTCTGACATGTTGAAGTAGGTTTCATTGAATGTGTATTGTAAGTAAAGATGGTAAATACAACTAGATTTGTAATTGCTAGCAATAACGGATGGCACCCTCGTCCCCCCATTGCCATGATAACGGCAGCCATTTTGAAATTTCCAAAGTCAAAGAGCATATCTACACATGCAAATTGTAATTTTTGTAAAGTTTCATTTGTTGAAGCATTTTGAAATTTTGGACATTTTTGCTGTTTCCATGGTAACGGCGGCCAATTTGAAAATTTCAACTTCAAAATGCAACTCTGCCCATGCCAGTTACCATTTCTGTCAAGTTTCATCCAGTTTGCAGCATTTTGGTTTTTTTTTAATTTTGGGCATTTTTGCTGTTTCCATGGTTACAGTAGATAATTCCAAAATTCTAAAAGCAGACATCTCATTGCCATACGTCATGATATATATCAATACAGTTTCAGTTATTTCTATGCAATATTCTTAAAAAGAAAGCAGCTTTTATGTTTTCTCCATAGGCTCAATGTTCAACATTTGCCCTGTTTCCATGACAATGGCGGCCATTTTGGAATTTCTATATATTGTCTTGACATAGAGGCATACCAAGGAACATTTCCATAAAGTTTCATCAAGCTAGGTTTTATAATGAAAGATTTAGAATTTTGAATTTTTTTCACTTTTTTGCAGTTTCCATGGAAATGGCGGCCATTTAAAAAAATTCTAGGGTCAGATGCACAACTTCACATGGGGGTCCTCATTATGGTATAGTTGCAACAACATTGGATCACTCAATTCTGAGAAACACAATGGACAAAATGTGTGGAAGAATAATAAAAATAAGAAAAAAAGAAACGTAGAATAACAATACGTCACCCCAACTCCGTTGAGGGTGCCATAATTAGATGGTAAAAGAAGAGAGAAGAATAAAACAAAGAACAAGACGAGATAGACGTATTGAGACTCGGCTTTTTTTAGAACTAAACCGTTATTGTTGTTATACATACACATTGTCCTGCCAAACCTGTTCTCGCTAGACCGGAATAAGTTTTACGTTTTTATTTGGGTGGGTTCGGGAATTTTATTTTGAGACCAAGTCTGGTGTGATCTAAGCTGTACGAATAGAAACTGTAAATGAGAGTGTTTGCTCATTATGTAAATGATCAGATTGAATTAAGATAGATATGAATATGTCCCTGATCAAGCATATACAAAACGTATTTCTTCTACATTTTTGTACTTAACCTATTAAAATAGGTCTTTGCAATTGTATTTCAACACTTGCAGTACTTTTTAAAAGATACTAGAACACTCCCGTGATATCACGTGTCCGTGACTGAATTAAAGTATATAACTATGCGCAAGCCTTATTTTAGTATTAGTATTGTCATCTGATAAAGTCGTGCCGATTATAAGATACACAGTTTTTCTCTGCTTTCAAGTCTTTCTGTTTGAACCCGTCGAACTTAAACAATCATTTTAATTATTTGGAAAACAAAAGGTCCTGGAATGGAGTATTTTTTAATCAACAGCATTGTCCTATATAAGTTATAAATAAAGTTGAATTCTTTGCTTCGCTGTTTTTCATGCCCACTAACAAATTGAAACCTGTACCTATACGCCTTATTTTTAGTCCAGATTTTTAGTATTCGTATTGTTATCTTAGAAAGCCTTACTGATTAAAATACTACAATAGGTAACAATTTGACAATTTAGTAGTGTCAACCCTGTGGTTATGACCCGTGTATATAGCATATTAATCCTGAATACAACGTTTGGTGGTGCGCCTGTCAGATGCGGAACGTACAGATAAGGTAATAGGTAACAGGTGAATATACTATTGGTATCGGTAGCGGACTCGACCCGGAACTTCTTAATTATTGCCAATATTAATGACGTGGAAAACAAAAGGGCCTGGAGTGGTGTAATTTTTAATCTACACCTTTGTACTATATTAGTTATATATAAAGTTGAATTCTGTGATTCGTCGTTTTTACCTGATGACGGCTGACAAATTGGACCTCGTAATTTTAGTATTATAGATATAAACTTAGGACTGCTTAATCCTGATTTTGCTATTTTTCGCACAAAATCTTTTTCACACAACTGATGATAAGGTAAATTTTTAAGGTAAAGTGAACGAATATAATTCGTTATTTAAAACTCGTTTTATGCGTGGAAATAGTTTTAAGCACTGGACCTGAGACTTTTGTTATGTATATTAAATTCTATGGACTTACTGCCGATGTTGTTTTCCTTAATATGAGAGTACTATGACCATATAGGACTTGCTTGTTTAAAATTCGATTTATTTTTAATTTTCTTATTTCCATTGTTTTACTCTATTTCCATAATTTGCATACATTTCAATTGACTCTATTTATCTTATTACTTATCCTCAGCGAGGAGGTTATATTAGTATTAATATAACCTCCTTGTCCTCAGTGATTTTCATGACAATAGTTAACAAGTTCATGTCATAACATGCAGTATAGGTTCTAATTAACCTTTATATCTATTGTTATTTTTATTTGGCAAAGTGTATTGTTCATACATTTAGATCTTATCCGAGCGTGTTGTTAGGTCTTGTCGGACTGCTTTTAAAATAACAAAAATTTAAGACATTCATTCTTGATTCCATATA
Organism: Mytilus galloprovincialis; assembly: GCF_965363235.1. Classification (NCBI taxonomy): domain Eukaryota; kingdom Metazoa; phylum Mollusca; class Bivalvia; order Mytilida; family Mytilidae; genus Mytilus; species Mytilus galloprovincialis. The sequence goes on along the minus strand of NC_134838.1, from coordinate 5,120,999 downwards.
GTCGGAACGCTCCAGGGAAAGGCGTACAATTTTCACAATTTTGGCTTTAGAATAACAAAGGGTTACAGAACCCTGAAGGGATTTTCTATCTTTAAGATTCCTACAATTCCACGACAAATCGTGACAATAAGATGATTTACAGTGTAGTAGTTGAACTGAGTTATCATACATTATAAACAACATAAAGTTAAATGATGTCTTTAGAAACCAATATGAAAATTACAATTTAAACAAAATGTTCATAACCAGGATTATTAAATAAGGAATAACTGCTTTGATGACCAAAGGGGGACAATTTCATCAATGATAACATCAACCACGTTCGCCCATTGAAATTATTTCTGTTTTTATTTTATAGTATTAAGCCCATTTTCCCGTTATTATTAAAAAGGAACTGTTTGGACAGGTTTGTTCGTCCTGCATGTTCTATTCTTCTGTAATATAGGAATGTATATATAGGAATGTCCTATATTACAGAAGAATAGAACATGCGTTGGACAATTGGCGAAATAATGTCGCTTGTCTTCTACTTCCTTATAACTTTACAGAATCCACTGTCTTCCTAATCCCAATGTATTGCCTCTTTCTATATATATCCGAGGTTTTAACTTTGTAAATACTTTGTCATTTAATCAAACGAGCCAAAGTTCAAGAAGACATTATGAAATATTCTTGAACTTTTATCATATGCTTTATTTTCTCATGTATAAGTGATTTTACCTTATATCATTATATAGATTATCGAACAATATGTTGTTATGTTATCTTTCTTTTCAACTATCCTTTACTTAATATATAATTTTCTTTTTTAAAAGTATTCACATTCTTACATAAGTACTGCAAATCACGAAATTAAATGAATACCGGTTATTATAAAGCACATGAAATGGTGAAAAAAATTTGTATACAGTGGATTTCCTAAGGACTAGTGTATGAATCAATCTTAAAATTTCACTCTGAATCGATTTTTTTTAAATAATGGTACAAGTAATAAGAAGTAAGGAAGCATTTCTTTTATCAAAATGACATAAGAACCATGATATATGATGAACTAAATACTACATCAAATTAAACACCTTCACAAAGTTTGTACACCTATAAGTAACCCTTTTTCGGTAATTGTAACTTCATTAACGTCCAGTGACAAATATAATTTTAAAAACAAACTTCAAATCTTTAAAAACAAATCTGGTTATATAAAAAGAATGTTAGCTCTCAATAGGGAAGGATAGTCTTTCTGGAATTTGACCTAATTTTGTTTTGGAGCATGATGAATGCGGGATATTTAATTACAATTAATTTCAGATTACACAGTGACAAAACTTCTAGTTCTATTATTTTATATGCAGTTTATGTTTACATTGGAATATGGATTGTACTGCAAAAAACAAGAAGACCCATGTATTCATGATATAATGTACCATGGACTGTTAACACATTTTATGACTATGTATATTGATAGTATCACCATTTTTGATAGCTATACAAACACTTTCATACAGTGAAGAAGTCAAGTTGTAATACGAATTGATAAACTTATTAAACGGGAGTTCCAGTGATTTATCACGGGATGTAAGATATAACTCAATAATAGTAAAGCAGTTACTTATGAATAGAATGTAATTATGTATTCCATGCCTGGTAATAACGTTCCTATAGAAAATTTTAACAAGTTATTTAAATGCACTTTAAATATATGATCACCGTATCAATTTAATTTAAAATATACAACAAGATCTAATATTTCATCTTAAACCACTTTGTTTACATTGGTATCTTATAAAATATTAAAATGATCATCCTTTCAAAATTAAAAGAGTATGAAATTAAAACGAGATAAACATTGAAAATTGATAAAGAAAGTAGAATACTCATGACTTATCGGGACGACTTGAAGTTAATATAATAGAAGTAGAAGAAAAAACACGCACAACGTATTTCATAGGAAACTGTTCTTGGAACTATAAACGTCTATAGACCTGCAACAATAGTTGTGTTGGGGGTCAAACAAAGTTAGAGTGAATGCTGTAGTTTTGATTGTGTCAGAGTACATACACTTTTTACAACATTTATATTCATTATAAGTGGTATGGATTATCTGATCGGATTGTATTAGAGGACAAACACATTTTACAACATTCATATTCATATAATGAGTGCCATGGATTATCAGTTTGGAATTGACCAAATGGTGACACAAACAACGTTCGTACGAGATGACAAACTTAAACAGTACCATAAAGAGTTTGAGAGTACTATGACAACTAATCAGTTATTCGGGACTAAAGTTCAGACAGATGAAAGTTACACACATTTTCAGGTACATTTTGACAGAGGACATCTACCACCAGGATCTCTGATCTTTCAAACAGTTTTAGCGGAATTTTTACACCGGAAATCTTTGGGAAATGATGAAAACAAAACACAATCGACTATGGACATTTGAAAGTTTAAATATGAGATGTTTTTTTCGTAAATAATATATATACTTGTGTGTGTAGGATATTGTCATATCTTGTTTATGTCTTGTATTTTATGTGACATGAATTGTTCGTAAATTTTGTAGATTAGCATCATGACATGTACATGCCTTCTTAGAAGTATTTCATCAAGCTTAAGTCATGATTCCAAACTTTTTATATATGACTTATTTTTTTCATTTAGATTGGTGAAGAGTAACTATTTATTGTTATACAGTTAGTCATGCAGACGTACGGTCCTACATCCTATCGACATGTTTGTATTTTTATGAATCTTTGCACAAGGTCATGCTTATCTCAGATTGGTTCTGAAGTCTTTACACTAAATACATTGGTTAAACTGAATGCTAATATAGTCTTGAAGCAAATGATGTGTTTATAAGAAGCTAGTTTTCATTAGCTTTGAGTGCTTTGCATAGTTAGTTGTTTTTGTGCTTCATGCTCATTGTTTAATGCTGAACGATGACCTATACGGTGACATGTACACCATTTTATAACCCCGGTGAATTTATCTCATTGGCAATCATACCATATTTTCTCATTTTTGAACATGCTCTTGACTTCTTTTAAGTCTTTCTGCATTTGAAACTTAAGATTTTCAGATACTACAATAAAACCCGAGTTCATGATTCCATTAACACAAGAAGTCTCTAAGCAGCAGTTGATATTGCAATGAGCAATTTCCAAATGTTGTATACTATGATTTTCTATCTGTAATTCCTAGTTTTGTTGGGAAAAAAAATGAAAAACAATCATGCTCTTACGTAATAGCACATGTTTCAGGCGTGGATCCAGTCATTTGTAAAAAGGGTTGTCCCCATACAAAAGCATTAGTTTTTTTTTTTTTTAACAAAAAGGGTGTTATTAGTCTGAGACAATAAAGTGAAAACATTGATTCTTTGTATAATTTAAAAATATTCAGTTATGACTTCTCTACCCTTTATGTTACACTACATTGAAACCTTAATAAAGAAAAGTTTTCCTATTCCATTGAATGACCTTGGTGTAACTTTATCTGATTGCTATAATTATAATTTCTTTTTCGGTAATCTAACTACTATGATTGAAAAAATACACAATTTGAGAAAATTGATGTTTGTTTTGTTGATAAAGTATAAACACAGTGTCTGTAACACGAAAGGGTAAAGATTATTTTAATGTATCAGTGTTAAAAAATATTAATAAATAATGCATTGAATAAAGAATTGGTTGTAGTTGATTATACAATAGCAATTACAATTCTGGACAATGGGAGATAACTACAATTCTTAAGGATGAATTTAACAATGACATCATTAATATTTTAGAACAGATATTATTTTGCACCTTACAAAAGTTATGTAACTTTCTTGACAGTTGTAGCATGATTTTGTGACTTGAATATTTGAGCATATACTACATTGATAAATTTCTAAAAATGTTCATGGATAGGATGTATAGAATATTATGACCATTGCACTATATTTTGTGTATTAAAAAGATAGTGATAAGCCTTGGAAAATTTAGATATCAAATCAGTAACATAGGGTTTTGATTGCAATCCATGCATTCTTTACCCAAAAAGTGATTGGTGTTTCAATAGTAGCTAATTGTGCAAACTGTACTTCTAAAAATGTCTAATTAGTACAATGGCTAACCATTTTTTGTAGGATAAGTATCTATACCCTAGTTGATAGTTTGAAGCAACAATAAAGTTTCTTTGGTTTTCTGTATACTTTGTTTTGGCATTGCACAAGATCTTGTATCTCTGTATACTTTGTTTTGGCATTGCACAAGATCTTGTATCTCCTTGATGTTTATGATTTTGCTGTTTTAAATCTTCTTTGAAGTACAGTAACTGATATTTAGTGCAGAAATCTTCTTTGAAGTACAGTAACTGATATTTAGTGCAGAAATCTTCTTTGAAGTACAGTAACTCTGGTCATGTGATTACTGAGCTTTCTGTATTCAATGAGAACTAATACAAAAGCATGCACACATGACCAGAGTTATTTAAATGAGTAAAGTCACATGGTACAATGAAACAGGTTAAGAGCACATGTCTAATGTTTTTGTTTTGAATGGAAGGCTGTTACACTACTCATACGTACTCCATTGAGTATTTTATATTAAAATAAATTGAAGTAACATAGAGACCTAATGAGTAACTTTCTTGATTATAGGTTTAAAATTATGATATTCATAGTCAGAGTTCGTATATATCATACATTAACATACATGAAGAAAAAAATATTTATCTTTAAAAATTCATTTTTAAGAATTATTTTTTGAAGATTTATAGAAGTCAAACGGACTTTTTTTTATAGTATGTATCATTTATCCTTTTGAAGTTCACAGTTTCTGCCAGTCTGCCTATGTATTATACGTTTGGATATGATAATGACATTTTGAGCAATTTTGTCCATATCAGATTTTCTTTTATCTATTTATGGTTTTCAATAAATAAGACAGCTCACTCATCCTAATCTCTTTTTCCAATTATTAGCAATGGCAGCGTTTTTTATGAGAAAACAGACAGATAGGAAAGACAAATTCTAAGTGATAACAAAAGCTCACCAGATGAACTTATAAGGGAGGATCATAAAAGGCACATGTACTTGTCCTAAGTCAGGAATATTGTCAGTAGTTGTTGTATGTTGATGTTATATGTCATTTGGAACATTGGATTTGGAATGAATTTGGATGGCAGATATTTATTAACTATTATGGACTCTTGACAAGTAAATTTTTGAGGTATTATATTGACCACTGTCTATTGTTGAAAACTCACTGTATGTTGTCCTCTAGAAGTCTTTTCATATTTTTTTTGTCATGGGTTGGGTTGATGTATACATCTTTCACAAGGCACATTCTAAAGTATACCCAATAAGTGGAATGCATTGCAGTAAATGTTATCTTAGACACAGACATTATACTTTATGGCCTAAATATCTGTCATTACCACATTATAAAGGAAAATATTTCAAGATACCAGAACAGAAGTCAACAACAGAACTTTTGGAAACAAAGTATAACACTATATGAAATCAGGAAGTGAAAGAAAGACTTTGTGTAACAAAATATTTATCTTTATTCAAGCAAATGAGTGCATATATTACAAAAATATTTAGTGTTTTATCTAATTATCTCAAACATAAATACCACAGATTAGGAATGTTATAGCTAACTACAAATATATTATACAACCAATCAAACTATGTTCCTATGTAAAACGTCTGTAAAATAACACAGCCATTCTATTACAAAGTACTACAGATTCATTATCATGATTATTACAAGAGGAATTCATTTTTATGCATTGTTTAGGTATATGCAAAAATTCAACAGTTCAACAATTCAACACGATAGGCTTGTACATTTTATGCAGAATGCTGTTAAAACCACGAAATCGAGTATCCCTAACAACACAATTTTCATAATTCCAGAAAAATTGTTCTCACCAAACTTGCATATAAGGACAAGCACATACTATCATTTTAAACTGTTCTGTTCTTAATCTATAAGAGGAGTTGATTACACAAAATATTCATCTGTAAAAATGTAATTTAAATTCATGGATAATGACAATTTAATGAGATTCATTGCACTTCGTAAATTTATTGTTGATGGTTAGTCAATATAGAGGAGAAATCATTTTACATGAATTTCACTAAAAGTGTGGGTACAGAAAATTACTTCTCTTTGTTCTTGAAATTCAGCCAATGTTTGACGATGGCCATGAAGAACTAATAGTATAACATGACAATTCTCATATGTATGATTAATGCCCAAAAGTTATGAAAGTACTCAAAACATGTATGGATTAAATATTGTATGTGGAAAACCTGCTCTCATCACAAATTGGATTCATTTTTAAAATTTCATCAAATTTATTAAAGAATTATAAAAAAATGTTCCCATAATTTGTATTTTTGCAAGAACATTACACAAGTGCTTGAGATTTCCAGAAAACATTCAGAAAGCCAACTGAAATTATGATTGTCATTGAGATTTCACTTTAGTTTTGTATAAACTACATGTAAATGGCAGTAGAAAAAGATGTGGTTAAGATCCTCAATGTTAGATCTTATTGAGGTCAGATGTTGGTTTAATGTTGCATCTTAAAAGATATGATTTAATAATGAAGCAAGGAGTCAAATTAGCAAGACACGTTTGTTTCTTAAAAATAAATGTAATAGGGACTGAATTATTTAAGGAAGGAAAAGACAACAAAAATTGTCCAAAACGGATTTCTTTGATTTTTTTTACTTATGTATCTTCATCTGACTAACTAGGTTTTTAACAATAACAGCAACATAAAAGAAAACAAGCAAAAAGTCTGATGATTTTTTGATACTTAAGGTAGATCATAAGTAAATGTTTTTTGAGACAGAATTTTCTTATAATTTGCCAAAATGAAGATTTTACTATGCTTTTTTTCAAAAATATAATAAAAAGTAAGGTCACTGTGCTATTTTTCAAACTACGAGTCGTTGAAAATTGCCTAAATTTGGTTAGTTTGTTCATGAAAAAACACATAAGAGTGCATAAAAAAAATTCTATGAGATAGAATTTGAAATAAATTCTGAGAAGAAAGGTTTTATAATATGTTTTAAGAAAATTAAAAGAAAACATGGTGTCACCGAACTTGTTTTCTTGTCACAAGTAAAAATAAAAAATTTCCCTATTAGCCCAATATAAATTTTGTACTAAAAGAGTTATCTCCCCTTAAATGGCTCATTTGAAAAAAAATGATTTTAAATTCCACAAAAGGTTGATATTTGTTGAAATATTATGAATAATACAATAAATTAACAAGTTTTCTTTATATAAATAAACAGTCTAACCATAAAATTCAAAAATTTGAACTCAAATTCAAATTTTATGAATAAATTATACTTACCTGACATATGTACTTAAGGATTTCAATCTCGTTGGTATTAGACTCGACCGGAAGTTCAAAACGCGCGGGAACCTGATGTTATGCTACATCCGGTTCACCATGAACTATCAGTTTTCTCACGGCGACTTGAAAGACCCCGTTAAGAAAACTTAAAAACTTCCTAGGGAGGAAGGGTGGGTAGTACATATGTCAGGTAAGTATAATTTATTCATAAAATTTGAATTTGAGTTCAAATTTTTGAATTTTATATCATAAATTAAGGTACTTACCTGACATATGTACTTAAGGATTTCTTTTGATTACAAAGCAATAATTTGTAGTAGGAAGTTTTGACCAAAAGTTTTCTTACAGTACTTCTTCCCATAAACCCTGAACTATACAATATAATATATATACATATACAACTTAATATACATGGTAATACATACCCTTACTATGTAGTTCCAAAAAGTTTATATATTTCAACATTGTTGAAAATCATCTGATTATACAGATTGGCCGTTAAAAACCTGTGTTTTAAAAACCTCAGGCAAACTGTCATCTATGTGCATTTAAAAATCCACCACCATTCCCACATAACGAAAAAAAACATATATACACACTCCCTCCGCGACTCGCCGAGGAAGAACTCATTCTTCATCCTACAAATTTAAAAAATTTACATTAACATCTTTTAAATAAAACTTAGTAAAAGTTGTGGATTTTGCCCAATCAGCACTATCCAACACATTTTTCATACTGGCTCCTTTAAAAAGTGCCCATGATGGTCCAACTGACCTGGTAGAATGACCTCTTACTTTGCCTATTTGCTTTTTATTCTGTTTGTAAGCCATCTTGATAGTTTTCACTATCCAATGTGATATAGTTTGAGCTGTTACTGGTTTGTGAGGCTTGTTAGTTGATAAAAACAATTTAAATTCTTGTTTTTCCCCATTTTGTCTCAGTTTATCTGTTCTTTTCAGATACATGTAAAGAGTTCTTTTAGGATCTAGTAATTTACTCTCTGGAAAAGCAGGTATGAAAATTTTTGAATTGTCATGATTAGCTCTATCTTGTTTAGCTAAACCATGTCTCAAGAAAGTAACTCCTTTTTCTTGAATATTTACAGAGCCTTCGCCCAATTTTAAAGATTGTAAGTCACTACACCTTCGAAAACTTGTAATAGCTATTAAAAACGCTGTTTTCCAAGTAAGATGTTTAAGGCTAGCAAATTTCATTGGAGCAAAAGGAGGTTTCTTAAACATGTCCAGAACAAGTGGTAAATCCCACTCTGGCAGTAATTTACGCTCAGGAGGTCTACTGTTAAACACCCCTTTTAAAAGCCTGATAATGTAAGGATGTTGTCCCACTGGTGTTTTATCAACAGGAGCTAACACAGAAGACAACATTGACCTGTAACCCGCAATTGTTCTATATTTTAACCCCTTATCAAATAAGGATGCTAAAAAATTTGCACACTCCTCTAAAGTTGCAACATATGGATCAATTTTCCGTTGATCACACCAGCTACTGAATTGTCTAAATTTACATTTGTAGTCTTTGTGTGTACCAGCTCTCCATGACGCGGACAATAATTTTCTAGTGTTTTCTGAAAAGCCTTTTGTTTCAAATTGTTTGTCGATATTCGCCATGCAGTCAGGCTGAATATCTCTGGATTTGGATGAAATATTCTTAATCTTCCCTGACCTTGTTCTAATAGATTTTCCCATTGAGGTAATAGAAGGGGTTGTGCTATCAGTAACTGTATTAACTGTGGATACCACCATTGTTTTGGCCAAAAGGGAGCTATCAGAATCATTTCGCATTGATAATCTATCATGTGTTGCAACACTTTCGGAATTAAAGATAGAGGTGGGTAAGCATAAGCAAACATCCTGTCCCATCCGATTGATAGAGCATCCTGTGTCAGTGCTGTTGGATCTTGATCCCAAGCACAGAACACTGGACACTTGCGATTCTGAGCCGAGGCAAAAAGGTCTATTGTTGGTGACCCCCATTCCAGAAAAATTTTGTTCAATATTGCCTTGTTCAGAGACCATTCTGTTGGTTTCACTTTGATCCTGCTTAGTTGATCTGCTAGAATATTTTTTACCCCCGCAATGTGGGCTGCTTTGATTACAATTTTGTTTGTCAAAACCATATTCCAGAGATTCCACGTCTGACTGCAAAGCTGAATCGATTTTGTCCCCCCTTGTTTGTTTATGTACTGTACTACTGTTGTATTGTCTGAACGAATTAGTACATGTTTGTTTGTTAAGATAGGAAGGAAATGTTTGACTGTTAGGAATACTGCTTCCAACTCCAGATTGTTTATGTGATTGAGTAATTCCAATTGATTTGTCGACCACAGGCCCTGTACTGTTCGTGTCCCTAAATGTCCCCCCCAACCTGTCATTGAGGCATCTGTTGTGATTGTTACACTTGTTGACTCCTGAAATAGAGACCGCCCTTTCATTGTATTTGCTCGACACAACCACCATGCTAGATGAGCTTTCAGCTCTTGTGTACATGGGATTTGATATTCTAGACTCATTTTGGAGGGTCTCCAAACTTGTAACAAGTGCATTTGAATTGGTCTCATGAACAGACGACTGTTGGGAATCAATTCTAGGCATGATGCTATTAAGCCCAGAACTTTCAAATAATGTCTTGCTGATATCTGACCTTTCATTAACTGAATTATTGTTATTTTCAAATTTTTGATTCTCTCTGGAGTTGGATACACTAGTCCTAGATCTAGTCTGAATAATCCTCCTATATATGTTATTGTTTGTGTTGGCATTAAATCTGACTTTTCTGTGTTTATTATAAAACCTAGAGAAGTAAGGAGAGTGATGGTTGTATCTCGATTTTTTACAAGTACGGATTTTTGTTGATCGACTATAAGCCAGTCGTCTAGGTATACTGCTAATCTTATCCCTTGTTTTCTCAGGTGTGCTGCCACCACTGAGACTATCTTTGTAAATACCCGAGGTGAGCTTGTTGGACCGAAACATAGTACTTTGAACTGATACACTGTTTCGTCTATTGCAAACCTTAGGTATTTTCGATGTTTTGGAAAGATTGGTACATGTAAATAAGCATCTTGTAAATCGAGAGAACAAGCCCAGTCTCCTTTCTTGACTAGATTTAAGACCTTGGTCATTGTATCCATTTTGAAGTGTTGTTTCTTGAGATACTGGTTCAGTGGTCGTAAATTTATAACGGGTCTCAACTTCCCGTTTTTCTTTTCTACTAAGAAAAGTGTGCTGTAGAAACCTGTCTGAATATGTGTTTTTTGCACAATTTCTACAGCATCTTTTTCTAATAAATTTTTTACTTCTTGTTTTAAAAGTTCCAAATTTGTGACATTTACAAAAGTCTTTTTGACTCCTAAAAAGGGAGGTTTTTGTAAAAATTCTAGTTTGTAACCATTTTGAATTATAGCCAAAACCCATTTGTCGTTTGTAATTTCTTCCCATTTTGGAAAAAAATGAACAAGACGACCACCTACTGGTATCTCCGGAAACAACACTATTCTCACCTTGTCATTTTCTATAGGACTTCCCTCCTCTAGCCGGAAAGGGAGTCTTCTTGTAACCAGTGTCTGGTTTGGAGAATTTTCCATCATCTGTCTTTTTGATGAACTTTCTATTTCCTGTGTTGGAATACACTTTTGGGATACGAAAATTCTCTGAAGTCTTGTCTTTGTTCTGGTCTGACTTCTCTATTTTAGACTTCTTAGCTTTACTAGAATCATCTGTCAAAGGTGTTTTTCTTTTCCTATCTTTTGGGAATATATCGGGTAACAAATCATCAAGAGTTTTATCTTTGTCTTTTCTCGCTTTTAAAGCAGAAACTAAATTGTCACCAAAAACACCTTCTCCAGTAAGAGGCAGGTCTGAAATGTCTCTCGAATCATGGAGAAGAAACATGGATGTATCTGTCATACACATTTGACGTCTGATAATATGGTGAAAAGCACCTGCTCTACCAGCTTGATCCAACTCTTTCGTGGACATGGCAAAAATGTCCCTTACTTGTTGAATTGCTTTGTCAATGTTTGGTGTTTCGTCTGTTAATAATTCTAATAAATTACCAAGACTCTGTTGCATGTACATGCAAATGACAATACCCATAAAACTTGCCTGCTGCCCTCTGTATGCTATTCTTTCAAGCATTTTGTAAGGTTGTGAATGTAAATTCTTTCCTTTAGAAAAAGAGGCTTTACTGCCATGTCTTTTAACTAAACAATTTCCAATGAAATCATCTAAAGTTGGTACCTGTAGGAATTTTTCTGTTTCCTCATCAACAGGAAAAAGCTCTTTAGTTTCCTCAGCAAAGGCTGATACTAAATTTGGTTTGAGTGCACGCCAGTGACCCATTAGAACCTCTTTTTGAGAATCATCCATGGTAATGCCAATTTTTTTCTCAGTTTTCTTGGCAATGGCATCCTCCCAAAAAATATCAAACAAACATTTTTTTGCTTTGCTTGACAAATGTTCATCATTAGAGCCTTCATTGTCAGACTCTGTGCCAGAACCCAAAACTTCGTTTTGACCTGGTTGTAATGACATTACATCATCACGTTCATCAGCAGATTCACTATCAGAATCTCTAGACCTACGTGTCTGTCTTTGTGACTGACTTGTAGAAGAACCTGACTGTCTTTGTGACAGACTAGGAGTAGAACTGGACTGTCTTTGTGACAGTGTATTTCCACTTTCAGACGTATTTTTGTCCCCATTTGCGGTACTTGTCTGTCCCTTAATAAAATCAAACATACTGTCCAACTTACTATTAAGGTTTCCAAATTTTGCGTTCCATTTTTCTTCTAGTTGCGTATACTTGGACCTGGACTTCCTCTTCTTCGTAACTACTGACGAAGTTGTAGGTGCACGTGGCTTCTGCCCTTCACCATCACGAGAGGAATCCTCCACCGTATCTTCTAACGGAGAAATATCTCCGTGTCCACTTACCTCTGCCATCTCAAAACGGCAGAATAATGAGTAACTAAAAAACACGACTGTCTTTCAAGTCGCCGAGAAAGAAAACTGATAGTTCATGGTGAACCGGATGTAGCATAACATCAGGTTCCCGCGCGTTTTGAACTTCCGGTCGAGTCTAATACCAACGAGATTGAAATCCTTAAGTACATATGTCAGGTAAGTACCTTAATTTATGATATAAAATTGCAAATCTGTTTCCAAGTTTGCTGATTTGGGGAAATAACTAGACTGATTTTGTACTGTGATTGTACAATCCAAGATGGCGGTATACCATGAATCTACCTTAAGTTAACCATACATTTTCCATACAACACTACAAAAAGGTACAAAAATACATAATCAATGAAAGCACTATATTATTCCTTAGGGATGTCTATAAGCATAACCCGATTATAAAAATCATTATGGTAACAATGCGAATGTGACTGATATGTTAAGTTATAATGATTACCCCGGATCATCTAAATAAGAGATTCAGGTGTTGACTGTGAAGTATTAGTGAAATACATCCTCCTATGTTATTTGATCAGAAATGTATTTGCATAATACATGAATATTTCAATCATTAATCATTAGACAGGCAAAATTATATGTTTTTTTTGTTATTTGGATAAATCAGAGGTTGATAACAGATCCGTGATAGTTTCTGTTTAATCTATTCACATCTTTTAAGATAATTTAGAAGTTGACTAAGGTACAGATGGCTGTCGATTGTTATGACTGTGTATTGCCCTTTAGTTGTCTCTTGCTTATTTGTGTCATTGGGTTGCTGCCTCATTGCACATTTAGAACATTTTTAAGTAGTGATTATTCCTGACAATGTCAGACATTGAAGGGAAACAACATGGAGGATGAGATCCTTGAAAAAAATCCTTCTTATATTTTACAAATAACCATTCATCATGTTCATCATTTCTTAAACTAGTTAACAAACAACACATACAAAATATGTCTCATTATATAAATACCAAACATATAAAACCCTCTGTATAAAATCTATAAGTCATGTAACAAAGATTTTTTTCTTAACACAGTAATAGTTGGATTTCTAGAACACCAATAATAATAACAAAGACATTTGGAACACATTTTGAGTCTCTATGGTCCAAATTAAACAACTAAGAAACAGCTTTGTAAAAGCAACTTTGCTTGTTACTAAATCCTAGATATTTAATTTATTTTTTTATTAAATCAACTCAGACTATAGCTGCAGTTATAGATAAGTCAAAGTCTTTCTATGAGAAATAATACATTTGATTCCAATCGTTATTTTTCCATCAAAGTATTAGGTTTTAAGTGATGTCGTTTTTCTGTTGGTTGGGCACAAAATCTAAATCAGTATGTTGACCAACAGGATGAATATTCTATTAGAGAGAAATTCTTAATGACTGCTTAGAATACATAAATGTATAAAACAGATAAAATTAACATATTTATTTCGGCACGGTTGAATTATGTACATAAGAATAAAGACATTGTGTTTGAAAATGTCAAACAGACACAATGACTGTCGGTTTAAAGATGTAGGGTACGTGTAACCAGTTAGCCCATAAAAATTTAAATGATGTCTGAAATCAGTGTATAGTAAAAGAGTTTTTCTAGTAATGGAATTGATATGAATCAAATGTATTGTTCTGACTAAATGGGCTAGTTTTGCATTAAATCAAGTATAGTAAATTAAAGACATAATATAAATTGAAAAAGTATTATCTAACATAAAAGGGAGCCCACATACATTGCAACTTTGAAATTCATCAACAATACAACAAATTAACATAATGCATAGCCTCACCAGCCTTGGTTTTGTAAGTTTAATGAAATCCCACATTGAGTATCAAACTGATCATAGATATTTAGTACAGTTTATATTATGACATAGAATCAGGGCTGATCTTTATCTACGTTTACTTTCTCTGCTAAAACCATGACTGCTTCCTTACGTTGTTGGTCCATTTCTCTTCGTCTGACTTCTGTATAACCTCCAGATCCAGCTAGCACCACAGCATTGCTGGTCCACCACAGAGTCGATTTAATATCACCATAATAAGAACATGCCATAACAGTCTGGGCACAAGCTTTAGCCGTGCCGGAAATATTATGTGTTAATGGAGAAGTAACTTTAATCTGTAGGCCAGTAACATAGCCAATGGCAAAACCAAACACTCCACCTAAAGTCATGTAAAACCAAAATGACAGATTTCCAAGTTTGGGGAAAAATATGACCTCGGGTGCCTCTCCGAACAATGCCATCAGCGGTAAGAAGAGAAATGATGCATTGATGTTATTGTATAATGTTAGTCTCCATATATTATTGTCAACCAATGGCAGTACTTTCTTTGTATATATAGAATTCATTGCTACACTAGCACTGGCTAAAACTCCAAAGACTACTCCCATAACTGACAACGATCCTACAAACAAATAATAGATAATAGAGATGGATGTTCAACATTAATTAGTGGAAAATTGAACAATGTTCAGTTGTTGTTATTAGTTTTTGGTAGGCGGCTTACTTTAATGTAGTTATTGGGCCTTAAATTCATATAACATAAATATAAGTATGTACGTTTAGTCCTTAATTTATTTTTAGTATTAAATTTTGGAGAGTAATTATAGACAATAGACAATATTTTATTGGCACAAACGTTTTTACAATAAATGGTAATGACAATGGATAAACAATTTGCAATACATGGTAGTAAAATACAAACAAATATATATATATGTGAATTATATGAAACTGTGACAAACATGGTGGACGGAGTTACAATAAAGTATTCATATGGAGAGAAAAAAAAAACACATAACAAAATGTAATAGGAAAATGAAAAGAGGCAAATGATAGTTCCTAATGAAATGAAAATTCTTAACTGATAGGAATCATAATATTGTTTCATCACAAGACATGTGCTAGTTAAATGCTACAAATGATAAGAGTAAATAAAGAATCCTTCAGTAAGGATTGAAATTTTGTACAATGTTCAGGAATAAAACATGATAATTTAAAATGAATTAACACCCTGCTTTCTACCTGAAAAGAGGCGAACCAATATCAAAGGGACATTCAAACTTACAACACCATGGCTTAGAATGAATGACCAACATACAAACAACAATGCTAAACCTACAGGCTCAGCCGGACTTTTTAAATTTGCTCAATCACAAGATAACAGTAGACAGGAAAACATGTCATCTTACCCCCACACATTAACTTTACTCTGAGCCAACCAGTGAGTACTCTTACTTCTTTCTTTATTCTGTGTGCTTAGCAGAGTTGGATAATTGGCGGATTACTGTAAATTCTGAAATATTTGCAGAAATTGCAATGGTATTGCCTAAAAACATCCAACTCTTATGCTAAAATTTTAATAGCATTCATCTTATGCAGCATTTTTCACTGAAATGGCAATAATTAATCTGGCAGCTGTGTCCATTCTTCAATAATCTCCTAGGTTGGGAAGAGGGGTTCCCAACCCAGAAGAATAAGAGGGGGTCCAGCTATAAGTTGCCATTCAAATGCATTAAGCGTCCCCCTCCTGGAACCCTCCCCCTGGAACCCTCCCCCTGGATCCACCACTGACTAGTTATAATTTCAATATTACATAAATATTTACCTGCTACTTTTTCTTGATCGACGCCCATGAAGAATCCACATATAATTATACCACAGCATCCCATCGCCTTCCACGAGGTTGTTTGTTTCAGAATAAAGTAAGAAAGTACCTGTAGGTAAACAGAGTAAAAGATTTACAACAGTTGTTTGGATTTTCAAGGGCAATAACCCAATTTGGAATACAGTTGATTTGTGTTAATCAAAGCCACTTTAATTTTTTGGGGCATATATGCATATCTTGTACTTTTATTCACTTTTCATTTGATATCACCCTAGACAGAAAAATACATACAATCTTGTCTTTTTATGCATAATTCATGTTTACCGATTTTAATCAAATTCTCATATTTTATTTATAACAATGTAAAACATTTATCCAAACTATTAAAAGTCTGAAATAAATAATAAACAGGGCACAACCATGAAAATATGTAGCTTCGTTTCGTGTGTATTTCAGTCCAGATGCCATCTAATAATCTAATTAATTATCGAGTTGACCTCTAAAGTCATGGGATGACCATATAAGCGATGTAAATATAAATATAGATATAAATAGATTAAGCAAACTCATGCTGTTGGATTATTCTAGGTCTATTTAATTTCATATTAAAGATGAAAAATAAATGTTTATTATCATTTTTACCTGCATAAGAATTACTTTTTGTGGATTGAATCAGTCAATCAAATGATTTATCTTTGTTTCAATTTCAATGTTGACATTTTTTTCCTTTTCCTTTAAATAACTTTACACATTCAATTCATGTGTTATCCATTTCAAGCTAAGGGGTTAAATTGAAGTTCACTTGCAAGTGAATAATTCATTATCATTGTTTTTTTAGCTTATTTTGACAAAATTGAACCATACTGGCTGCTAAAAGCTAATTATTATTTCACTATTATTTGCATTTCATTATTGATTGAGCAAAAAATAAAAGATATTATATTTTTTATACATCTCGTAACTAATGCCCTTTAAAGAATCAAACCTAATAAAAATTTGACAATTTTGATTAGTTGACTGGAAATGATAGAATGGTCATCAACTGTTTCCTATATTTTCAACAAAGCATATAGATATGCACTGTACAGTGTGTTTGTACCAGTATCTCTTGATATGACATAAAAAAATGAATATATGCTTATAATCCTGTACCTACCACATTGAATACTGTTGTTAATGATCTGCCAACATAGTAAAATGCCACACCAACAAACTTCAAACACAAGTTGTTAAATGATATCATGGATACAAATACAATGGATAGTGGTAGAGTCTACAAAAAACAAAAACAAATTCTGTAAATCTAAGTAATGCCTACAGTTACTGTTCAAATATAATACTTGAAAAGTATATGAGATTTGGTGAAAACAATCGAGTAACCAAAAGAACTGTGTAAAAACCCTAATTCTAATGCAACAATGATCATGATGATTGTTACATCAATTTTGATTGGATAACGTCACTAATTTTCATGGCATCAATTGGCAGGCCCAGGCGATATATTACAGATTTTAATACATGTTTTAATGTTGTTTTCTGTCGGTTTCATTAGAATGGAGATAACAATATTGTATTTTAAGCTCCGACGGCATCAAGTGGTGATTTGACGGTCACAAATACCTGTTTACACATGTTACAGTCTCTGTTACGTGTCGGCAGTAAACTCAAATTTGATGCCGTCAGAGCTTAAAAATACAATACAGTTATCTCTCCTAAGTATATAGTAAAAGGCATTCTTTCTTGTCTTTCTTGAGAGGAGCACATTTTAAATCAAAGTGCTTGTAAGTACTGAATGTTAAAGATTGCATTAATTTATCAGTTGGAAGTAAAATGTACTATATATATTATATAACACCTCTTTTAACTGCATTGATTGTTTTATGTTAAGCGCGTAGAGTAATTTTAATTGGATAATGCTCTATATAAATAATGTAAATAATAATAATAATAAAACTCAACATTGCCTTGTCAATAAAGCATTGGTTGTAGTTAATTCAACAAAAATTCTGGACAATAGGAGATAACCCCGATTTTTAAAGATGACTTTAACAATGACTTAATTTATATTCTTTGAACAGATATTAGATTCCTGTACCTTGCAAAAGTTATGTAATTTTCTTGACAAGTGTTAACATTGTTTTGTGACTTGAATATCTAAGCTTATATTACATTGTTTTGTGACTTGAATATCTGAGCTTATATTACATTGTTTTGTGACTTGAATATCTAAGCTTATATTTCATTGATAAATTTCTTGAAATGTTCATGAATAGGATGTATAGAATGTTATGATCAATGCACTCTATTTTGTGTACCAAAAAGGTAGTGATAAGTCTTTGAAGATTAAGCTATCAAGTCAGCCCCATAAGGTTTTGCTTGCATTTCATGCAATTTTTACCTAACAATCTTTTATTTTTTTGATTACTTACTGCTCTGCATATCTTCAGATCAAAATCTACCTGTGGAAAGGTGACATGACTTGGGAAGAGCTTGGATATATAACTCAGGCCAAGACATATCCCGACTGTTACAACACACTGGTACCATGTGATAAATAATGGAGCATTCAACTGAAAGTAAACAATACAATTATAATCCAACAACATTTTCATTTTAAGTTAAAATAAAGTCAGGAAACACAATTGACCTTGACCCTAATAATTTTGAACCATTTAATCATTCTTGACTATATTTCAAAATACTCTTACAGTCATTTGTATTAATGCTAAAGCAAGCAATTTCAAGATACTCAATCCATTTGATTTCCAATATTTAATGTGTTTATAAAGATATGTTTTCTTGTATTCAAAGCAACAGTCTGTGTTTATTTTCCCAATACCGGTATTATTGTGTATTTTTATAAAATTCATAATGTACACTCAGGTTTTAACATATTAGTCCAGTCAAACTAAGTTCTAACCTCAAACTAATTGCAACAGAAAATGTTTAAGATCTAATCTATAGCATTAAACCCTAAATATTCACAGAAAAAAGTCCCATAAAATCTAACTTGACAATGCTTGAGGGAAACTGAAAATCAGCATTTTCAATTTCCTATGGAAATTGACATTGGAAGGGGATATAACTCCACAAAATTGAGTCTTTTTTGTTAGTTTTTGGTTAAATCTCTTAAACTTTATGTAAAGTATGATACTTTGATGGGGTTATAAGTTTATATTTGCCTATATTATATAATCTTCTGCTCATGTACAAAACCCAAGTGTTATGGGTATTTTTATTTTTTTTTGTGCATTTTTCAATACAGAAATTGCAAATGGCTTTGTGACCATTTTGAAAAAATAATGTGAAAATTTGGTATTGTTTATATCTGTATATATATTATATTTGTTCAGCATCTACCTTGTTTAAAGAAACTTTAAACCACAAAAAGAAGAATATATGCTTAATTATTTTTATTAAATTTGAGATTCTTTACCTTGACATGTTGAAAAAATCAATAAACGGTCAACTAATGAATTACAAAATCTAGATTGTAGTTTGATAAAAGATATGAAAACACTGTTAGAGTTGTGTGTACTCTAAAGACAGCTAAAATATCAAGTATCAACACATTCTGTTGTATAGAAGCGGAAAAGTTATAATTTTGTATCAATTTTTATTGTTATATCTGTCTTTATGCAGAGTTATCTCCCTTTTAAATGCAAATCTCCATAGGAATTTTAAATCTTGATTTTTTTAGTCTTTCTTAAGTAAGATTTTATGGGACCTTTTTCTGTGTATATTAAGGGTATAATGCTAAAGATTAAACTTAAAAATCTTCTGTTGCAATTACTTTAAAGTTAGGGTCAAATTAATGCTAGATTAACTGGACTATATGACAGCATTCTGTGATTAATTTAAGTATTTATTATAGCAAAAGGTGCAGATAGTGCTATTCTTAGCTAGGACGTCATCTTATATACAAGAAGAAACAATTTTCAAAGTTGCTGATTGTAAGCAGATTTTTTTTATTGTACAGTATATCTTAGTTGAGTTATAAAGTTGTCATGAAAAAGTTCTTACCTTAAGATCCTCACTGCTCAATAGGTACTTGTTCAGAAACACCATAGATATAGACACACACCTAAATAATATACAGATACTTGTTAAGAAATACCATACATGTACATATAGATTGACACCTAAATAATATACAGATACTTGTTAAGAAACACCATACATGTACATATAGACTGACACCTAAATAATATACAGATACTTGTTAAGAAAGACCATAGATATAGACACACACCTAAATAATATACAGATACTTGTTAAGAAATACCATACATGTACATATAGACTGACACCTAAATAATATACAGATACTTGTTAAGAAAGACCCTAGATATAGACACACACCTAAATAATATACAGATACTTGTTAAGAAATACCCTAGATATAGACACACACCTAAATAATATACAGATACTTGTTAAGAAACACCATACATGTACATATAGACTGACACCTAAATAATATACAGATACTTGTTAAGAAAGACCATAGATATAGACACACCCCTAAATAATATACAGATACTTGTTAAGAAATACCATACATGTACATATAGACTGACACCTAAATAATATACAGATACTTGTTAAGAAAGACCATAGATATAGACACACCCCTAAATAATATACAGATACTTGTTAAGAAATACCATACATGTACATATAGACTGACACCTAAATAATATACAGATACTTGTTAAGAAAGACCCTAGATATAGACACACACCTAAATAATATACAGATACTTGTTAAGAAACACCATACATGTACATATAGACTGACACCTAAATAATATACAGATACTTGTTAAGCATTGTTAAGAAAGACCATACATGTACATATAGATTGACACCTAAATAATATACAGATACTTGTTAAGAAACACCATACATGTACATATAGACTGACACCTAAATAATATACAGATACTTGTTAAGAAATACCCTAGATATAGACATACACCTAAATAATATACAGATACTAATGTTAAGAAATACCCTAGATATAGACACACACCTAAATAATATACAGATACTTGTTAAGAAATACCATAGATATAGACACACACCTAAATAACACACAGATAATTGTCAAGAAACACCATAGATATAGACACACACCTAAATAATACACAGATACTTGTTAAGTAGACAGACACCAAAATATTATACAGATACTTATTGAGAAACACCATAGATATAGACACATACCTAAATAATACACAGATACTTGTTAAAAAACACCATAGATAAAACACCAAGATGGTCGTCCACTCGTCCCCCTCATACGTAGGGGAATCAAGATTACATACTTACGGAACATCAATCATATATATGCTGCCCTACCGCACAGGGATGGAATCGACTACTTTAAAATGTAATCGATTAAAATACAATTACTTTGCTAATAAAATGTAATCAATTACATTACAATTACACCCTATTTCATATGTAATCAATTACATTAGATTACTTTTCCTTAAAGTAATCATAATTACTTTAGATTACTTGTGATTACATTCATTTACATTGTATATTGCAATATTAAAGTTTTTTTTATAACTTTTTATCCTCACAAAAAAGCTAATTTGGGTGATTTTTTTAAAAGGCTTCATTTATCCATTTTATTTAAAAGAATTTATAGACAAGTACAGTGTAACATGTGTAATTTGATAAAATAGCTATAGACAAGTGCCCTTTCTCTATCATGTCTATGTCAAAGATATAACTTTATTTTTTTCTAAAAATTTTAACCAATAGCTAATTAAAAAAAAACCTGAACAAATAAGGAAAAATTAATTAAGTATAGTTTTATTGTCTGTTGGGACATAATTAACACATCCATTAATGTTTTTACAGGTGATAATCACTACTTTCATTTTTTTTTACAAACAATAGGTGAGCATGGTATTAAAATTTTATTGTCTTTTATTAACCAACTTAGTACATTATTGTCAAAAATGACTGGTTATTAAAAATAACATATTTTCTGTAATGGCCCTGTTTTTCTATAATGGCCTTGTTTTTTCTGTAATGGCCCTGTTTTTCTGTAATGGCCCTGTTTTTCTGTAATGGCCCTGTTATTTCTGTAATGGCCCTGTATTAATGCCCAGCTTGTCTGTATTAAGCCCATGGTTAGGGTTTTTAATAAAGTTTTAATAAAATTAAGCTGTAAAGAGTATAATACCTTTTTGTTTTTTATTTAATTTAGTAACCAGTAACAAACATTAAAAGAACCATATAAAGGGATCACTGTTCATCCTGTTTTTCAACACATAACTTCTTTCAACATAATATCTTGGATATTTGGTATCTTTAAAGCTTGATCATGGTGAAGTACAAACTATTTTTTTTCAAACTAAACTGTCATTAAAGAGTAAGAGAGTACATCAAGTTGGCAGCAACACATACACCTTTTTCAGTTGGTTAATAAATGTATTAAGAAATGGGTATTTTTATAATGGCCCTGTTATATGTCCTTGGTCAGTAATAATGGCCTCAGATGTCTGTAATGGCCCTCGGTGTTGCCTCGGGCCATTACAGACTTCCTCGACCATTATTACAGACCTTGGACATATAACAGGGCCATTATAAAAATACCCATTCATTAATACTATAATAATAACAATATCAATTAATCAAAGTGCTGCATAGCACCTCTGGAAAGTTTGCAACTGTATATGTGTATTATTTCAAATAGGTCATGTAGGTTATAGACGTGTATTATTTCAAATATGTATTTAATCACAGTTTTCATTTTTCAAACTAAACCATTGTCTTGCCAGCAATTTCCAAAATTCACTTTTTATGCCCCATTTACATTGTGTGTGTATGAGCATTATATTTTCTGGTCTGTGAGTCCGTTCGTCCGTCCGTCCTTCCATTGGTCTGTCTGTCCCATTCAGGTTAAAGTTTTTGGTCGGGAATAGTTTTTGATGAAGTTGAAGTCCAATCAATTTGAAACTTAGTACACACTACAAAACACCTGTGATATCTTGGGTCCGTGACTGAATTAAAGTATATAACTATGTGTAAGCCTTATTTTAGTATTGGGATTGTCATCTGATAAAGTCATGCTGATTATAAGATGCACAGTTTTCTCTGCTTTCAAAATCTTTCTGTTTGAATCCGTCAACCTGGAACTTATCAATTATTGGTAATATTAATTATTTGGAAAACAAAAGGTCCTGGAATGGAGTATTTTTTAATCAACAGCATTGTGCTATATTGGATATGTAATTATTATATAAAATTGAATTCTTTGATTTGTCCGTTTTTACCCCATGACTGCTGACAAATTGGACCTCGTTATTTTAGTATTACAGATGTTCCCTATGATATAATCTTTCTAATTTAAATGCCAAATTAGAGTTTTTACTCCATTTTCACGGTCCACTGAACATAGAAAATGATTTCAGATGGGGCGTGTGTGTATACTATGAACACATTCTTGTTTTATATATCTATACTTCTAAATCTAAAGACCGTTTTTATGTTCACCTGATAAATGTATAACCGAAGAAAGCTACAAGTCAAACTTATATATAAGGGTATATATACTTGATAGGGTATACTGAAAATTTCACCCCTTTACATCTAGAATGGTAAAAGTGACGCCAACAAAATTCAAGCTTAACTTGTGTTTTGTGGTTGTAAGCAGTGTGTATAAGTTTCATAAAATTTGGTTCAGGCAAACTAAAGTAATTATAAGAGAACAGAAATCAATTTTTGAATCATATATGGACGTACATACAAATTAGGGACGTATGCGTACATACTTACAGAAAACAAAGGATAAACTCAATATGATTGGGGAATAACAATAGAAGTATGACCTCAGGAATAAAAAGTTTATATACACTAGATTCATACAATGTTGATCTGAGGGGCTTATAACCCTGCAACACATTTTAGTTGCTGCTGTGTAATTACCATTGACAAAATGATTGAGGCAATGACATATGAGATTTTTGTTTTAAGCCATTTATTTGATAGACTAGTAATTATTGTAGAACTGTAGTTAGGACGACACATTGTTGATTATAGGTCAATCTTAAATAATCATACTGCCCTAGGAATAAAGTGCGAGGATAAAAAGTTCTGGATCAGCCACTGCATTGTTAAGCACTAAGAAAGTCATTTTGCTAGTACATGGACAAACGTTATTAAATAATCTTAATAATTTCTACAACACTTGTCTTTAGCTTGATCTCGGTCTTGATACACTGAACTATATTCTCAGAAGAAGATGATGACTCGGTTGCTTTTAAATTATACGGATGCTATGATACTAATTGTCATTAAAACGTTTTTCTGTTGTAAGTTTGATACACTTGCGCATGCTGAACGGGTGAAGGTCCTTATATCCACATTGGAATGTGAAACAGTTAGTATTTAAATAACGGAATTAAAAGTTTTCAAATTTTTTTTGCATCAAAACTTTCAGATCGATGTCAGTTTGACAAAAACAATGCACTTTTCTATTAAAGCTGGTATTTACCTTTACTCATTCTTGGCGTGAGACATAAGCCAGTTAATTATTGATTATTTTATATTCTATCACCTGTGTATTGCTAAAAGAAATCAAACCATTATCATTTGTCAATTATCCGTTAACTTGGTCAAATATCAACTTGTTCTCGCATACCGGACTCTTTCGATACACTCGGGCTTTTACTTATTCAATAATAAACAGTTGTAAATATCGTATAGAGTAAAAAATAGTGCGGGAAAATGTTCATTCATAAAATATATACCCGTCACATAATAGCCGAAAGGAATCTGTGACGTACCCATCCTAATTTCATAAGTGGGAAATACAGATACAGATACAGATATTCATGAATGCAACGCTGTCTCGCGTAGATTACTTTTGATTTTCTCTTCAGCCAATGGCCGATCCGCAAAGTAGTGTTTGTGATACTTATTTTTAAAATAAAGTTAAATTCATCTGAATTGTTGGTAAACATTCATTCCTTTTTTATTCAAGCTGTAATCTTTTCAAAAGACTTAGCGTAGCAACTCAAAATATCCAAGAATCAGAATTCGAACACTAGTACTACATTATCTTGGAGCAGAACATTGCGATAGTCTGTCTCACCTGTAGTTGAGGCTGACGCCTATGGAAAGTAGCTATAGCAAGCTATAGCAAACTTTCCAAAAACCAATTGTTCAAAGAACAATTGAAGGTCTTTCCATCATTAACAATATATTTTGATATAAAAACATTGAAATTCAGTTTGAATGTCAATTCTTATGGCTTTATGATGTATAAATATGAATTTCAAGCAAAGTTCAAAATCTAGAACGTCGAATTTGCCTATGACCTTGACCTCAATTTCAAGGTCATAAACTAAGGACATCAACTCAAGAAACCCTAGGTCCATAATATGTAAGGATAATGAGTTATTTCACTTAACGCATTATTCTAAATATTAAAGGGGAGAAAACTCCCATTTACAGTCAATGTAACCTCGCAATTATAAATTTAAGTGTTACGACATGTCGCTACTAACAATTTAGTAAAAATAATTTGTCGATATCTTTTACGGTTATTGAAAATAAGTGAAAATAAGCCAAAATCAATTTTTAAAAAAATGACCTTGACCTTTGACCTTGACCTAATTTTCATTTTTTTGGACTAAGGACCTCAAATCTAAAGACCCTAGGTCTCTACCACTTATGGTTTACCAGTTAGAAATGCATATTACTTATTTCAAACATAAAAGGGGGAAAAACTCTCATATGGAATCTATATACGGCTTCGGTCAAAATAAAACAGAACATCCTGAGGATATAACGAGCAATTTGATAAAATAAATTTGTAGGTTTTTTATACAGTTGCGAAGCCTTAGAGATCACAAGAAAAACAGTGTTTGGGGAGATAACTCTTATATGGGAAAGTATTCAGTTAAGCGGCAGTTTCAAAAGTGTATTAACTGTTCGATATCACATTCCAAATATCTAAGCAACATCTTGTGAAACAAAAAAACAGCGAAGGAAAAAAATTAGGCGTAAGAAAAAAAAAAAAAAAAAAATCAGAAGAAGAAAACCAATAGGTCTTTCCACGGAAAAGTGGAAAGACCTAATAAAGTTAAAAGTGGTTGATTGTCATTATTTGTTTGATTTTTTATAATACTTGATCTAATTAATAATTAATAGAATTATTGTCAGGAGAAAACACAAAACAGCTTTGTAACTTAGGAAAGTATATATATATATATATATATATATACATTTCTCTTTAAATTAAGAAACAGTTTATTGTAATAAAAGATATTTTGTATTGTTGGAATTTCTGACTGTTGTTTTATTGTTTACTATGCATGTTGTTTGCAATATTATGCCATATGTATCATACTGTACATGTACTTGTTTATACTGATGAGTCGTAACATGCGTAAGGCTCAAAGTTAATAAAGAATAAAAATAAGAAAGCACATATCATACAAAATTTATGGAAAAAAAAATTTATTCAATTTGTCAATAAATGAAATCTGGTTTCAACTTTCATTTTGAATTAAGAGTGCTCAATAATTTATGTCGACCATCAAAGTAAAATTGGAACTAAATGTTTTCTGCATTTGAATTTCAATTTAGTTATGTAAAAATATTGGATAAATTTAAATGAAATTGGAGTTAAATGTAATATCAGAAGTTTTCAATCAAGGAAAATAATTTGCTTTCAAGGCATATTCTTGTAACACAACGAAATATTGGAGGGGCAATTTTCATTAGTAAACTGTTAACAAAATAAAACACTTGGTTATACAAATTTGTTATATAAATGATACAATTTATCACAATAAACAAAGTCCCATCATTGTG
Source organism: Mytilus galloprovincialis (assembly GCF_965363235.1). Classification (NCBI taxonomy): domain Eukaryota; kingdom Metazoa; phylum Mollusca; class Bivalvia; order Mytilida; family Mytilidae; genus Mytilus; species Mytilus galloprovincialis. The sequence goes on along the minus strand of NC_134838.1, from coordinate 5,094,191 downwards.
AATACTAGTTTCATGATTTTTCATTCAAGCTTTACACTTTTTTGTTTTCATCTTGTCTATCAAAAACTATTTCCATATATATATATATATATATATATATATATATATATATATATAAAAGATTTGTAACCAGCAAGTAATCATATGAATGTAATCTTAAAGTAATCTAAAAGTAATCATGATTACCATGATTACACCTGTTTTAGCAATGTAATCGATTACATTACGATAACTTGTAATCAGAAATGGCATGATTACTGATTACATAGGATTACACTGCAAAATGTAAACGATTACAGCTGATTACAATTACCCCATGCCATGATGCCTGCTACCGAATGACAATTATGAAAGTCCTGGTAACTTGTAATAGAGCAGGGATACAGACATGCCTTCTATCTGGTAATTTGTAAATGACCTCATAAAGTCAAGTGAAATGGACGATCTTTTCCAGTAAAAGACATGATTCCAGAAACAACATACATGTATGGTATGGAATGGTTATGGTACAAAATGAAAATGAGTATGATTCTTACAGACTCAAATGCAATGAATTATTTAGTTGAAAATTACTCTGACAACCAATGGCTGTTATGCCAAACAAGCAGGGGCCTGTGTCCCACGGTCTCAGCTTGTCTGGCAAAACTGTCATTTGACGTCAGAGAAATTTCGTTCTAGGGATTGCTATACCTATTTAGATTTGGAGTATAAAAGGGGAAAATAAACTGAATGAATTGTAAAAGCAAGGCCTTAAATGTGTGAATACAAAGTGAACTATATACTTGGACTTTTCTGTCAAATGCTGTGTGATGCTTTCAGTGTGTGTGTTGTGGTGTCTTGTGCTTATGCCTTTTTGCTTACAGCCTCACCACTTGATAGCAGCTTGCTGTGAAAAGGAAGCCGAATGCGTAAGTCTTCCCTGTTAGTTATGGCCTCTTATACAGTAAGACCTATGTGGCCCAGATATTGGATCCTTCTCGAGGTGATCATGGTGATAGATGGTACATGTAACTGGGCACCTTGGGTCCTCAGGCTAAACCACAAGGTTTCGGAGGAGTTTAGGCCCCCCAGATGCATGGCATGCTACAATGTAGGCCTACCAGCGTGTGGACATGCCCTGATGCCTGTAAACCTAATCCCCACCTTTGGGTTAAATAGTTCTATTGCCTGTGGATGGCTTTGGAGAGTATAAGGCTGTGGGAGAAAATCCAGGTAGACGGAACTTGTCAACAGTGGGAACTGTAATCGTCTACGGGAAGGAAGCCCAGAGAGAAAACCCAGCCCACCAGAGTGGAGGTTTGACATGTTGCTAGTCCAAATAATTATGACGTCTCGCAAGGCTATTTAATTTTTTCTGGGACGCCTTCCTCTGTGAAAAAAAATAATATAGCCATGCCAGACGTCTTAATTATTTGGACTAGCGTGTTGCTAACTACAACTCTACCCTGTAAAAAAGAAAATTGTTACAGAAACTGATAAATCGGCCTTATATGTCAGCCGGGATGAAGAGGATTAGTTAGTTTGGACCAACATAATCCGAACTAAAATGGTTACATTAGACATAGAGCTAGACTACTGTCCTAGGCTGACTAGCAATAGCATACCCGTGGCCAGGGGGTTCAGATGACCTCTTCTTGAAAACAAATAAGCACTGTTAAAGTCAACATTTTGTTCGAATTGTGACTGTTAAAGTCGAGTTCGTGAGTCCAAATACCCCCCCCCTTTTCCCCTCCCTTGAAAATTCCTGGCTACGGGCCTGACTAGAGAGTAGAGTAAAATCTAGACCAGTGCAATAATAAAAACATACCAATATGTAGCGACAACAGCAGCTATCGTAATGTATTGTGTTAATCTTGACTCCATTTTATGGCTTTTGTAAAAGCCAAGTGGTCCTCTTCTCATGAATTTTTGCAAGTTCGGGTTGACTAGTTTGGACTGTTGGCACGTCAATAGGTCCGGGTCACTTTAATGTTTGCATCTCTTTGTAAGCTTTGTACTGAATTCCGGATTTCCGGATTTAGTGAATGGAAATTATCGCTAGATCTTGTGTATTTAAGCAATTATTAGATAGCGCGTTTAATTGATATACTGAACAAGGATTCGAACATTTGGATTGTAAATAAAAGTTTAGAAAATCTATTTTAAACACATTTATCTAACCCGCATTTTTAGAATATTTCCGATTTGTGCAGAGTTTTAAAGTCTTACTGACGGTCTCACTAATTAGCGACAACAAGCGTCAATAAGCGACAAGAAGCGACAACAAGAATTATTTTAGCGACAACAAGCGACAAGAAACTATTTAGCTGTTATTTAGCGACAAAAAAACATTTTTTTTAATTAAAATTAATTATTGCAATAAATATTAAAAGAATATGCAAAAGAAAATAATTTTAGCGACAAGAAAGTTAAAATTGATAGAAAAAAATGAAACATTATTTACATAATATTTTATCATCTATTATGAATAACAGCCAGTATTACGTTTAATTATTGTATTATGAGATTACTTTTCCTTGTGTTTTAGAACATATTATTTATCTTATAATTTGTATTTTAAAACTCTTTTCGTGCAATATGTATTAAGCTCGCAAAATGAATTACTTGTGCATCATTGTCCTGAAAATATTGACACAAATTGTGAAATACAAAGAACTGAAACCAAACAGGAGGAAAAGAAAATTGAAATGTGAATGTTTTCATCTTTTTATTTGTTTATTGCCTCATTAAACGATATTTATCATGTTTAGGCATATTGATTGAAGATGAAAGGAAATTAATGACAATCTTGAGTTTTCAACAGGTGTTCACTATTTACAATGATTGTATAGTCTGGCGCGTGTAATTGTATAGTCTGACGTGTGTACAAAGTTGAAGGTGTTAATTGGATGTTATTGTAGCAATAAAACAGGGGACACGCGACTCGTTAATCTCATTTGATGTTCCACATTGTGTGTACTGTTATTACCTTAAGGTGAAGCCACATCTAATGTTGTTCCTATCAAGAACAATGAATTATACTGTTAGAAAGGAAATAATATTTCATGTTTTTGTTTCAATAAATCCTTCAAAGGAAAGTTGACCTTTTTTTTGGGTTTTTTTTCCGCAAAAGTACGTGATCTGTATATGGACCCCAAGGTAGAACCACGTCCTCGTCGTGGGGTCTGGAAACACGCTTAAATAATAAAGATGGCAAAGCGTGGCTGAGAGTTTTACAAATAAAGCATCGAATTGACATAACAAGAGTACACTTAGAGCATAGTATTAAGCAAATGAATCAAAATATTATATTCCATTATGCCTGCTCCATATATATCTCCATTCGTTTATTCATACTTTGACTTTGATGAAAACAGATTCATACATTATCTTATACATATTCTTCATATTTAAAAATTAAAAAAAAGAAGCTCAATCTCTTTCTTTTTCACAAATGTTAAATTTCTTCATCTACCAATATACTAATATAAACTTCACAATCTCTTTCTTTCTCACAAATGTTTCATTTCTTCGTCTATCTGTAACCATGGAGACATTGAAGATGAACTTCACTTTCTTTTAAAATGTTCCTCCTATAAATATGTGAGAGATAACCTTATTAAAAAATTAAATAATGTTCTATTGAACAACAAATTTTCTTCCTTATTATATAACTTGCTTATATCAATTCTAAATAGTAATTCCCAAACAATATTAAAAATTGTTGTCAACTATTTGAATGAATGCTTGTTGGTGAGAAACTCATTATTAAAAGGTACTTGATTTTTGTAATAATGTATATGCTTCTCATTTATTTTTTATATATTTCTCTCATAATTATCCACTGTCACTCCTTCATTGTATATATGTTATTGTAGTTAGTCTTTAATTTGTTGCCATAACCATTTATTGTCAATGTGTTAGTGCTAATAAAGTCATCTTATCTTATCTATATAATAAAACATTTTAATAAGACATATCTGCTCGTATATTTAAAAAAAACCATTACATACAAATTTCTTTATATCTAATAAAAAAAAAATGTTTTCTTGTCGCTAAATAGTTTTCTTGTCGCTTGTTGTCGCTAAAATAATTTTTGTTGTCGCTTCTTGTCGCTTGTTGACGCTTGTTGTCGCTAATTAGTGAGACCCCTTACTGATCATGGTTATGCAGACGCTTGTTTTTCAAAAGAAGGGTCAGCCTTTTGACCCTCAATAACATGCCTCAGAAAAAGAATATATGTAATACAAATAACTTGTATAACATAACCCCAAGTAGGGAGACATTTTTCCTGTTTAAAGACCGACCATCTAGATTATGGAATTTAGGCGCAAGAATTGCTTGCTTTGTAGTCGTTGGTTACAGCAAAGTCTGGGCAGGTATAATAAAGTTAACTATAAGTGTTAATGGAGACCCTCATGGTTATTCAAGGTCTTAAATCCCCCCCCCCCCTAAGTGTTACTGGAAACCCTCATGGTTACTCAAGGTCGTTAACCCCTTCCCCCTTCCCCCCCCTTCTACGTATAGTCAAAATAATAATGAGGAATGAAAGGCTTTTCTATATTTTTTCTTGAATGCCTTACATTATCACAGGAAGGCGTCAAAGCAAAAATTTAAAATAGCCTTCAAAGGGGGTAGTAATGCCCTTTAATGCCAGGCATCAGTCATTTTGGCTACCATGGCATTAATAGCGTCAAATTGGTTAAAATTCTTTAAAGTCATAAGAAACGAGTGACCGGTGAAAAATATTGTTCTTCCAATTCTTGAACAAATGCATACAAACATCATAAACTTAGTCTTCTGTGCACGAATTTATTATTTTTTTCGTGTAAATTTCGTATAAGCGTTATTTTTTTTTTCATTCGGTCAGTGTTGTAGTGAAAATATGGCAGGTAATTAAAGTTCGTGTTTTGAAGCCAAAGTTTTACGATTGTCACCTGTTTGTCAACAATTGACAAACAAATCAACAAAAAAGCATGGAAATTGAGCACGTGTTTAACATGTAAATTCAGATAATAGTTTATTTTAAGTACATCCAGGCGTATTGTGATCACCGGATTTTTACGAGATGGGTCACACTGAGGTCACTTTGCATACGGAAAATATGTCGGGGGGGGGGGGGGGGGGGGGGGGATTGCTTCTTCCAGGAAGCAATTAAAATAAAGTAAACTTCTTCTAAATATGAATAAATTAAAGAATTTTCTTCAGAAAAAAGTATATGTACATAAGTTTTACAATGAAAACTATCCATTGAGTTATAAAAAAACGTATGCATTGTTTTTTTTGATTTGAGGTTTCTTATGACTTTAAAATATCCTTATTGTGATTCGTCATATAATTATCGTTACCGTCATTTTTGGAGAAAAAAAATAATGTGATTCGTCAAAATCAGTCAATGCATGTTTTGTTTGTCTAAAAGAAAGCAAGGACAGTGCGGTGCGTCGACACTGTCGCATTTTGCGATTTTTTTGGGGAAAGACGGCTTCAAGCCGTCAATCCACTATATATTGGTGGGGTTGACCAGAGTGAGATTCCCTCACATCATTCATTTTGTTTTTATTGTGTGGAAAACCCCCAACAAATCTTACTGAGACTGATGAGAAAGAGACACACACATGAACAGACTTTAAACACTTTTTTACACATTTCCTTTCAGTTTCTCTCAAAATTATCATATCTTGAGCTCTCCTTTACACTATTTATATTTGCTGTAGATGATTCAAACATCAACATGCAATACTTTAATTTGTAGGTCAACAACTTTCAAAGTAAACAAAGCCTGTGGGGATACATGAGATTGGGGAGAGAAACGATTTTTTTCATTTTTTTCTGTAAAATTCTGTTTTGAGAATCTTTCTCCAATTCAGGAGCACCTCAATTGATGAGTCATTATCCACTAAATTAAAGGTAATGTATCTGAACACTTAAAATGTGACATTTAGTGTATGATTAGTAGTCTTCCATTAAAACTAAATTTTGTGTACCAACATAACCATTGTAAGGCCACACCAATTTAATTTCTTGTTCTACAGATTTTTGGACTCCAAAAATTGGGGCGAGTGAGCGATTTGAAAATTTTAATAAAAAAATATTTAATTGCAAATTTTTGAGGCGAAGCTTGAAAAGTAAAGGCGAGCGATTATATTTTTTTTTTGTAAACATAAAATAGTAGGATTTGACAATATTAAAACTTGATTTATCACTTGTACTTTGACATTTCTTTTATTTATGAAGTATTTTTTCCCCTGTTTACCAAGAAATAATTGAATAATTAAATCTGGTCTTTGTATGTGTGACTGACAATGAGACAACTCTCCATCCAAGTCATAATCAGGTTGGGAACAACCCCTTAATGTTATAAATATCCCTTTTAATGAGGGGTCAATACAACTTTATAATATATTTTTTTGTAAAAAACACTTTTTAGTACAAAAGGGCTCATATTTTCCCAAAGAATCATTGTCTATCTGGTATTAAATGGTCCAAGAATTTTGTAATATTTCTGGACTTTAACCATGTTAACACATTTACTTTAACAGTTTAATATTATTCAAAATAAGTGGACCCCTCTTTTAGAAAAGTTATTAAAAATATGTTGTATAAAACCTCTTTTTGAGTAAAAAATTCTAAGTTATCAAAGGTTTTGTATAGTAGCACTTTACAAATCCTTGGTATTTCTATTTTCTTTTCTACAACAGTAAACATGGTAAAATGACCCCTTGTCTTAAAAGAGGGGGGGGGGGGTATTGTTCCCAACCTGATAATAACAAACACAGGTCAAAGTACGGCCTTTTACACAGGGCTTTGATCAATACCATACAGCAAGCTATAAGGGACCCCAAAATCATTAGTGTACACAATTCGAACAGGAAAACCAACGATCTAATTTATATATCCAAACGGGAAAATACCAATGCACCACATCAACAAACGACAACTGCTGAACGACAGGTCCCTGAATCAATCAGGACAGGTGCATAAACAGCGGCTATGGATAGTTTTGTTTCGCCAGCATACAATATACCGGTAATTGCAGTTGAAGGCAACTGTTTCAGAAGTTCCTTGTATTTTATTCTAACAATGAACATTTTGTGATAGGGAATATAAGTAGGGGGGAAAGAAACCTATGTTTTGTTCTGTATAGGTATTTCCGCTGTTATATTTGGGAGCACTCCAACTTGGGATTAATTGGTTTCACAGATATGTACAGTGTGGTGGGGTGCTAATAGGTTTAAAATCGTTATATACAGGTTTAAAAGATTTTGATCTAAAGACAAACGGTGCGGGAAATGGACACGATTACATTTACGGATGCAGGAAGCGGGAATATAAAAAATTAAAAAAAAAAACTGTTTTGAAAAAAATAGGTGCAGGCGGGTCTGTCGAACAAGGAATTAAATTGGTGTGGCCTAATGGTAAAAAAAAAAAAAAAAATATAGAAATGTTACATTTTGTAGTTTACACCTATTTATTCATGAAATTTACAAATATTTCAAAATGTAAGATCTGGAAACAAGCTTCACACAGCTTACATCAATCAATGACATATTGTTTTTATTAGTACCTGTATCCCTGTGATGAGAGTTGTAACTGGGAACTTTATCAATGGAAATTTAAAACTGAATAGATTTTTCGGTCCTAACTTTCTTAAGAAAAAAAAATAAAATCTTATGGAACTGTCACAAAAAAATGGAAAATGGCCCTAGCCTGCAGTTCAGTGGTACACAATTAAGATTTCAAAAAAATATTGTACCGTAGTTGGTGTTAAATGACAGGATTCAGTTGAATTTTAGATAATTAACTATCAACTTTAATTGAATGTTTAGATTGAGAAGATGCAGATCTCTTCCATTGGTCCAAATAATGAAATTGAATCCTAAACTAAGGAAACGAAATTACATTAAACAACAATTGATTTCAATATTGTCAACCTTTCTAAATGTTCTATAGCTGTTCTTTTTTTCATTCTATATATCAACGACCATGACGACTATCAAAATATACACCCCCCCCCCCCCCCCCCCAAAAAAAAAAAATAGAAACAATGGCCGTCTTTCCCCTCAGAGCTATTCAGCTCTTTGATTTATTCTATCTGGCGACAAAATATGGCTGCTGGCGATATTTCAGTCGCCAACATTTTCCTCATGTAAAAATTTTCATTTCTTGATCTTTTAAATTGGTAAAATGAATTGTACAAAATTTTACCTAGTGACAAGTTTATGACTTTGTTTATGACCCCAAGCTAATTAACGGCTACAACAGGTGCCATAATCTGTTGTTACAGGTAATCCATTTATATCGTTAATTATCAACTTGTTAAAAAACATTGTTTTACTTTTTTTCCGTAAAAAAAAATGGCAAATTCAGACATAATTTGTCTTTGACTGCCATCAGTTTTGATACAAAAATAACAAAACTGGCCACCATTGTTGATCATATTTACTTCTTCTACGTACTGTGTATAATGCTCCAAATAAGGAGCAAACCCGAATAAAGAAAGGTAATTCAATTTTACTTTTTCCTATGATTGAGACTAACTACAGAAGACATGTCTAAGATATGTCTACATACTTTTGGCTTTAGAATTTATATGTTTAGGTCTTTTGAGTTATGGGAAGAGATAAAGAGCACCATGTATCAATCAGTACAGCAGATATAGGTCCTAACCAAGCGGGCGTGATCGATTTTGAGGAACCATGGTAGCGAAAATCTTTGTTTTGTTAACATAAAATCAATGTGTACTTCAATCAAAACATAATTGTTGTTTTAAGAAATGATTTGGTCGTAGGTTGATGATTAGAGATGTCTCATTATTTTCCCAAAACAAGAACGATTACTAAAAACATGTGCAAATACTTGTCAAAGAAGGTGGCACTCGTCTCATCCTATATAATTCTATATTCATTGCAACTCTTTTTCCGATAGAAGGCCACTGTGCGTGTGTAATAAGTATAGTTGTATCAATAATTGGCGTCGAAATCTTTCATGCATATGTTTTTTCGATATTTTATTCCAAAAGAAGCGTTGTGTACTGTGTTTAGCTGACCACATAAATCCTTCTGTACAGTGCATAGTTAAGTTGCTATACACCGTACACAAAAAAAAAATATTTTCATACTTGTTTATTACCCAAAACGTTTCAAGGAATGAGTAATCACAGGTAGGTTTATTATTGGTACATGTATGTAACTATTACTTTTGCCATGTATTAGCTTTCTTTCTCATGTAAAACATGTAAATGTCTCGACAATTGTATCTACCGGTAATTGAAAGTTGGTGTTGACATTCACAACTATTTGCACATTTACAAGTTAATTGTTCTTATTAGAATATAAAAGTTGTCTTATAAATAGGAAAAAATCAATGCGAAAATTATTTTGGAGCAGGAATTTCAGATGTTCATGATGTTGAGAAATGTACACTGAATGTTGATAAAACAAAACAAAGATTTTCGTTACTGTGTCAGTTCAAAATCGATCATGCCCGCTTGGTTAGGACCTGTATCCGCTGTACGATGATACACGGTTAAGAGGGTCTTAGTAGCAGTATGGTGTCTGGAATTTAGCACGAATATATACATGTTAACGTTGTTACTTGACTTATGTAATTATGACATTACTTATATAGAAATGGCTACCGGTAGACGTTAGAATAAACACGATCTATACACAATATATTTTCTCTACTTTACACAACATTTATGGTGCCGTGACTGTCGGAAACAATGGAATCAAAGTTAAAAGCAGTATGAAGAGGACAGAGGGCAAGTTACAAAGTTATTAAAGAAATTTGATGAGATTGAAAAGAATTCGTACTTAGACAAAGACAATGTGAAATTAATTTCGGATGCAATTGAACAAAAACAGAGGACTAAATTGTGGATTTGAATGAAAAGATACTGGATTTACATCGGAGGAGGATGTAGCAGAGGAAATTCAAGAGTCTGATGAGTATATGTTTAATTTAGAGTCTAAACCTTGGAAAATTAGAAAAATTACACATTCTGATTTACTTTCTCAAAATGTCGCATCAACGTCTCTAGATCCAAATGCAAACACTTTTACACCATCTTACCCAACAAATTCATCGCTTACCAATGCCAATGTTATACACAGCAATGAAACTGAAATTAATGGACAACCAACCCATTTTGACAATTTTCGCTTTATGCAAAATTCCCATCGTGACTTGCAGTCTTCAAATAATTTGTACAACCAAGGCTTTTCTTCGGAATCAAATAGCAGTCAAAAGCACAGATTACCTAAACTAGATTTACTGCACTTTGATGGGGAAATTTTACTATGGCAAACCTTTTGGGATCCTATGAATCAACTATTCATTTCAACAGTACTTTGACCAAGATACAGAAATTTAGTTACTTGAAGGCCCAACTCCATGGTCATGCCGCCCAAACTATTGAAGGTTTCACACTGACAAATGCCAATGACACTACAGCCGTCAATTTACTCAAAGAGCGTTTTGGATCACTCCACAAGATAATTCATGTCTACATGAAAGCTTTAATGGATCTTGCTTCACTGACAAATGATTTAACCAGCCTAAGAAGGTATGGAGACCTCCTAGGTCTTACGTAAGAGGTCTTGGCACAAGAAATGTATGGCGTGCTACCAGTACCTATAATTATTAGTAAACTACCAGTAGAAACAAGAAAAAGTATTGCCTGTGAATATGATAGCGATCAAACAACCTCAGAAAAGCCATCACAAAAGAAGCGAGAATCTTGAAGCGGGACAATTTACCGACCGCGACCGTCTACATACTACCGCAATATTTCTGACCGAAGCTCGTAATAAAACAGCGAAATTTCAATACAAACAATTCATGTTTCAATGACAAAAAACGTCCATGCATCTACTGCACTGGTGTACATTTTCCGGGAAATTGCACGATAATTTCTGACGTGAATGAAAGCCTGAACATAGTAAAGCAAAAGAAAAAATGTTTCAACTGTCTAGGAAACCTGTAGTGACGGTGTTTCCGAGTGTAAATCGCGTAACCGATGTAAGAAATACAACAAGAAACATCACACCAGTATTTGCGGGGAACAAGCTACAGATAGAAAAGGACAGGACAGCAAGGAGAAATCAACCATTGTAAGCTTGGTAAAAACAGAAGAACCAGAAACCGCAGTAATGTTTACCTCACAACACACAAGCGTTTTATTGAAAACAGTTATCGCACCTATATCATACGGGAAACATATCACAGAAGCTAGAATTTTTTGACGAAGGTGCCCAACGTTCATTCATCACTCAGAGCATAGCCAAAAAATTACAGATAAGACCAAGCGGAAGGGACACAATTGAACTGTCAGCTTTTGGAGACAAGGAAAAGAATAAACGCCATTTGGATACAGCAACCGTTCAACTACAAACTGACAAAGGTAATGCATTGATTGTTCCAGATATTGCAGTCCCACTTCAAAACCAGACAAAATACCTTACACACAATTTGCCATACTTGAAAGATTTAAAGCTCGCACATCCTGCAAATAACGCTGATAGCTTTAAAATTGGAGCCGATTATTATTGGGATATAGTTCAAGATCACGTGATTAGAGGGAATGGACCTACAGCTGTAGCGTCAAAAATTGGTTACTTGTTATCTGGACCCGTAATAAGAAACAGAAAGAAATCCATTCCTTAATCAGTTCTTTTGAATGTTACTTCACACCATGCAGAGGAAAGCGAGATCGAGAAATTCTGGAATCTAGAATCATTAGAAATACGTTCAACACAACAGGACGATGAGGAGAGTTTTGTAAAGACTTATCAACAAGACTGTATGAAATTTGAAAATGAGCGTTGTTCGGTTAAGTTGCCATGGAAACATGATCATCCAGACTTACCTTCAAACATCATGATCGCTTAAACAAGAACAGAAATCACAATTAGAAGACTAAGTCGTGAACCACATTTATTAAGAAAATATTCAGAAATTATTGAAGACCAAATGAAGAGGGGGTTCATAGAGAAGGTAAATGATAAAAATGACAATGGTAAAAGCACTCGTATACCATATCATGCCGTAAAAAAGGATTCGACAACAACACCAATTCGTATAGTCGACTGTAGCGGTAAAAAGTCGCCATATCACGCAAGTTTGAATAATTGCCTAATGTCAACTCCGCCAGACTTGAACGACTTGACAAAAATATTAATGGGATTTAGAACCAAGAAGTACGCAATAAACATGGACATAGAAAAGGCTTTCTTACATATTGGATTAGATGAGAAAGATCGAGATTTTAATCGCTTTTTATAAGACCGCAAAATTTGAAAAATTTTTCGTCGTATATTGCTATCATGTTGGCGTCGGCGTCGGCGTCGTCGTCGTCGTCGTCGTCGTCCGAATACTTTTAGTTTTCGCACTCTAACTTTAGTAAAAGTGAATGGAAATCTATGAAATTTTAACACAAGGTTTATGACCACAAAAGGAAGGTTGGTATTGATTTTGGGAGTTTTGGTCCCAACATTTTAGGAATTAGGGGCCAAAAAGGGCCCAAATAAGCATTTTCTTGGTTTTCGCACTATAACTTTAGTTTAAGTTAATAGAAATCTATGAAATTTTGACACAAGGTTTATGACCACAAAAGAACGGTTGGGATTGATTTTGGGAGTTTTGGTTTCAACAGTTTAGGAATTAGGGGCCAAAAAAGGGCCCAAATAAGCATTATTCTTGGTTTTCGCACAATAACTTTAGTTTAAGTAAATAGAAATCAATGAAATTTAAACACAATGTTAATGACTACAAAAGGAAGGTTGGTATTGATTTTGGGAGTTTAGGTCCCAACAGTTTAGGAATTAGGGGCCAAAAAGGGACCCAAATAAGCATTTTTCTTGGTTTTCGCACCATAACGTTAGTATAAGTAAATAGAAATCTATGAAATTTAAACACAAGGTTTATGACTATAAAAGGAAGGTTGGTATTGATTTTGGGAGTTTTGGTCCCAACAGAATAAGGGGCCCAAAGGGTCCAAAATTAAACTTTGTTTGATTTCATCAAAATTGAATAATTGGGGTTCTTTGATATGCCGAATCTAACTGTCATGACTGTGTATGTAGATTCTTAACTTTTGGTCCCGTTTTCAAATTGGTCTACATTAAGGTCCAAAGGGTCCAAAATTAAACTTAGTTTGATTTTGACAAAAAATGAATCAGTTAGGTTCTTTGATATGCTGAATCTAAAAATGTACTTAGATTCTTGATTATTGGCCCAGTTTTCAAGTTGGTCCAAATCGGGGTCCAAAATTAAACTTTGTTTGATTTCATCAAAAATTGAATAAATGGGGTTCTTTGATATACCAAATCTAACTGTGTATGTAGATTCTTCATTTTTGGTCCTGTTTTCAAATTGGTCTACACTAAAGTCCAAAGGGTCCAAAATTAAACTTAGTCTGATTTTAACAAAAATTGAAATCTTGGGGTTCTTTGATATGCTGAATCCAAAAATGTACTTAGATTTTTTATTATGGGCCCAGTTTTCAAGTTGGTCCAAATTAGGATCTAAAATTATTATATTAAGTATTGTGCAATAGCAAGTCTTTTCAATTGCACAGTATTGCGCAATGGCAAGAAATATCTAATTGCACAATATTGTGAAATAGCAAATTTTTTTTTTAATTAGAGTTATCTTTCTTTGTCCAGAATAGTAAGCAAGAAATATCTAATTGCAAAATATTGTGCAATAGCAAGATTTTTTTTAATTGGAGTTATCTTTCTTTGTCCAGAATCAACTTAAATCTTTGTTATATACAATATACAATGTATATTCACTTTTTACTACCAACTGATAAATTAAAATAATCTTTACCATTCAGTGATAACAAGCAGTTTTTTTACATCTTATTTCCTTATCTTATCTAAAATGTTTTTAGATAATGTATGTTGGACATTTGCCAGACATGACTATGATGTCATTTTCTATTTTTATTTGCCAATAACTTTATGTAAATAACTTCATTGGAAATTTGCCAATATAAAATGTTGCTGATGAAGTTTTTTTTATTGTTTTATACAATAAACAATGTATATTCACTTTTACTACCAACCAATCTTTACCATTCAGTGATAACAAGCACTTTATTTTACATTTTAATATTTTATGATGTATTTAAAAGAGTAGTTATTGTTGCAAACTCCATTAGAAATTTGAATTGATATCAGTTTTGGAAAAAGGGAAACGGGGATGTGAAAAAATGGGGGGGGGGGGGGGGGGGGGGGGGGGGGTTAAATTTTTCTCATTTCAGATTTCATAAATAAAAAGAAAATTTCTTCAAACATTTTTTTGAGAGGATTAATATTCAACAGCATAGTGAATTGCTAAAAGGCAAAAACAAACTTTTAAGTTCATTAGACCACATTCATTCTGTGTCAGAAACCTATGCTGTGTCAACTATTTAATTTTAGATTTAAAAAGTTTGAAGAAGAAATCTTTAATTGTAAAATTTGTAAAATCTTGACATTTGTTTTGTGTAAAAAAAAACCATGTAATGTCAAAAATTTGATCACAATCCAAATTCAGAGCTGTATCACGCTAGAATGTTTTGTCCATACTTGCCCCAACTGTTCAGGGTTCGACCTCTGCGGTCGTATAAAGCTGCGCCCTGCGGAGCACCTGGTTTTGGTTGAGCAACACAGATAATCCCAGCAGTACTCTTACAACATATTGATTTAAATCTATTTTGTTTGGTGCAACAAGTTCACCGTTCATCCTAAATGCAACACTGCTTAAACACTTGGATGCATGCGAAAAGTAAAAACACAAACATACTGAACTCCGAGGAAAATTCAAAAAGGAAAATCCAAAATCAAAAGGCAAAATCAAAAGTCCAAACACATCAAACGAATGGATAACAACTGTCATATTCCTGACTTGGTACAGGCATTCTCTAATGTAGAAAATGGTGGATTGAACCTGGTTTTATAGCTAGCTAAACCTCTCACTTGTATGACAGTCGTATCAAATTCCATAACATTGTCAACGATGCATGAACAAAACAAACATACTCAAAGAGTAAAAAATGTCAAAAATAGGGGTACAGCAGTCAACATTATGTTATCATCTTAATATCACTATAAAAACAACAAATGAGCGTCCTGGTATGGTGGATGGTGGGAACGCTTTATAGGAATTACAAAAACTTGTTTGAGGAAAACATTAGGTAGATCTTACGTTACCATGGATACACTTCAAACAATTCTGACAGAAATAGAAGCCATCATTAATGATAAACCATTGACCTACGTATCACCGGATATTGAGGATAGTAGCCGTTAACTCAGTCACACTTCCTATAAGGAAGAAGAATAACTTTAACGCCGTATCCACAACCAAATATTGAGTACATTGCCGTGAATAGTGGAAAACAAGAACTGCATAAACATTTGATTAAACAGTTGAGTTTAATGGAGCATTTTTGGAACCAGTGGAAATCCGAGTATATAACGACGCTAAGAGAGTTTCATCGCCAAACAGGAAACAATTTAGAAACTATTCAAGTTGGAGATGTAGTGCAAGTCCAAGATGATAAATTACAAGTCCATAAAATATGATTTTAATTTTTTTTCTTTCATATTAGTTTTGAAGCTATTAATTTTTGGTAATGGTGAAGATAGATGATTGATGTCTGGGATCATTTCAAGAATTGACTTCATAGAGCCATACCAAGATGGTTATATACATGTTTATGTTGCTACTTGACTTATGTAATTATGATGTTACTTTTATAGTAATGGCTAGAATGGTTAGAATAAACACGATCTATGCAACACATTTTTATCTACTTTACACAACATATGGGTAAGGTGGGTAGGGTGCCTTGGGCATCTTTTCTGTATTCTTTATTTTTAATACAATTTTTCACTATTCTGCAAATTTAAACACCTCTTATTCTGTTTTCTTCATTCAAAAACCCATTTTTTCTATTCTTTTTTTTTTTAATTTAAAAACATTTTCACTAAATTCTGTAGCATATAAGACCATAAGCTTATTTATATTCTTCTACATATGAAATACTGACAAAAGAAATTAAAGTACACATGTTGTTTTGTTGTATGTATATAAACCCTCTGCAATAACTTACTCAGTATTACATGTTAAATGATGTAAAGTGCAGGCTGAGTGCATAAGAAAATTAAATTTAGTAGAAGAAATAAAGACTCTAGCTGGTTCTAAAGTTGCTCCAAGTATTCCAAACTGGCGACAAAATGTAGGCGCTGGCGATTTTTCTGGCTCCAACTTTTTGGGAGCCAGAGTAGCCCTGAGAAGTGTACACTTGATTCGATCGTCACACTCCAAAAATTACCGTTAACGTCATTTGGCAAAAAAATTTACTGTTGTTCGTCATGAAGGTACCCCCATTACAACCCTCTTCCAAGACGTCATAATTATTTGGACTAAAGAAGGTATTACAAAATCAACACACTATTACGTACAAATTTATATAAACGAAGAAATTGACGGGCAATCCGACAAATCTATTCAAGTCATCTGAGGTTTGAGTAACCCAAGTCTCTTAATCACTGATTCAAGTAACATTTTTTTAGGAAGGTAAGCCAAAATATAAAGTATATATAAGTGCATTAAATTTATTAATTCCTTTATCAGCCCCTGGGTCTGTAACCTGGTAAAAAGTCCCAGAAATGTACTGGTTTCCCTGTTTTTCACATCAGGTCTGGTCATCCATGATCTAGTCCAAATACCCCTGTGAGATGATAATGAATAATTCATGAATATGCATGAACATTTCATGAACTGTTCATGAACAGATTTCATGAACAGTTCATCATATCTTCATGAACATTTGATGAACAATTCATGAACTGAAAATCGACAGTAATGTTCATGAACTTTAATGTTCATGAACAATTCATGAACAAGAAAGGGTTCATGATCATTGTTGTTCATGAACATTTAAATGTTCATGAACCTTTCTTGTTCATGAATTGTTCATGAACATTAAAGTTCATGAACATTACTGTCGATTTTCAGTTCATGAATTGCTCATCAAATGTTCATGAAGATATGATGAACTGTTCATGAAATCTGTTCATGAACAGTTCATGAAATGTTCATGCATATTCATGAATTATTCATTATCATCTCATAAAATTACTGTCAAGGAGAGGATTCTGGGGGGGATTGGAACCCACCCTTTTTTAGCAAGATCAATGCATATGAAAGGGTTTATAGTACATAGTTTGAACCCCACACCTTTTTTAAAATGGCTGGATCTGCACCTGTACCCACCCAATATTAAAACTAAAGTAACTATGCGTCAGATATAATAATATAAAAGGATACATGTAAAGTTTCTGCTTCTTTCTGTAATATTTTGTTGTCTCTGTTCTTCCAAGTAGAATCGCTGAATAAATGTAACTAAAATCTCCACGGAATCTGTTTTACTATCAAAACTGGCAGCTCCAGTTTGATATTTAATCATTCAATCCCCTAAAAGTATAAAAAAAATCCACAAAGAATCAATTGTTCTAGATGTTTTAAAGCAATAAAATTCAATTGAAATGTTGTTGCCTGTTTATACACTACATCTGAAGCTGTTAATGAATCAAATTCATTTCAAAACCCTCCCCCTTTTTATCCCCTGAAGATTAAAAAAACTGGCTACTTATTATTTTCACAAAAGAACAATTCAAACAATTCAAAAACTATAAATTTTAGGTAACTACCAATAATCATATGTGGAAACAATTATTCATTTTGTTTATATAATTAAAAATAAATTTTCAAATATGCTTTCAGACTTTCTGATGTTGCTTTGCTCAAAGAAACCATAAAAAAATTATATTTCCTCAACAAATTATATTTTATAATAATATACACATGTCTGTCATGTTAAATTAAATTTGTAATGCACTTATCTGAAATCTTTCTGACTGGAAATGTCTTTTCCGTGTTTCCATCAGCGTAATCTCCATTTTGGTGACGTATTACCCAAGAGTGCACTTACGCTGACGTTGAGACTGTGACAATATCGCCCCAGATAATATCGGCCAGAAGTTGATCTGTGCCGTAACGGAAGTATGAAAATAAATCAAGGGTGTCGCAAACAAATATTTATTAATATGCAGTTTTATTAAGTATAATAAAAAAAAATCTTTAGTTTAAACGGCACATGGTGCATGTGAATAAACAAGTGGACTAACTTGGAAGGTATTTTTAGGGCCTTCTGAACTGTTCAGTACGATTAAAACCACGAGGTCAAGGTTTGTTTACATTGTACATACGTTGAGAAACGTCTGTCGTTGGGCCTATCTATCATTGATCTGATATTTTTCTAAGTTATTTATATGCCGGACGACAATTAATAGAAAGGCACATATGTGAACTTGGAGAAAATCAGAATTTACATCTTTAGCAGTTTAGGGAAAGGAAGAGTAAAAAAAACCTTCTTGCAGCAAACCAGTAACAGCAGTGACAGTCCCACACGCAGTGTTACCAGTTACTAAATCATCTATTATTCATAACACATGCATATGACAGATGAACATTTCAAGAATTTCAATGATCAGCTCGTGATTCATCAAAACTTCATGAACATTCATAAAATACTTTTAATGAACATTTCATGAATTTTTATGAGCAGCTACTGATTCATCAAAACTTCATGAACATTCATAAAATACTTTTAATGAACATTTCATGAATTTTTATGAACATCTAGTGATTCATCAAAACTTCATGAACATTCATAAATACTTTTAATGAACATTTCATGAATTTTTATGAGCAGCTAGTGATTCATCAAAACTTCATGAACATTCATAAAATACTTTTAATGAACAGTTCATGAATTAAATTCATGAACCTTCATTTATGAATTATTTATGAATTTTCATGTACCATTCATGAACATTCACGAACCATTCATGATAGTTCATGAAGTCATGAATTTCTTCTCGCCGGGGTAGTAATGATGTCTGGCAAGGCTATTTTAATATTTTCTGGGACGCCTTCCTAGGACACTGCCTTACATAGATATTGTCTGTACCAGTCTCGTTGTATCTGATTCACCTGGTAAACTGTATCCTCCTGGTAGGTTACTGTTAAGGGGCTCCAACCATCTCACCAGAGTGAACAAGACTTTCCCACAAAGAAAGAGTCTTGATCACGATTCACCTGCTCTGACAGACCTCAAAATAAGTAATTTATGGTAACATACCGCTGTCATTGTACTGCAGTTCTCAACAACATGTGGTTAGGCTTTCTGTCTCCAAACTGATTAAGGTAACAAACTTCTTGTTGACACTGACCTGGTTACTATCTGTGTACTGCTACCTGTTTACTGCTACCTGTCTTACCTGGTCATTGTCATAGCCTGTTTTTTTCTTATCATTTCTGATTTAAGTAAAATTTCATGGACAATGAAAGTCTTGTTTCTCTGTTATCTTTAGAACTGCTCATTTACAAGCCCCCAAGGGCCATTTTGTGAACGCTTTGTGCAATTAACTGTTGAAATAATGAGATGAAACATTAAACTCCAATCAAAATTTATGAGCAAACATGAGAAAAATGTTAAAAGCATGTATTTACATCTCAAAACATGAGAATTTTAGGCATTGTAAGAAAAAATTACTTATACAACTGGATTTTTAAGAAATTTAAGGGGAGATTATTCAAAAATTATAAGAAAAAAAATAACAACGAAATTTATTTACATAGGGAAATTATTATTCAAGTAAATAAAGATTCCTTGCGGAAGTAGTACCCCTGATTGTTTTGCTGGATATTTGTTTTATTGGCTATCTGACATAGTTTTCTGAATTATCAAACATCATCCGTTGACAAACAATAAAGTTAACATGTCTTTCTTACTGCATGTGATCACATTTTTGATAATGGAAATGGGGAATGTGCCAAAGAGACAACAACCCGACCATAGAGCAGACAACAGCAGAAGGTCACTAACAGGTCTTCAATGCAACGAGAAATTCCCGCACCCGGAGGCGTCCTTCAGCTGGCCCCTAAACAAATATATACTAGTTCAGTGATAATGAACGCCATACTAAACTCCAAATTGTAAACAAGAAACTAAAAGTTAAAATAATACAAGACTAACAAAGGCCAGAGGCTCCTGACTTGGGACAGGCGCAAAAATGCGGCGGGGTTAATATAAAAAGAAGATGTGGTATGATTGTCAATGAGACAACTATTCACAGAAGACCAAAATGACACAGACATTAACAACTACAGGTCACCGTACCGCCTTCAACAATGAGCAAAGCCCATACCGCATATTCAGCTATAAAAGGCCCCGATAAGACAATGTAAAACAATTCAAACGAGAAAACTAACGGCCTTATTTATGTAAAAAAATGAACGAAAAACAAATATGTAACACATAAACAAACGACAACCACTGAATTACAGGCTCCTGACTTGGGACAGGCACATACATAAATAATGTGGCGGGGTTAAACATGTTAGCGGGATCCCAGCCCTCCCCCTAACCTGGGACAGTGGTATAACAGTACAAAATAAGAACATGTTTGTGAGATCTCAACCCTCCCCCTATACCTCTAGCCAATGCAGAAAAGTAAACGCATAACAAATTAATGAATTGATGTTCAGTATAACTTTAGATAAATGTTTCTGTAAACATTTTGTGTTAACTTTTTTTTGATAATTTAACAAACAAAATTATTTACCTAGTAAAATAAATGAAAGAATCTCATTTAGGAAGACAATAAAACATACAACTTCAATATTAGATTGACAGTATCTCTAACTTAAGTTTCTTTTTCTGTCTAAATTTTCTTTGTTCTACAACACATCTGGATTGATATATTTCATTTGTGCAATTTTTCAAAGGGACTTTGAAATGTACTAAAGATTTCCTATCAACCAAGTTCAACTTATATAAATCAGAGTGAGAAATGCATTTTTAGTTTGAGTTATCTCCCTTGGAGCAGGAGCAGGATCTGCTTACCCTTCCAGAGCACCTGAGATCATCCCAAGTTTTTGGTGGGGTTCGTGTTGATCAGTCTTTAGTTTTCTATATTGTGTCTTCTGTACTATTATTTGTCTGTTTGTCTTTTTATTTTTAGCCATGGCTTTGTCAGTTTATTTTCTATCTATAAGGTTGACTTTCCCTCTGGTATCTTTCGTCCCTCTTTTGGCTTACATGAATGGAGTCACAAGTGAGTTATCTTCCCTGGACAACAGGAATGGCTGTAAATGGTTTTTTTTTTTTTTTTTTTATTTGAATAAACAAAATGATTCATGTGGTACAAGCAAGTGTGAGATAACATCTCTAGACATGAATTATGTGATTACAGTTGGCTTTAAGAAATTAAAAACGTTTAGAAAAAACTTAATGTAAAGTTAAACAAACAACAAAAAAAGTTCAGGTTGTCTGAATTATGAAGAAATATGTGCATGTTGACTTCAAACATGGTGACAGAAGGAAAATAAACCTTGCTCAAACTTTGTAGACAAAAACTATCTTGAAAAACATAAAGTATACATGCATGAAATGTGAGGATCCAGAAGTTTTAAAATAAACCTGTAATTTGACAAGAAGTCTCTTTTAAGAAAGATATTAAACAATGTGAATGCTAATAAATGTCAATGACACCTTGGTTATTCTTATGACATAATGTCTATGTTCCCATTAATTTGCCATTACCCAAAATCATCCTTTTCAAGAATGCACTTTTGCTAGACATTTGGTTGGTGTTGATTTTTATTTTGCTAATTTCAGAATACAGAAATAGAACATCTTCTATTCAACTTGATACAGAAATAGAACATCTTTATTCAAATGGATCATGTTGATACAGAAATAGAACATCTTCTATTCAACTTGATAATCATTTGAAATGAGATTTTTGCAGACGTCATGTGTATAAAAATTGCAAACTGACATTTGTGTTGCATCTTTTTCATAACTAAATTTGAGAGTTATAATTATTGCATGATAAAAACACAGCTCTGAAAATTTATGAAAATGTAATGAATAACAAGTCAACTGATTTTTTGGCTTTTGAGTCAAACATAACTATAATGAATGTAAGATTAAAAAAAAGTAATTTCACAAAAAGATCTACAATGTAGAAATACAATTATTGGTGGCAAGTGTTCTATTTCTGAACTTGAGAAACTGTCTGTACATTGTGTTTTATAGGATAAACACTATGATAATTATGTCATTCAGTAGTATGTCACTACATAACATTGCATTGTATGAGGTGAAGCATCTAGACTTTGTTGACAGGAAGATATGCTGTATCAAAAAGATGGATATTAAACAGTCTATAAATAGCACAAAATGTTCAAGATGTACTTTCTGTTATACCATGTACATGGTGGCAACATATTGCAAAGATTAAAGATTTATTGATTATACCAGAATACATTTGAAAAAAAAAGTGAAATAAAATTATGATTGGTTGTTTCAAATGGTGACATTTACAGATTGTTTATTACTGAAAATTGGAACAGTATAAAACAATAAATGACAACCACTTAACCTCATGAACCTAGATATGAATGGAATTATGTATAATGTAAATTATCCTGATTACAGTAATCTGGTATAAATAGTATGTAACAGATTGGGAAAGTACTATACATGCTATATGTGTAAATACTGTTGAATAATATATCTTTAGGCAATACAAAAAACTGGACATTCAAATTTCATGATTTTACATAGAAATCATATAAAAACTGTATTTGTGGATGATATGGATTTACAGCATGTACAGGGTGTTAATAGGATACAAAGAGACCCAAAATACTGGTTCTTCTCAGAAAGGCCAAACAAAATTTGGAGTTTTTTCAGTTTCCTAGTAATTTTTCTTACTCTTGTTTACTGCAAAGTAATGAAAGGTATTTATCTTATACTTTTTATGTATCTATTGTATTCCAAATTATTTTAAGTTTTATCAGTTTTTGCATTAATGGTCAATGATGGTACTCATGGTAGTTCCAATAATTTGACACCTTTTTTTTCTATTTTTGTCGTTGTCGTGAAAACAAAATGGAAAAGCAAGTACAAAACAATAGACCTTAGGCAATAAAAGTAATGTTAAAAAGAGATTTTTTTTTATAGAAATGTGGAGTAGGATATATTAAATGTTTTTCAACATGTTCAACTGTATCAAGTTTTAAAAATATTGGTGATGTCAATTTCATAATAATGAAATATACATGAGGGGCATCATCATGATTGTGAAGTCAGTTTGTTGGTCTTTACATCTGTTTTACACTTTGTATCTGCAAAAACTTTTAATTAAAGTATATTATAAATTGGTTTTTTGTCGAGCCTGCAACTTTTGTTGCAGAAAGCTCGACATAGGGATAGTGATCCGGCGGCGGCGGCGGCTACGGCGGCGGCGGCGGCTACGGCGGCGGCGTTAGCTCACTTCTTAAAAGCTTTATATTTTAGAAGTTGGAAGACCTGGATGCTTCATACTTTGTATATAGATGCTTCATGTTACGAAGTTTCCGTCAGTCACATGTCCAATGTCCTTGACCTCATTTTCATGGTTCAGTGACCACTTGAAAAAAAAGTTCAAATTTTTTGTAATGTTGAATTCTCTCTTATTATAAGTAATAGGATAACTATATTTGATGTGTGCGTACCTTGCAAGGTCCTCATGCCCGTCAGACAGTTTTCACTTGACCTCGACCTCATTTCATGGATCAGTGAACAAGGTTAAGTTTTGGTGGTCAAGTCCATATCTCAGATACTATAAGCAATAGGGCTAGTATATTCGGTGTATGGAAGGACTGTAAGGTGTACATGTCCAACTGGCAGGTGTCATCTGACCTTGACCTCATTTTCATGGTTCAGTGGTTATAGTTAAATTTTTGTGTTTTGGTCTGTTTTTCTCATACCATATGCAATAGGTCTACTATATTTGTTGTATGGAATGATTGTTAAGTGTACATGTCTAGCGGGCAGATGTCATGTGACCTTGACCTCATTTTCATGGTTCAGTGGTCAAAAAGTTAAGTTTTTGAGTTTTGGTCTTTTTATCTAATGCTATATGCCATAGGTCAACTATATTTGGTGTATGGAAATATTTTATGATCTTTATGTCAGTCGAGCAGGTTTTATTTAACCGTGACCTCATTTTCACGGTTCATTGCACAGTGTTAAGTTTTTGTGTTTTGGTCTATTTTTCTTAAACTATAAGTAATGTGTCAACTATATATGTTGTATAGAAGCATTGTTAGCTGTACCTGTCTGCCTGGCATGGTTCATCTGACCTGGACCTCTTTTTCAAGGTTCATTGGTCTTTGTTTAGTTATCTTGGTTAATGCAGGGTTCGTACGGGGCATGGAATCCTGGAAAAGTCATGGATTTTTATTTAGGAGGGAAAAGGCCTTTAAAAGTCATGGAAAGCTATATTTTAGTGATAAGTCCTTGAATAGTCATGGAAAATGATTATTTGCACTGTAATCTTTATTGCATGTCTTCAAACATCTCAAATTAAATGATCCCCGTAGTTTTTGTCGAAACTGTTTCTTTTTCGAATGCCAGAAACAAGGCCCCAGTTGTGGTAAGTGTAAAATGAGAATTTAAAATTCGTTTCTTCAAAATTGTTTATAAAAATATGCAACTGCATCTGGTTCCCTTCATAGTGCAATTTGCTTTAACAGTATCACTATTGAATATATAAGAAACCAGCTATCGGAATATTCGAAAACGAAGTTATTGCTACCAAACAGCCGTTGAAAAACACTTTTAATGAAAATGTACGGATAGAGGAGCTGAAATGATAAGAGTCCTACATATAGTAAAGTGCAATTTTTCATACAAAAGTTGTGAGGATATCGTCTCGGTATTTAAGAATATGTTTCTGGATAGTAGACAAATGTCACTGCTGAAATGGCAATGATGCCTCTAAGTAGGAAGGTGATAGTTGTTTGTCTACAATGCATTATCTGTTTGATGAAAGTCCAACCAGTCAAGAGGATTATGCGAAATAACCTTTTCTAATAGTTTGTTTATTAAAATATTTCAAAATTTGTATATATTCTTTTATACTGTAAAAAGAGGCAGAACATATACCAAAGGGGACATTCAAATGAGTGTGTAGGTCATACTTTTTCATAGAATCTTTGATAACAAGTAGGTCTACATCATTGTTAGCAAACTTAACTCAGTATTGTCATTCATAAATATGTTGGTATTTCTCATTGTGTTTTAGTGCAATTGTGTCATTATTTGATGTTAAAAAAATTGTTTATTTAGTTGCATAGAAAGGACACAAAAGCATGTTTATAGCATTAGAGATGACTTTTTGGTCTATAGTTTTGGGGTATGGAAATTTCATAAAACATCCTTGAAAAGTCATGGAAAAATGGAACTAAAAAGATGTATGAACCCTGTTAATGTAAAGTTTATGTGACAGTTGTAATAAAGCTTAGATTTATACTTAAGACTATCAACATAATATCAATGATTAGTATAGAAGGCGAGACATTTCAGCGTGTGCACTCTTGTTTTTAAAATACCCTGATTATGTATCAGATGGGATCGCATGGTAAATTCTTCTGGAAGGTTGAAATATAAACAGACTTGTCTGGCTTGTCCCAAAATCTCACAAGTAAATATGTTCAAACTAATTGTCCAGTACAAGTAATTTTTATGATAAACAGTACAGACAATAAAAAATGTATATGGCAGTTTAATTAGTAATCTACTTTTCGTTGGAATTATTTTTTTGATATTTCCAAGACTATTTTTGATCATGTTGATTGAGAGTTAATAATTGCCATATAAAAACAAATTCACGAATTCATGAATTTGAAAAGGTTCAGACTTGTATTATAACTGATATTAGTTATATTCATTTGACAACATGCTGACTTTGCACTCTGTACATGATTTTATTGTACTTGTTTAATTCTTTCTTTACAAATCAATAAACTAGGTAGTAATTCTTACCGTTTGCATCTTTTCTTCTCAGTAAATATTATTATGCATTGTGCAAAAAACATGTTGCATTTGATTTATTTGATAATAATCATGTTAATAAAAGTAAATTTTCGTGAGGATTCATGCTTAAGAGGGAGATCGTGTTTGCATTTAATCCAGAAAGTTTAAAAGGATTACTGAGAGTTATTCAGAATATAAGACATTTATAACAGATTTGTTTTTACCTGGGTCCTACAGGCTTTGGGAAACCATCCTTAAATAATAATAAAAAAACCAAATTAATATAAAAAAGAAGATGTGGTATGACTACCAATGAGGCAACTGTGCACAAGAGACCAAAATGACACAGACATAAACAACTAAAGGTCACCGTACGGCCTTTAACATGCAAAAATAATCCAATGCCATTGGAGATGTCAGAGTTGGTTACCAAGGAAAAACATTGATATTCCTTAAAACTTCTGCACAAATTGATACTTTTAAATTGATAATATAATGTTGGAAATATAATATTATCATCATTTGCTAATTAAGTCTCCCAAACAAAGTTTGGAGACTTATTGTTTTTGCTCAGTTCTTATTATTTTTATTATTCTTCTTCTTTTTATGGCACCCTCAACGGAGTTGGGGTGACGTATTGTTATTCTACGTTTCTTTTTTTATGTCACCCGATCGACAATGTCGGGTGACATATTGCTTTTCCTCCGTTTCTTTGTTATTATTATTCTTCTTATTCTTCCAATGATTTTTGTCCGGCAGATTTTTTGAAGGCAATGGAACCAATCTTAGTGATAGTCAACTATAATGAGGAACACAAAATTTGGGGTTGCAGTAGGTCATAGGACCATTAAAAATGGCTGCCGTTACCATGGAAACGGAAAAATTGTGAAAAATTCCACTTTTTGGTTTTAGGGAATTATTGGACTGATTTATTTCTGTTGGACCATACACACATCTGTCACTTTTTACTCTCCCTAACTATACTGATTTATTTCTGTTGGACCATACACACATCTGTCACTTTTTACTCTCCCTAACTATACTGATTTATTTCTGTTGGACCGTACACACATCTGTCACTTTTTACTCTCCCTAACTATACTGATTTATTTCTATTGGACCATACACACATCTGTCACTTTTTACTCTCCCTAACTATACTGATTTATTTCTGTTGGACCATACACACATCTGTCACTTTTTACTCTCACTAACTATACTGATTTATTTCTGTTGGACCGTACACACATCTGTCACTTTTTACTCTCACTAACTATATTGATTTATTTCTATTGGACCATACACACATCTGTCACTTTTTACTCTCCCTAACTATACTGATTTATTTCTGTTGGACCATACACACATCTGTCACTTTTTACTCTCACTAACTATATTTAAGTGATAGTGTTTTAATTAGTGACTTCAACATTCATCTGGTTATGTCATATCATTAGACAAATTTAAAATTCCTTGGTTAATGTTCTACTTCTGTTTGACAAAAAACTTGTGTATAAAATGTTCTGCTATGATGTATCAAATTTTAAACTCATTAAGTGAGCAATGTAGAGCTGGAGTACAGCGTAAAATAAGGGAGCAGTAACATTACATCTTGTTTAATATTGCATTTTGTGCTGTACAGAGTTACATGTAGACCTGATTTTAATTGATAAAATTGAGAATGGAAATGGGGAATGTGTCAAAGAGACAGCAACCCAAGCATAGAGTAGACAACAGCCGAGGGCCACCAATGGGTCTTCAATGCAACGAGAAACTCCTGCACCAATGGAGTCATTCAGCTGGCCCCTAAACAAATACCGGTATGTTACTAGTTCAGTGATAATGGACATCATACTAAACTCTGAATTATACACACGAAACTAAAATTAAAAATCATACAAGACTAACAAAGGCTCCTGACTTGGGACAGTCGCTAAAATGCAAAAATTATTTCTGGTATTATAACTCTGATTTGTTAGTTTATATTATTAAAGCAATTATCCTCATAGATGAGATGATCACCTATTAAAGAAGTGTAAATAAAAAAAAGACTCGTCATCATATTGGGTCTAATCTTTAATTATGTCAACCCTTTATTGTAGGATTGCTGAACACATACAAAATTCATAATAAGGAGAGATTATACAAATGTTTGTACGACAGAGAAGAGAAAAGAGGACTTGTAACTGTTAGTAACCATGACAGCTGTATGGATGATCCATTGCTATGGGGTAAGACAATTGTAACTGTTAGGAACCATGACAGCAGTATGGATGATCTGTTGCTTTGGGGTAAGACAATTGTAACTGTAAGTAACCATGACAGCTGTATGGATGATCTGTTGCTATGGGGTAAGACAATTGTAACTGTTAGTAACCATGACAGCTGTGTGGATGATTCATTGCTATGGTGTAAGACAACATGTGCTCTTTTGATGACTATTTATAATTTAATACCGTGCTCTTTAAACATGAAAAAGCCCATACTACCATCTCTTTTAGGGAAATTGAGGTTACTTGTAGACTGAGATTTCTAGGATGTTCAAGGGAAGTAACTTTTGTTTTAGTCTTTAATTTTGATATCATGAACTCAGTTAAACTTGAACACCATGGTCAGTCATCCACTGGACAAAAGAAACCACTCATTATAAGAGAGGTGACCTTTATATTAAAGCTAAAAATACTATTATTATAAAAGGGACCAGAAGATGGTGACCTGTCATGACAGTGTTTGGCTTGATACAAATAAACTTTATTGCAGGTTTTACTGTATGTATTCATCTCATATATTTATGTTTTGTTTCCTTCAGGATGTCTGAAGTGGAGAAATACAGTTCAACCTGCCAAGGTACGATGGATAACAGCTGCTAATGATATCTGTTTCACCAAGTGGTCCCACGCTCTGTTCTTCAGTCTAGGAAGAGTAGTGCCAATTATAAGAGGAGATGGGGTATACCAGAGGAGTATGGACTTTATAATTGAGAAAATAAATAATGGGGACTGGACACATATATTTCCTGAAGGTTAGTTTGCAGAAAAAAAGTTGAGTTGAATATTTGAAGAGTCACACTACATTACCAAGTTACAAATTAAGTAGTGTCAAAATTTTTTATGTTGTAACACATGTACAAAATGTTTCAAAACGTACTTGAGGCTATTCTGTTAAAACCTACAATCTATACTGGACCCAGAAAAGGCACTTTTAAATCTCATCTATGGTTGGGTGTTGAAAGGCATGAAAATGTAAGATAAATATTGATGACAATCCTAATTTCAAAATGCACTCATTAGGGTACTATATAAATAAGAAGATGTGATATGAGTGCTAATGAGACAACTCTCCATCAAGGTCACAATGAGTAATAATTAACAACAATGGGTAATTATTAACAATGATAGGTCAAAGTACAACCTTCACATAGAGCCTTGGCTCACACGGAACAGTAACTTATAAAAGGCCAAAATGACTAGTGTTAAATATTCCAAAAGGAAAACCAAAGGTCTAATCTATATATATATATGAAAAAAAAAAAAAAAAAAAAAAAAAATTGTAAACTACACCAACAAACGACAACCACAGATCAATAGGCTCCTGACCATGTATGTTTTAATGAAATAACCTTTTAAGAAAAGCATGTAAACATTTGATAGATTTCAAAAACATAATTGCCACTCAAAATTTGCTGAAAAACTTGTTGTTTTTTTTTCCAGGAAGAGTGAACATAGACAAAAGCTTCATTAGATTTAAATGGGGTAAGTACAAGTACATGTACTTAAAGTATGAAACATATTTTCTTTAGAGTTTTATAAACTTTACAATCCTGGCACAATTGCACACACATTTAAAATAAAGAGAAAATTTTCAATTGTAAAATGTCCATATCTAATTAAATACAAGTTGATAAATACAAAAACCAATAGAATTTATGAAAGCACCACAAAACAAACTTTTCACATGCTGTAAAAGTGATAAAATTTGGTGATAGTCCTATTATATATTGTGTCATAGAAGTGAAGATCTATGTCCTTTTCTAGAATCTATTTCCCTTTCAACAATGTCCTTTATGCTGACATTAGAATTATCAAAAGCCATGGAGGAAAGATCGAAATGAATTAGATAAAAGAAGATGTGGTATGAGTGCCAATGAGACAAATCTCCATCCAAGTCACAATTTATAAAAGTAAACCATTATATATATAATACTATTATACTTGAATTATACAAGTATTAGTTAAAACCTTTAAAATTTGATGCTGTTTGATCTATGTACATCGGAAGTTTCAGTTTCTTGCAATACAAATATTGCAGAAAAATAACACTTTTCATCTTTTATTTTTTATACAGTTTAATTATCAACTTTTTATTTTTTTATTTTTGAAAATCAAAAAAATAGTAGTGAAAACAGTCACAAATTATAAACTTCTTATTCTCTCAATAATATCAATGCATATTAAAAAATATTAATTTTTGAAAATCAAATAAGTAACAACGCCAAATAGGCCAATAGAATTGTATACTCATTGATTGGTACTTTTTGTCTTTTTGTCATTTTTCAATCTGACGGGCCAATACCTTTCAGAAACACTATTGCATGATATTTAAATGAAAATTTCTCCTTGTAGGAGTAGGCAGACTGGTTGCAGAGGCCAAAAAAATTCCTGTTGTCTTGCCAATGTACCATGTAGGTAAGTTTTCTGTCGTACTGCCATATATACATGTTCAAGTTTCCTGTTATATTGTCATGTGAACATGGTCAAGTTTCCTAATGTATTGTGTTGTAGATAAATTTCTTATTGTACAGTTGGTAGGTTTTATGTTGCCAATGAAACAACTCTCAACAAGACACCAAATGACACAGAAATTAACAACTATGACAACTATAGGTCTTCAACAATAAGCAAAGCCTATAATACATAGTCAGCTATAAAAGACCAAAAATGACATGTAAAACAAAACAAGAAAACTCAAAATGTTCATACCACATTTGGTGCAAACCAGCAAAACAATAGACCCCCAAAACAGACAGAATACTGTAAATTCAGAAATTATTGCGAGGTTTTTATTATTGCGAAAAATGCGACAGAGTTGTAAACGCAATAATTTGCAACCCCCCCCCGCCCCCCAAAAAATAATATGGATGGACGCTCCAGAAGACTCATTACTCCCTAGTATGTAGTATATAAAGTATCTATCTATATATTGCAAATAGACATTTTCGGAAAGTGTTTTAAATTTTTATGTTTACATTTATGATGACATTTACAGAAAATTCTAGAGGGGTCATTTCAAAGTGTACAATATTGACAAATTGAAAATAACTCAAATATTTATTTTTTTTCTATTCAAATCAACGAAACAAGTCGTTACGCTTTAACTATATGACGAAGTTTTCTCCTGGGATGTTTCCAGAGACTTCCCATAACTCTATAATTCTTCAATTCTCCAATAGAATGTTCAACAGTGACTGTATTCTTTGATTAAATTATTAATTTTGCGACACCTCCTTTTTAAATTCTCTGGTTTTCGCTGTATTTGCTGGCGTGTATAGGGTGTCATAAGAGGATATCTATTAGGATATATTTTATCTGCCAGTAAAACTATTCCTTCAGGAAAGTCAAGCTCTGCATTTCTACCAATTGACCTCATCATTGCAAACTGTTGTGCGTCATTTTGATGTCCCAAAAACCCGGCATCAATATAACATATTATGCCTAAATTATCGATGATGACCTGAGTATGTACGCAATGAAAGTGGCGATGTCCAGAACAATAAAGCTCCCAACAAGTGGCCTGTAAATTTCCGTTGAGGTACCGTCAGTAGCACCTACTGCCATTGGGAGTTTTTTCCCAGTTTCCCATCTTTGCTGTCCATTCATTAAGAGATGGCCAATGTACAATGTACCAGATGATAAAAATGTGTGCGTCTAAGAAAAAAAAAGCGGAGCCCAAAAAAATGCAGCTTGTAAATCAGCTTACCTATGAAAAATTTATGGCAAAGAAAATCCTAAATTACTGAAAGCATTGGGAGTCAGCTCCTCGTCTGATTCAGACGAATAAAAACAGTACTTGTTATAAAAATGGTGAAAAATAGCTGATTTTCATTAAAATTATATCTCTCATTGTTTTCTTATATTAAGCATGTAGCCACATTTTTCGAGACATTATGTATTTTGAGATGACCCACAGGTAAGTTTACCTGTAATTATCATCGTCAACTTAAATGTACTTGTAAATTTAGTTTCCGAAAACGTCTATTATGATCAGCAACGAAAAGAGTAACTGCAGATTATGCACAAAACAGACTAGCAAATTGGCCATTTTTTTAACAAGTGTGCCTGCCACTTGTTTAATTGTAAATTGTCTATAAGTAGGAATGATTAGAATAAAAATGTTACTGTGAAATACTACCAATACAAAACAACTCTTCATTTATTTATGACCTTAGCTTTTACATGACATTATATTTAACATTTACTTATATTTTTGTAGGAATGGATGATATACTTCCAAATAACAAACCTTATGTACCAAGAATCAGAAAGGTAAAATATGTTGTGTTTTTTTGTCTGTCTCATATCGGGTTAAAGTTTTGGTTTGAGTTAATTTAAATTCTCCCTCACGCTGCTCATTGGAATTTAAAGTATTTCATCCCTAAATTCAATATATATAGGCTATAAAGAAAACACAGAAATAGGACTAGTTGCTTGCAGTAACATATTATTTTCTCTTGCTTTACAATATTTTATTTAAGAAATAATTCATGGGGGCTTGAATATATCGTGATTTTACCACGGGTTGGCCCTTTATGACAAATATTTTACCCCTGAGCGATAGCGAGGGGTAAAATATCGGCATAAAGGGACAACCCGTGGTAAAATCTAGATATATTCAAGCCCCATGAATTATTTCGATTCTGATAGGACACATACAGCAATTCTTTTGGATCGAAGCGCTCTAGGTGTAGGCAAATATTTGCCGTTCCCATAAATAAACGCACTAATAAACTAGCGTAAAAGAACGGAGCAAAGTGCATTAGTGACATGTTTAAACTATTTAAAATAATGTATTTAGACAGTTTTGGATCTATTTGAATGATAATTTATTTATATGTCTTATATGATGTACAATAAAGGGCTTTTGCCACATTTTAGCATCATTTGTGTATGTTTCCTTGTGATGATTTTCGGATTCACAAGCGTGTATTTTCCCGTAAAATGCTTACATTCTAACGTCATTGTTCTATGACGTCGGGTATCTCATTCATAAAAAATCATATGACGTGGGAGTACAATCGGAACAGCACTGGCAATATATTCATATTTTACCACGGGTGTGTACTCAAAGCGTTTGAAGGACGTCATGTTAGAATTTGCTTTATTGTACAGATGATTTCTTCAATTCAGTCAACATATAAATACATGTAATACATTTAAATGCCAAACTTTATATAGTACATGTACCATTAAACCCCACCCGTAAAAACCGCCAGAACTTTCCTTGTGCCTTATGCATCTAACATCAAACTTTATCTATACTACGTACTGTTGCAGAACCAGTATCAGAACTAGTTATACTAGTTCCCAGCTATATGTCATTACTACAAACAGGAAAAAACAAATTTCAAATGAAATGAAATATATTCATCATGAAGTATGGTCTTAAAAACTTGAAACATAGTTCACATGCTTGTTTAACTTTTACAGATAAATTTTTTATGTTTATCTGGTTCAAATCCATAGCATTTCTATGTGTTGCAAATGGAACTATGATACTTCATTGTTAACTTATTGTGATATTATTAATAACTTCAAATTTCTGTTCAAATTTTAATTTATTGGTCAATTACAGTGTGACTGTCTTATATTTCTAACACAAATTACCTCCCCCCTTTTTATGCCTTTGCCGTAGCAAAGGTAGCATTAAGTTTACCCTTGTTTGTCTGTACATCAGTATGTTCCAGAATTGGTTTCTGTTCTCTAACTTTAATTAAATGTTATGACACTTACAGATTTGAATGTTGGTGGTGTCACTTTTACAGTTCTAGAGTTATGCCCCTTTAAAAATGGAAAGATTGCTGATGTTTTTGTTTCCATTCTATAGCTTAAGTTTGCCTCAATTAAATGTTATGAAATGTATGCACAATTCTCATTACCACAAAACTCAAATCAATTTAAAATATGGGTAGTGACACTACAGTTCTTGAGCTATGTCCCATTTTAATGTTTCAATGTATATGCAAGCGGGGACATCCTCTGTGTCCTTCCCCATTTATTTATTTAGCAAATACCACTATATTTATGATATTTTCTTTCATGTTTTATGTTAATATATTCACAGAAGGTGACACTGTTGATTGGACAGCCTATGGAATTTACAGAAGATGTAGAATTAATGAGGCTTATGAAGAAAACACCTGTAAGTTTTATATGATAAGCTATTGAGAGAGTAGATGATAAACCATAATTGGCAGAAAAGAAGCTAAGGGTTTTCTCATACAAATATACTTCAGACAGGGAATGGTGTATTTGTCCATTATAATAAAACATATGGTGACATTTAGATGTCTAAAGGATATTTACCTGCCATTTAATTTATTTGTATCATATACTACAGATAATATGTATGAATGTATATGTGGCAATGTGGCACCATATTTCAGACATGTTATAGGGGACAAAGCCAAATAAGTTGCTTTTCATTTTCCTGCTTTAACACAACAAATGGGATATTTATATGAGGGTAGTAATGCCCTTTACCATCAGGTGTCCAACCATCATTTTTGGCTACTGTTAGCTTCAAATTGGTCCAAATTTTACCATGATTAGTTAAACTAGCCTAGTCGTGATTAGTCAGAGGTCTCAAATAATTATCAATAACGTTATTTTGGAAAAAAAGATTTAATGTGATTCATCAAAACCAGTCAATTTTGTTAACATCTAAAAGAAAGTGCACAATTTATAATAATGCAACAAACATTACCGTTAACGTCAATTTGGCAAGAATTTTTACCATTATCTTCATAACATACCCCAATAATTACCCTCTTATATATATACCAGCAAGATTCTGCTCTGGTATAATAATCCCATTCTCTTTCTTTGCTTTTATGTAACTTTGTCAATAAGTGAAATATTGGGGTAATTTTGGTACCAAATAAAAGCTTGAAGAATCACTGTAGAACCCATGTTAAAAGTTTATTTTTAATGATAAATTAAACCATGAAGTATAATATGAGAGCACATTTGTCCTGTTGTTCAGATCAGAACTCCCTGTTTTTGTATTACCAGAATATCTGGAAATGCAATTAATGGTAAGCTGAATTTTTCAGCACAAGTTAGGAAAAGGTAGAGTTTTATTATAAATATGCCACTATATTTGAACTTAAGACGTAGTAACCATTTATGCTTGAAACTGCAGAATTTAACACAGAAAGCAATGGTTCTATGAATTAGTGGTTTATTCCTAAAAGAAGTATTTAGTTTAATCCTGGCTAATCATAGCATGGTCATGTTAATCAATTTGTTTTTTTCAGACTGAAATTAGAAAATACATAACAGACAAGATTCAAGATGAAATATACAAACTGAAAGAAAAAGCTGAAAGATTACATGTTGAATCATTTCAAGAACAAGTTTGATGATAGTTTATTTTAGTTTTGTTTAAATCACCAAAGTGCCGTTTCAGTGTGTGTATGTGATTGGTTACTTGTAATATGTGTGTGTAAGAATGGTTGGTCAGCACAGAATATATGTTTGCATACATACTCTACATTTAGAAATATGAAAAATCTGACTATTAGATATTCATTTTATAAATGAATAAAGCATTTTCATTGTATAATTTTCATTGTATAATTAATATTCTATCACTATATGGTTTAAAATACCAGTAGATCTGTCATATTTTGGATGCTTGTCCGGATACTGAATTTACAGAACATTTCTTTTTTCATTATTATAAAAACATTTTTTTTCATATATAGTTGACTAGTGTGTTGGAAAAGTTCAATGCGACAATTGGTTTCATCCATACTTTCAAATTATCAAATAAAATAGGGGATCACAGACCTTATTTTCTTGAGAGAAAGAAAAAACACCAAAAAAAACCCACAAATTGTCCTATCAAATTCAGTATTATTATCTGCCCTTGATTTTAACAGGATTTTTTTTCTGAAATTTTAAATACACTTTGGACACTTATTTTGTGTATAGTTGAATCTTTCAATTTCAAGTTTAAGACGTTTCTGTTGAAAACAGAATGCAACATGCCCAGAAGTGGTGCTCAGCAAAAAACGCCCTATCTTCCTTAAATTGTCTTTATAGTTTACAGATTTCCTTCAAAGTGTTATATCTACTTCACAGTTTTATGCTTGAATGTTTTTAATCACATGAATGAATTTTGTTTCAGAATATAATTACATTTTTCTCAGGGTATTTAGCACTAATCGACCATATTTATATATGTAAAAATGTATGTTTTCAACTGATTGACATATTGTAAATAATTGTTACTGTATTAATTTTACTAAATTAAAGTTTTACTATGCAAGAAATGAGTTACAATGATTTGGACTTTTTATAATACAGTATATATATTGCGGGTTATTTTGTGGGTGTAAAATTTTTATTCGTTATTGCAAAAAATAAACTTAAATTTGCCAACCATGTTTTTCTAAAATTACACAAATATGTTGTTTTAAATTGATATAGTTTTTGTCTCGCTTGACATTTGTTTTCCTGGTGGTTATATAGCACCAACAGGGCCACCCCTCATTTTTGGTTCATTGATTTTGAAACTTTTACATAGTTTACAAGTTAATGGTGTTTGATATTCAGTTGTATAAGCATTGGCACATCTCATTTCCATGGAGATTGTTTAGCCATGTACCTTCAGTCAGGGTTCATGGACTTTGAATATTTGCATAACTTATATGTAGTGTTGTCAACGGTTAACCGTTCGAACGATCGAATACCGAATACCAAAAAAGCTAACCGGTTAACCGGACTTTTTTTTCAATTTAAATAGATTTCATATAAATGTGTATTGAAATCATTAAATAGTTGTGTTTTCTTTAAAAAATGTTGTCGTGGTAATTAATTTGACGGATCAACTGTCCAGTATACTGATTGGTATTGTTAATCCAAAAATATAAAATTAATTAAAACTTGTCTCTCAGCTCGGGGCAAGATCTTAAGGAAACATAATTAGTTTCATGTTTTTTTAACAATAATTTTTAATCAGTAATACGATTAAATCTTACGATTTACTTCATTATTTCACTTTTGATCTCATATTGAGTAGACCTACATCTGAATGTGTGTCGTGCAAGTCTTTGTCATAACTAAATACTAAACCAACGTGAATGTAATCAATGTATCAGGATTAATCAATTTTAATTGAAACACCTCACATTATTTTTGTAGACAACAAGACAAAATGGAAGAATCATTGGTTTCAGACATATTCAATTCTACGAGATCAAGACGTTTTTTTTTATTTTTCAATTTGAAGTTAGTACAAACGCCATAATTGATACCGTGTATTTGATTATTAAAAGTCAAACTTCGACAGGAATCTTCACAGACAAGCCTTATAAAACCAAAGGCCAAACTTCCATTCATCGTATTATAAAAACGTAAATGTATGACTTGGATGGAATGTAGTCACATTGACACTCATACCACATCTTCTTACATCGATGTGTAGGGTACTTTTGAGGCCTTCAAACATTAACTTTGTCCTGAACATGCATGAAATATTTGCCACTGGACGTTAAGCAACCAACAATCAATCAATCAAACATTAACTTAAACTACCGGTTAACCGGTTAATCGGTCGAACGATTATACGAGTAACCGGTTAGGCAAAAGTGTACGATTTGACAACACTACTTATATGTTAAAGTATTGCTATTTTAATTTCAACATTTGAATTATCAAAATTACAAAAAGGCAAGACAATTCTGTGTTAACAGTTTATTGGATCATTTGTTTTTGTATTTAAGACAAAAGAAAGTTTGGGCTTCAAAAGTATACATAAGTATTGACTATACAGAAAATTTTCCATTTTTAGACAATTAATGTTTCATAATTAATACATGGATACAAAGTCAAATAATTCCCTGAAACATTGCAATTTTGTTTTATCCCTATTGGTATAGTGGTAGTGTTATAAAGTGCATTGAAATGAATTGTTGTATAGCAAAAGTTCAATTCCCTCACAAAAAAAATTGGGATCGTATAATGGTATGATGTTGTGGTCGTCTGCATCGTTGTTTTCTGTGTCGGTGTCCGAAAACACATTTGGTTTCTGGACAGTAACTTTAGTTTCAGTTAATGGAAATCTATGAAATTTTTAAAGAAGGTTTAAATACCACAAAAGAAAGGTTGGGGATGATGGTCCCAACCGTTTAGGAATTAGGGGCCCAAAACAAGCAATTTTTCTAGTTTCAGGATAATAACTTGTGTATAAGTATTTAGATTGCTCTGAAATTGTAAGACAATGTTGAACATCACAGGTAGAAGGTTGGAATTTATTTTGGGGGTGGTGGTCTTGTGATGCCAACAGTTTTGGAATTAAGGGCCAAAAATATGCATTTTTGTTGTTTCTGGACAATAACATGTGTGGGTGTATGGATCTCTATGACATTGTACCACAAGGTTCCATATCAGAGAGGGATTTTTCTAGTTTCCAGACTAACTTGTGTTTAATTGAATGGATCTCTTTAAAATTATACTACAAGGTTCCATACAACAAAGGCTTGGATTGATTTTGGGGGTAATTGTTACAAGGAGGGATTCAAAAAGTTTTTTATGGGGGGTTGGGATTTTTTTAAGGGGTTCATATTTTTGTTTAAATTTTTCAAATTTCTAATTTTTGAAAAGTTTTAAGAAGAAAGAATAAACATTCAATGGCACAGTATTGTGCAATAGATTCGTAACATCTTTGACCACATTTTTGTGTGTCAGAAACCTATATCATGTCAAAAATTTGATCACAATCCAAATTCAAACAGTATCAAGCTTGAAGTTATGTGTCCAAATTTGCCCCAACTGTTCAGGGTTCAACCTCTCGGTCTTATCAGGGTGCGCTCAGTGAAGCATTTTTTTTTTTTTTTTTATCATC
This sequence comes from Mytilus galloprovincialis, assembly GCF_965363235.1. Lineage (NCBI taxonomy): Eukaryota > Metazoa > Mollusca > Bivalvia > Mytilida > Mytilidae > Mytilus > Mytilus galloprovincialis. Next base: position 5,055,154 of record NC_134838.1, on the reverse strand, counting down.
AATGACCTTCATTTTTGCTATGTGTTGGCAGCATATACCAATTTTGAGGTTATTGGTTAGATCAGAGGGACCTTTATGATTTCTACATATAAGTCTAATAGATTCAGTGATTTTAAAACTGATCATAAAAACAATGAGTGCAAATAATGAAATGTCTTTTATATATCATTGAATTTATGTTGAAAGTTTGTAAAGGATTTCTACAAGAATGACATTTTAACATTATCAATGTTCTATGAAAATTAGGTCAGTCAGATGAACCATGCCGGACAGACATGGACACTGTTCAATCTTTCCATACACCAAATAAAGTAGTCCTCTTGCTTTTAGTACCTGTGCACAAAATCTTAATATTGACCAATGAACCATGAAAATGAGGTCAAGGTCATATGTTCTCTGCCAATAGTCACCTTTCAATCATTGCATACACCAAATATATCTATTGCTTATAGTATCGAATAACCTTAAAACTTATAATTGCAAAACAGACCATGAAAATGAGGTCAATGTAAGATGAATCCTTTAAAAACAACATGTTCACCTTACAATTGTTCAAATATGATAAAACAATTACTTAAAATATTTGAGCGATATAAAACCAAACCCAAAAATTAAAACATTGTCCAATAAACCTTGGAAATGAGGTCTAGTTTAGATAAATTCAGTCAAACAGACATTACACCATACAACTAACAAAGTAGACCTACTGATAATAGTATGTGAAATAAGGACATTTAGTCATTACCACGAAAACAAAACTTATAAAAAAGAAGATGTGGTATGATTGCCAATGAGACAATTATCCACAAAAGACCAAAATGACACAGACATTAACAACTATAGGTCACCGTACAGCCTTCAACAATGAGCAAAGCCCATACCGCATAGTCAGCTATAAAAGGCCCTGATAAGACAATGTAAAACAATTCAAATGAGAAAACTAACGGCCTTATTTATGTAAAAAAAAATGAACGAAAAACAAATATGTAACACATAAACAAATGACAACCACTGAATTACAGGCTCCTGACTTGGGACAAGCACATACATAAATAATGTGGCGGGGTTAAACATGTGAGTGGGATCCCAACCCTCCCCCTAACCTGGGACAGTGGTATAAATGTACAACATAAGAACGAACTATAAAAAATCAGTTGAAAAAGGCTTAACACATCAGATGGACAAAAAAATACAAGTGGACGTGGCCGGGTAAACTTGTTCACTGATCCATGAAATGAGGTCACAGTCAAATGAAAACTGAAATCAGTACCCTGCAAGGTAAGCACATACCAAATATAGTATCCTATTACAATGTACCGGTACTCATGAGAGAAATTATAACATAACAAAAAAATTACTGAACCATGAAAATGAGGACAATTGCAGATGCATGATGAAATGTTTGCATGTTTTACAAACTATTTCTTTAATGTTGAAAGTCTTTGAAAGGATACATATTTAACAAGTATCACATCAAGGTTTTTAAAGATTCATGAGGTCAAGGTCAGATAAATCCTTTCAGACAGACATGTACACTTTACCTGTATTCCATACATCAAATACATTTGACCTATTGCTTCATGTATTTGAAAAACAGACAAACACACAAATAAACTGTTATCACAGAGATATGTCTCGCCTTTTTGTAATTTTGATTATGCAAATGTTGAATTCAAATTAGCAATACTTTAACATCTTACACAATTTATGCAAGTATACAAAGTCAATGAACCATGACTGACATGGCTAAACAATCTCCATGTAAATGAGATGTGCCAATGTTAATTCAACTGCATACCAAATACAATTGACTTATTATAAGTCTTCCCAAACCTAAACACACACATTAACTTGGAAACTATGTAAAAGTTTCTACGTCAATGAACCATGAAGAGGGGGTGGGCTATATAATCTCCATGGAAACAATACTTGCAAATGCCAATAAATTTGCATACCAAATGTCATTGACTTAACATTAGCAGTTCATCTTAAACTGATCTAATTACAAACTAATACATGTAAACTAAAAGTCATTAGACTGTGACTGAGGGGCAAGGCCAAATATTCTCCATGGAAATGAGATGTGCAAATGCTTATACAACTAAATACCAATTTACTTTGGCCTACCACTAATGGTTCCCTTGAACTGACCTAATCACAAACTAATACATGATAACTTAGGAAAATTTTCAGTCAATAGACCATGACTAAGGGGGAGGAGCCAAATAATCTCCCTGGAAATGTGATGTGCCAAAGCTTATACAACTGCATACCAAATATAATTGCCCTTCCAATTGTGGTTCACCATAAACAAGACCTAATCACAAACTAATACATTGTTGACACCACCGCTAAAAACAGCATACCTATTTCTCGCTTTTTGACTCGAGACAAAAGCTTAACATTGACCAAGAAACCATGAAAATGAGGTCAAGGTCAGAACATACTTAGTACCTGTATACCTTACAACCCTTCCATACATGAAACGTTGTTGCCCTTCTGCTTATACCAAAACACAAGGTCATGTTCTTCTCTGCCTCTTTGACATCTTTACAATAAATCCATTGGATGTGTACCGTTTGATAATTTAGTCTTTGATGCAGGATTTTTTTTAATAGTTTTAAGTGTCTTTTTGTTTTTGTGATACAAGTACCTGGCCACTCAGTGTAGTATTTCTATGTGTATCCATCTGGTGAGTTAAGACTTTTTCAGCTGATTTTTATAGTTCATTCTTATGTTGTACTGTTACACAACTAGCCCAGGTTAGGGGGGGGGGGGGTTGAGATCCCGCAAACATGTTTAACCCTGCCACATTCTGTGTGTGTGTGTCTGTCCCAAGTTCGTGTTTTGTTATTGGTTGATGTGTTACATATTTGTTGTTTTTCTTTCATTTTTTTTGTACATAAATTAAGTCTTTAGTTTTCTTGTTTGAAAATTATTGTACATGTAATTACACAGCCTTTTGTAGTTGACTATGTGGTATGGGCTTTGCTCATTGTTGAAGGCTTTATGGTGACCTATAGTTGTTAATTTCTGTTTCATTTGGTCTCTTGTAGAGTTGTCTCATTGGTAATCATACCATATATTCTTATTTCATCTATACACCACTTATATTTGACCTTATTCATACTGCAAATAGTCCAAGAAAAACAGATCAAAACATAAAATTTAGCACTTAGCAATGAACTATTAAAATAAGGTCAATGTTAAATAAAACCTGACTGAGTGCCATGTACAATATGTCCATATACCAAACATACCTATTGCATTAAGTATAAGAAAGAAAAACAACCACACACAAAAAACTTCACTTTAGCCACTGAAACATGAAAATGAGATCAAGGTCAGATGAGACGAGCCAGTTGAACATGCACACTTCACAATCATTCCATACACCAAATATAGTAGACCTATTGCTTAAAGTATCTGAGATATGGACGTCACTTGTGGTACCATGATTTGTTCCTGGAGAATTCCTAAACTGTATACATTGTAGCTGTATAGGAGTTGCACTTACAAGGCACATGGACTGAAGGAAGGAATGTTGGACATGAGGAATCCTATACATTCCCATAAAAATTTTGTTTGTTTGGGTTTAAAATCAAGATAATAATAATAATGTATTTGCTATTGTCTACACAATGGACAGAAGGACAACTAATATGCATGTCTGGTCTTATTTGAATTTCATTGCAGACAAATAAAAATAACAACAAATATTTTAGTCTCAATGTTTCTTTTCTGATTACACAAGTGAATGTATTCATTTTTTTTTTTGTACCTAGAAAAATTATCACATCTATATCACATTAATTTCTACACAGATAAAAAAAATACATTCAATTAATTGCACATTATGCATTCTATTCTCTGGTTTTAACCAATCACGAACAAAGCCACCAGTAGGTTAAGAGAATTCTAATAAAATTTAGATACTAGCCCTAATAGTGAAATTTAAAACATCAAATCATACATTGTATATTCATGCAAGTTATTGATAGTGATGAAAACTCACACACAGAAATATAAATATAATGAAAAAAGGAAAAAAACATGATAAATAAGCTTTGTGTTTATGCAATTACAACTTATTTCATAATAAATAAGGACAGTAATACATTTTATACAGTGGGGAAACTTTTGACATAAAATTCTATTGTTTCCTTATAATTTTCTTAGTTTTAACAGTATTTAATAATGAAAAATTACAACAATAAAGTATTACAATGCTAAATGCAATTCAAATAGTACTCTTAAAAGTCTATTACAGTTAATATGTAGCAAGGGTGCTATATATTCAAACGAATTTTTTTTAATAAATAGTTACATGCACAGTAAAAACAATTTTATCAATATCATGACATGCAATGTTATAGCAGAACATCATGTTGCCATAGATATATGTAAAATTAGTTTGATATTATACATGCATGTTTGTTAGCTATTAATTTCCTATGTACCAACATCATATATTTTTCTTATGGATGTTTAAACCAAGGAAGAATGCACATTTTTATCTCCCTTTGTTTCAATTTTTTTCTTTTTAATTTAGAATAACATATCACAAATTTGAAATATGCTTGACCTATTATAAGACTCATTCTCATAATATTTCAGCTGACAAGTTTGAACTAACCAAGTACTCAACAATCATTTCTGTCACAAAAAAACTAACTTACTCATTATAATACAACCAATAAATGGATTATAAGATTTTCTTTATATGTATTATACAGTGCTGTCTCCAATGCTTTGTATACATATAGTTTAGGCCAAATAAAAATATATGTGTGGTTCCAGTAACCCGACCGACCCTAGAACTTTTTTTTCATTTCTGAAAAATAAATTTTCAAACGATCAAATTTTGAGGATTGTGAATTAAAATAATTAAATTCATAGATTTCTGTCATCTGAATTTCCATCTGAATTGCCCACCTACCGCCCCTATTTTTTGAAAGTATGTAACTGGAACCACACATATATTTTTATTTGGCCTTAATATTGTAAAATATCAGCTGCTTGATACCATTTTAAATTTGTTTTCAGTGCCAACTCAACAAAAAGCTTAACAGTAATATCAGCTGCTTCAGTGCTTGATACCATTTTAAGTTTGTTTTCTGTGCCAACTCAACAAAAAGCTTCATACAGTGACCCACAGCTGATATTTGACAGTATACATAAACAAGTATATTCAATATTAAACAAGTATATTCATATACAGAAAAAAACATGATGATCTATGTTAATAAAGTTAGATAAGAAAATTCCTTGAAAAAGTAACCAAAAGAAAACAAGGTCAGGTAAAAAATGTGTAATGCCTAAATAATAAAAGAAAGAAAAAAAAACAGTTGAAAAATAAAAGAATTCAAATTTCAGAATATTGTTAATTGGTAAATTGAACTAAAGTGACATTTATACAGCAAAAAGAAATATATATAGTACACATATAATCTATATTTAAGTATTAACTAATCTACTATAAATAAATACAATTTCAAACATTAACAACAATAGGATATATATTAAGTATACAATGTATGAAGTGAAATCTACATTGTACATGTAAATATATATTTCAGGATTACAAATATATCAAACAATATTAACTGAAAGCTGGTTACAAAATACATACAATTTGTCCCCTTTGTACAGTTCATTAGAGATAACAATTGCAAGTACATGTACATGTATGAAAAATATGGTGAGTGTTATCTTTTGGATATTGCAGTCATCAACACCCCTAAGTAAAAGGAATTTGCTTTAAAAACTTCAAAAAATTAACTTACTATCAGATTGGTTAAATGATTTTTTTTTGGGGAATTTTTTTTCTGCTGGTTATTTGAGACATATATATATATATATATACATTTGATGTTCCCTTATGAGTCATGACAATATCTTAGAACCCTGGTTAAGTTTAGTGTATAATATAAAGTTGTACGTAACTAGATTAAAGGATTGGAAAAATTTAACCATCCACTTTTACAATCTTTTGTTTCTATCAAAATGAAAAAGAACATTTATTTTAATATGATGACATATTTTTAAACAGACAAAACATGATAGAAATGACAACAAGCAGCAGTCAAGCTCCAATTATTAGGTTAATTGAGCTAAACTGTGACATAAAGATGAATGTGCTAGAATAAGGAAAAATAAATTGTCTCGTCCATGGTGGAGATGAACATTTTTATCATGTTTGCAGTAACTACATATATATATTTAAATATAATGTTAAGTCAATTGAATTCTCTATCAATATTTCCGTCGCTTGTTTTGTAACCTAGAGTTCTTGCTCCTTTTCTGTGAAGAGAATGGTACATCTTCTGTCCATTCTTCACCATCATCGTCGCTATCATCATAAGTATACCATGATGTGTTTTCTGAACTCTCCATGAATGGCACTAACAGGTCTTTAGGTTCAATAGTCAATGGTTTAATCTTAGGAAACTGACGTTTTCCTTGACCTGCAGTTGGTCTTGCAAGTGCTTGTTTTATTTCTGGATACTTATCCATTCTATATTTTGCTGGCTCTTGAAATTTTACTTTTTTTTTATTAGGATCCTGTGAAACTTTCTGTACTGCCATCTGCAGGGTTTTTTGGAACTGTGCCCTGGCAAATTTTAATCTCTCTTGTGATGGCCAAACAACTGGCTCCTGGTTCTCTTTGGGTTGAATTGGAACAAATTCAGTCCTTTGCCTACGCTGTATTTGATTGTTTTCAGTTTTAACCTTTCCCAAGATATTTTGTTGTATATAAAGATCTATTTCTGCATCAGTGTCCATGTTTCCCTGTATATTTGGGTCTGTCATTGTTAATCTACGCTTTGAATTAGACATTTTCAGCATTCCTTTTAACTCTGGTTTCATAGGTGTAGTGGACAATTGTTTTGCATCAAAACTGCTTGGGCTTTCATTGCTCAAACCTGGAAGTTCATTATCAAACTGTTGTTTCATCAATTTTCCTTTTGGTGACTTCATCATTTTATTAACAAATGCTTTTCCTTTTGGTGAGCGTATCATTTCATTCATGGCAGCCTTTCCCTTTGGGGACTTCAAAATGTCAGACAACATGCGATCATCAATATCCATGTTGAACAAATTTTCTTCAAAATTGGAAAAAAAGTCCTTTTCCCATTCTTCTGAAATACTGATGTCAGTCATTTCTGACATAATCGACTCATTTTTAATTTTTGCTGGAGATAACGGCATTTTTAATGGACTAATCTGTAACATTCCTGTAGATAACAGAGTTGGATCTTTATTCATTTTGTTAGCTAAGGGAGAGAAAATACCACTGTCTAACGTATCATTACAGATTCTGGTCTTTGATATTAATCTCTCCGCTGAAGGTGTTGAACTTCTAACACTGTTGGATATATTCACGAACATTCTGTAAATAATACATATGTTACAAATGTATGATTAAAAAAAACACATTTCATGTATTCAAATTTTATCAAAGTTTAACAGTTTATATTTGTTTTTTGTGTACTGTTGCTCTTTTTTTTAAACCATGGCTTTGTCAGTTTATTTTGGACTTGTGTTAGTTTGAATGTTTTTACAGTTGATTCCACTTAATTGCATACCGCTTAATTCCTGAAGCATAATTCCATTAACTGCATACTTTTCTCCTGCACAAAACCATTTCCCATTCATCTAATGTTAAATTGTCTGGTTATATGCATAGCCTTACAAGTGGCCTTTCGGTTAATTGCATAGAAAATATTTGTCAGTTCAAACTGAGGCCAGGATTTTTTAATTTGTTGGTTTACGGATCCGCCGACCCGATTTTGCCGATTCCTAGAATAAAAATAAAATTGACTTTTCATGCTTTTTTATTCCCGCCGACCCAAACAAATACATTATCCCTGAAAAATAATTAAATGATTATATTTTTATGAAATGAAATGCATGAATCACTAACAAAATTGATAACACTCTCTGTTGTGAAAAAATAAAACTTCCAGTTTACGTTTCTAAAAATAGACAAATCAATTATAACTGACCTTGAAATGTCGTTTACGCAAATAATTTTGCGGAACGAAATCTGTGTTTAAAACCCATTACACAATAAGTTCGTTTCCCTTATTTGTCACCAGTCTGTAAGATGCATAATCTCATAGAAATAGACTTGTCCAAATGTGGACAGGTGGAAAGCACCTTGGAAGTAAAAGTTCTGAATATCAACAAGTCATTTAGAATTTTCTTGTTTCATGGATAATAAAAAAAAAAATATCGTCCATTTGGATAAAAAACGGGAATGCATGACACTAGATTATAAACCCGATATTCTCATTTTTTCCGTGGACGAGTCTATTACGTTTTTGACACGTGTGTTGAAACTTATTTTCGTACGACGTTTTTTACATTTTTTTCTTTATCAGTTTTCGTTTTAGAAGATCATTACTCACCAAGTTTTCTGGAATTGATTAAGAGCTACGCGAATTTGTTTTTCTTGTTTGTGAAAAGACGATTTAATTTCGTCTTTGTCTGTGAACACCCCCCTTTTTTACGGCAAATCATTAGACAATGTCATGCGATATTTATGACAGCTGAGCAAGAATATTTCATCGAACTAAAATTTGAAATGATGACAAAATAGCATAAAAAACATTTTGTTAGAATGGTGAAATATATATTTATTTTGCATTTTTTTTTCTGTCTTGAAAGATATTTTTTTTCTTTTTTTTCCCCGACCGACCGACCCGACTTTTTCATGGGGAAAATCCGTAAACCAACAAATTAAAAAACCGTGGCCTGACGAGATTTTTTCCCACAAACGGCAATTTGTTAAGTATATTTTTCTTGAATGCATAATAATTTTCTATTGTAGTATGTTTTTTTCAGAAACTTGCAAATGAAAATGTTTTCAACATGTTCAAAACCAAAGGTGTGTTTTTATCCCGGCTGACCCGGACGCTTGAACTTTTGACGTCATACACAATCACTTTTCCTTTGAGGCGCAAGATATTTTGTTTTATGATGTCAAAATTTTACCGGAGCCTGTGTGATATCCAGTAATGGCCGACAAATAGCGATAAGGCGTATCGTGGTGTATAATTTTGAGTAAATTACCATGATTACCGACACATTGACAGACCGACCTGCTATTTTCTATTCGTGATATAGAATGATATTTCTACTTGATTTGGAATTAGTTAGACTGTATATTATGCTAAAAATATATACCGACTTATGGATGTAAACCTTGTAAGTTGTAAAAATTTGTAAGGGTTCCACGGAACCCAGTGTCTCGCCTACTTTTGCTGTTAATCGCAGACTCAACAAAAATGAGGAAAAACATCAATAAAAATTTCCCTCTCGATACTGTCTTTTGATTGAAAGAAGCTTCCAAGTTTGGTTAAAAAAATCCAGGATAGTTTATGAATCTAATAAATGTTTTATAAACTTTAACTGCAGACTGTATGTAATGTTAACTGGAAGAAAAACTAAGTCCATTTATAAGTAAAATACGGAAAAAGTGAATTGTTTTTTTACAAAATTTACTTCTGAATAATATCTTATGATCAGAAACAAGCTTTTGTCTAAGTTTGGTAGAAATCCAGGATAGTTTAAGAACATTATAAAAATTTTAAAAACTTAAACCACAGAGTGAATGTTTTGTTTCTGGCAAAAAAACTAAGTCCATTTATAAGTAAAATACGGAAAAGTGGAAATTCATTTTTACAAATTTTCTTCTTGATACTATCTTATGATCATAAACAAGCTTCTGTCCAAGTTTGGTACAAATCAAGGATGGTTTATGAAAATTATTAAAATTTTAAAAACTTTAACCACAGAGTGAATGTAATGTTTCCTCGCAGAAAAACTAAGTCCATTTAGTAAAGTAAAGTAAAGTAAAAAACTTTATTTGGATTCGGCATATTGACAAACAATACAAACATAAGCTCTAATGAGCTTTTCACCGAATATAAAAACATATGCAATAACAAATAAAACAAGGCATGCAGCATGCAATAAATAATAAGAAGCAGCACCAAAAATTAACTCTAAGCAAATAGATAATACATGTATCTTGCAAAATACCAAAACATATATATGAAGCACTAAAATTTTTAAAAATTTTCTGTTTATACATGTTATAAGTAAAATACGGAAAAGTGGAAATTTATTTTTACAAAATTTTCTTCTTGATACTATCTTATGATCATAAACAAGCTTCTGTCCAAGTTTGGTACAAATCAAGGATAGTTTATGAAAGTTATTAAAATTTTAAAAACTTTAACCACAGAGTGAATGTAATGTTTCCTCGCAGAAAAACTAAGTCCATTTATAAGTAAAATACGGAAAAAATGGAATTTTATTTTTACAAAATTTACTTCTTGATACTTTCTTATGATCATAAACAAGCTTCTGTCCAAGTTTGGTAGAAATTCAGTCTAGTTTAAGAAAGTTATTGATATTTCAAAAACTTTAACCACAGAGTGAATATTTGTGGACGCCGCCGACGACGACGGAATGTAGGATCGCTTAGTCTCGCTTTTTCGACTAAAGTCGAAGGCTAGACAAAAATTAGTCCAAATAATTATGACGTCTTGAAAGGCTATTATAATTTTTTTCTTTGACGCCTTACTTCGACGTCATAATGCTGAAGCCGCCATTTTCGGTTGGACTTTGAGAGCATATTTTGCTCTCAACTTTGAGACCCAATTTAGCCATCAAATTTTCAAAGAAGGCTAAAACAAAATGCATATATAAAAATTCTTACCTTTTATGTGTTTGTTTTACGAAAATATTTCCAATTAATCCCTACAGAAATAATAATATAAGTAACAATTCCATCCGAGGCGGGAACATGTCGACTGCATTTTTTAAAACGTTTGTCGGATTTCTTTTTAGGAGATTATAAAATAATTTTTACACCAAACTCGGTAAAACCCGAATTTCCGGAACCATTGTTTTACATTATCCGGAAATTCAGGTTGGTCAAAATGTACCGAGTTTGGTTCAAAAATATATTTTATACACCTTAAATGAAGCATCTTGAGGAGAAATCAGCTAAACGTTTTTATAAAGCAGTAAATTCCCTATCAAAGTCCAACTGAATATATGAGTTTGGCGTTATGACGTTGATGTAAGGCGTCAAAGAAAAAAATTATAATAGCCTTTCAAGACGTCATAATTATTTGGACTAGACAAAAATGTAAACAAAAACACTTATTTGCTTAGACTCTCACGTGTCTCTTTCTATACCTAAACAGTGATTGTGCTCAATAAATTTATCTTGACAAACAGAATCCCTAATTACATTACCAAACAACTAGTCGTAAATATACCTTAATAATGTTTGATCTATATTATTTCATTTGACAGCAGTTCATTCCACTTCCAACTTGGCGCCATCGACCTCGTTCTGATAAATTTTCTCGGGAGATTCCGGGTCGACTCGGTTCATTACTAAGTCGTACCATTACGTACTCGGACTCGTCCCACACAAACACAGTCTTCACAAATATTTACCATTGCAAATCGAATTATAACACAATCTGACGACTAATTAAATTAAATTGGCATATTCAACTGTAACTCATTGGTCACTATCTGCCTTTCTATATATTTTTTTTATACCTTGTTAAAATTAGCATTTTTTCGTCCGATTTTTTTTGGGACGAGTGTGCTAGGATCCAAAAAGGTATCACTTCTCCAAGGTAAACAACATGGAGTCTTTTCTATGATTTTCCCTGAATACACACACAAGTAAAAGTTTACAAATCTAAAACTGTAATGGAGTGCTTTCAGTATCTGCAATTCATTTTGTTTGTTGTTGACGAGATTATTTCCCAACTTATTTTTTTAAATTTCTGTTTCATAATGATAAGTGTTTGTTTACAATCTGGCCATTTTTTCGGTTTACAAATCACACTTTACTAGGGACTTATTTATTTAGTGTGATTTAAAGCAAACATCTCACCCTGTACTTAGGATTTCAAACCCGGAACATGTCCAAGTTAAAAATACAATGTATAATTATTCAAAAATGTCATGCATGTCCAAATAGATCTTTACATATAATTTGTACTCGACCAATAGTTTGAGCCCTGATTTTTTTGCATGAATGAACGGCCCCGACATTGCTATTGTGTTCATACATCACATATATGTTTTGATGATATAAATAATAAAGAGTTAAAAAAAAAAAAAAAATTTATCAAGCCTTATTTTGAAGATGTTGGCATCAATAGACAACTTTTGAGTTCAATGCATTTCCGTCAAAAACTTTGGTTTTAGTGAACATCACTTGTGCCTTTACGGGCATCGCATACCCGCCAACTGTCACTATTTTCGGGGGATTTCCCCCATGGAGGCTCCCAAGTGGAAATTTTGTAAGTGCAATTTTGTCAACTATTTTAAAGAAAACAATTAATTTAACAATGGCTATGAGCTTGTTAAAGCATGAAGAAACCATAAAACCACATTAGAATATTTTTGAAGGCCTCTTTGAAGGTTTTGTAGGACTATACGAACCATCTTTCATGTAAAACACCCATGGGCATTTTGAAAAGTTGGCAGGTATGGGCATCGTCACTTCTGTTCCCATGTTGAGCAAGTGGTTGGAAAACTATGATGCTAAATTGCAGGAATTATTCGGCAAATTGAATTCATTCTAATAATTGACAATCAGCACTTGTATCATTAGGGAATTGTGATTAAGTACAGATGTACCTACAGAATAAACAAAATTTCTAGTTTATCCTGCACAATGACAATCACTAAGAGGCTTGATGAATGTTAATAGTGCAGGGATACATACGATCCCCTATATCTCGTAAATAATGTCATAAGGGCACGCATAAATGACACGTTTTTTTCTGGTGACGAATGAACTCGAAAGTCTATTGTTTTGGGTTTTTCTAATAAATTACAGTAATTCAGGTTAAGTTCCATTTATATTGACCCCTTGACTTCCTCATCACCTATGCATACAAAGAGTACACATAAACTGATGCTTTAAATTTATCTATGTACAGTACCAAGGCCTTATTGTAACCTAAATTGTTTTATTAAAACAGTGATTATAAAAAAAGAAGATGTGGTATGATAGCAAATGAGACAACTCTCCACAAAAGACCAAAATTACACACAAATTAACAACTATAGGTCACCGTTCGGCCTTCAACAAAAGCAAAGCCCATACCGCATAGTCAGCTATAAAAGGCCATGAAATGACAATGTAAAACAATTCAAACGAGAAAAGTAACGGCCTTATTTAAGTACAAAAAAAGAACGAAAAACAAAAAGGTAACACATAAAAAAATGTTTTTGTTTTGTAAGATGGTCTATTGCATTCTTGGATTCTGTGTGTCTTCACTAATGACTTTTCCATGTTTGCAATACTAGACATCATACCTAATTACCAGAATCACGCTAAACTGTTCATTCAGAAATTGTTGTGTGCATTTATTAATCAATATTGCAATTTACTGAATAAAATTGAGAATGGAAATGGGGAATGTGCCAAAGAGACAACAACCCGACCATTGAAAAAAACAACAGCAGAAGGTCACCAACAGGTCTTCAATGTAGCGAGAAATTCCCGCACCCGGAGGCGTCCTTCAGCTAGCCCCTAAACAAATATATACTAGTTTGAAGAATGGATTGACATGGAGATTAATTATTTTGATTTTACGAATAACTGCATACATTTTATAATAACAAATTATATTATTAAAGTGTCAAATATTGATTAACAGATACCGGTATATACATGTATGTATCAGATATCAAAATACATGTTCTTATTTTTGTGATACCCAGTCGCATTAATAAAAACTTTTTGAAATTACTAAGTTGGATGTTTTCAGCTTTTCTAAACTATTTCAACTTTTAAACATACTTATGTGGGATAATTAAGAAATAATTCATGGGGGCTTGAATATATCGTGATTTTACCACGGGTTGGCCCCTTATGACAAATATTTTACCCTGAGCGATATATCGTGATTTTACCATGGGTTGGCCGTTTTATTCAAGCCCCCATGAATTATTTCGATTCTAATAGGACAAATACGGCAATTGTTTGGGATTGAAGCGCTCTAGGTGATGGCATTTTTTGCTATTCCCGTAAATAAACGCACTATTAAATTGATGTAAAATAACGGAGCAAACTGAATAAATGATGATGCTTAAACTATTTACAATAACATATTTAGATCAGTTAGGATGAATCTAATGATTATTGATATGTCTGATATGTATACAAAAATGGCTAATATAACACATTTTAGCATCATTTGTTTACGTTTCTTTGTTGTGATGATTTTCCATTTCACAAGTGTATATTTTCCCGTAAAATGCTTATATTCTGACGTTATTGTTCTATGACGTTGGGTAGCTTATTCATTAAAAGGCATATGACATGGGAGAACAATTGGAACAGCCCTAACAATATATATTCATATTTAACCATGGGTGTGTACTCAAAGCGTTTGAAGGACATCATGTTAGAATGTACATTATCAGGTAAACATGTATTAGGTTACCATTCAAAACATAAATTTGAACTTTTGACAAATAAGAAAAATTATGGAAATTGTAAATGAACATATTCATACATCAGGTGTTTTCAAAATTGAACAAAATGATCAAACAACAATGCATTGAACTGTATTGTTAACTACATGTATTTCATTGTTTTACTTTTTGTATAAAAGTAATAAAAATGTACACCATGTAATTTTTGTATAAAAGTAATAAAAATGTACACCATGTAATTTTTGTATGCCATGTTTGCACAATGTAATGGGGCATTTGTATTGACAATGTCCATTACAAATTTGAACACATTTTGATATCTACCATCTAACAGCCTGTTTTCGACTTTATTGCAGATAAACTCAAAGATGGGGAAGAATCAGTCTAAATATGAGGACGACCATCTTATGGAAGAGGGGGAACAGGTACAGAAAGTGCAGAACATCAACAAAATCCATGGATTGGCCAGATTGATATCAGCTAAACGTGACCACCAACAGATAGTAGCAGCTCAGGGATGGTCCAAACAGGATGAAGATATGGTACTTATCATGTTAAGATAAAGATTCAAATAAAACTTATGAAAGAAAATATATTGAAAAATTACTAACAAAGAAATATTAATACTAATACAGAAGACAAATGATATTTTCTGGAAAAAAGGGGAAAGTTCAGGGAATTAGAAAAATTATGAAATAATCTGATAGGGTTCACTATCACTTTATAAGATGTGGCTTAATACTGCAGTTTAGTACATTTTTACCCTAACCGCTTTTATCAACAGTTTAAGATTTTATCTCTGGATAATATTTAGTAATGATATTGGCTAAGAATGATAATGAATGCGATTTGTATACCTGAGTTATTATGCCCCTTTACCACATCAGTGGTCTTGTTGTAGCATGTTCTGCTTGAGTGCAGGAGGTCGTGGGTTTGAAACCTGGCCAGGTAAAACCTAAGACTTTAAAATTGGTATTTTCTTCTTTTTTGCTATGCATGCATCATAAAGGTGTAAGAGCAAAGAATGGTCAGCGCAGAGTCAGAATAATTTGTCGTGGTGACATGAGATGTCTTCCTGTTAACTGTAATTCCCTTGTGAACTAGCACGTTATAAAACAGCTCAGTGCATCCATCTTCAACAAAGCAGGGTTTAAATATTCATTTAAGGAATGACTGTAATATTTTTTCTGTCTATGAAGGAATAACATAAAAAATTTGGTGCACACTGAATAACTCGCGTAGCAGGTTATTTAACAGTGTGCACCACATTTTTTATGATATTTGAATAGACAGAAAAAGTATTACAGTCATTTCTTATAATTTAATTCTAAATTCCATTTTAAACCGTAGAAAACCATGAAAAAACGTTGATGATGTCACGGTCACATGACCAAATTATGTCTATGGGCTCATAACAAAATAACGTCAGCCAATCAGAAGACACGTTACATCCAAAATTGAATTATATTGCATTAACATGTCCTCTTCCTGAATATGCATATTAATTTGCTGCTGGATGTTAAGCAGCCATCCATTATCACCAGTATTATACCCCTTTTTGAAGGGGGCAGTAATATTTAGTGCTGGATGTTAAGCAGCCATCCATTATCACCAGTATTATACCCCTTTTTGAAGGGGGCAGTAATATTTAGTGCTGGATGTTAAGAAGCCATCCATTATCACCAGTATTATACCCCTTTTTGAAGGGGGCAGTAATATTTAGTGATGGATGTTAAGCAGCCATCCATTATCACCAGTATTATACCCCTTTTTGAAGGGGGCAGTAATATTTAGTGATGGATGTTAAGCAGCCATCCATTATCACCAGTATTATTCCCCTTTTTGAAGGGGGCAGTAATATTTAGTGATGGATGTTAAGAAGCCATCCATTATCACCAGTATTATACCCCTTTTTGAAGGGGGCAGTAATATTTGCTGCTGGATGTTAAGAAGCCATCCATTATCACCAGTATTATACCCCTTTTTGAAGGGGGCAGTAATATTTGCTGATGGATGTTAAGCAGCCATCCATTATCACCAGTATTATACCCCTTTTTGAAGGGGGCAGTAATATTTAGTGATGGGTGTTTGTTTGTTTATTAGTTTTTGCTGTCTGTCCCACTTTTATCCCTCCTGTGCTGCACTAAAATGTAAAAAAAATAATTGTGAAACATGCACCTTTGTTCGATTCCTTTACGCAAGTAATTTTTGAGTTCAGTTTGACATGACGTGGACATTGTTGTATGTTTCACATTTTAATATGTACATGTATAAGATATGAATATACCTCTGTTGTATGTTTCACATTTTAATATGTACATGTATAAGATATGAATATAGCTCTATGTTGTATGGTTCACATTTTAATATGTACATGTATAAGATATGAATATACCTCTATGTTGTATGGTTCACATTTTAATATGTACATGTATAAGATATGAATATACCTCTATGTTGTATGGTTCACATTTTAATATGTACATGTATAAGATATGAATATACCTCTGTTGTATGTTTCACATTTTAATATGTACATGTATAAGATATGAATATAGCTCTATGTTATATGTTTCACATTTTAATATGTACATGTATAAGATATGAATATACCTCTATGTTGTATGTTTCACATTTTAATATGTACATGTATAAGATATGAATATACCTCTATGTTGTATGTTTCACATTTTAATATGTACATGTATAAGATATGAATATACCTCTATGTTGTATGTTTCACATTTTAATATGTACATGTATAAGATATGAATATACCTCTATGTTATATGTTTCACTTTTTAATATGTACATGTATAAGATATGAATATAGCTCTATGTTGTATGTTTCACATTTTAATATGTACATGTATAAGATATGAATATACCTCTATGTTATATGTTTCACATTTTAATATGTACATGTATAAGATATGAATATACCTCTATGTTATATGTTTCACATTTTAATATGTACATGTATAAGATATGAATATAGCTCTATGTTATATGTTTCACATTTTAATATGTACATGTATAAGATATGAATATACCTCTATGTTGTATGTTTCACATTTTAATATATACATGTATAAGATATGAATATACCTCTATGTTGTATGTTTCACATTTTAATATGTACATGTATAAGATATGAATATACCTCTATGTTATATGTTTCACATTTTAATATTTACATGTATAAGATATGAATATAGCTCTATGTTATATGTTTCACATTTTAATATGTACATGTATAAGATATGAATATACCTCTATGTTGTATGTTTCACATTTTAATATGTACATGTATAAGATATGAATATACCTCTATGTTGTATGTTTCACATTTTAATATGTACATGTATAAGATGTGAATATACCTCTATGTTGTATGTTTCACATTTTAATATGTACATGTATAAGATATACCTCTATGTTTTGTGTACTGTTAAATATTTCTAATACATGTATGTTCTTGTTTATTTAAATATTTCTAATACATGTATGTTCTTGTTTATTTACAGAGAAATATGCAGATTTTGAAAGGTTTATTTAAGAAGCTGGATCCCACAGTGATGAAAGCTGTAGGAGATGTCAGGGGAGAAATACAGATATCTTTCAAATATGATTACAAAAGACATTTACTACTGGTCAAGGTCATCAAATGTAGAGAGCTTCGATCTAAAGATTTGAGATCCAAAATGTCTGATCCTTATGTCAAAGTAAGCCAATATAAATGTTATTAAATGTCATAAAGAAGCTTTATTGTTTCAGTTTTTAATCACATGGTAAATCAATTTACTGTAAATTCAGAAATTATTTGGAGGTTTTTATAATCATTTAATGAAAACAATGTGATTGTGTGATAATTGCAATAATAAGAACTGGCTTATTGATATCTGATACATATATGTACACTGATTTTTCTGAAATCACTAACTAATCTCACATTATTGTCCATTCTTGAAACATTGCAATAATTTCTCAATTTACAGTAGTTTTTACCTGTCATACTTAAAAGCTTTCTTTTCTCCTCTTATTACATCTAAACTTTAATGGAAGATTAAGTTAGGTACCATAAATGCCATGGATGATTATCAATGCCTCTTGTAATTTGAAATTATTTTCCAGCTTGAGATGACCCCTGATGTAGAAGATGCTGAGGAAAAGAGAACAAGAGTATATCCACAAACCAACAACCCAAAGTTTGATGAAATTTTTGCCTATCCATTAACAGAAACAGAACTGATTAACAGGAAGTTGGTTGTTAAAGTAATGGACAGTGATTTGCTTGGCAGAGATGATTTTCTGGGAGAAGTTATAATAGATATGAACACATTTAACTTTAGAGACAGTCCTATACATACAGCATGGTATAATTTAAATATGGAGGTATACACGCATTCTGGTTACTACTAGCAAGATACCTTTTCAGTGTATTTATAATTATTTAAAATGAATATGATCTTTATGCACCTTGAAATAATGGCACACTTGAAACGTATAGAACCATTTCTTCTCATCCGATATATTTCTCTGAAGTAAGTAGCAATTCACCGTTTCAGAATCTAATGCATTCTGGGAAACATTGTCAAAAGTGTATGTGCTTTTCAGCAAAATCTTGTTATTCAACAAAATGATATGAAAATACAAAACTTTTTCTTTTCTTCAAAATAGTAGTTTATGCAGAACTCTTAGTAGTTTTGCAGGAAAGACTAATTTGGTCTTAATACATCTCAAGCTAAATAAGTATTCTTTATATCTTGACTTAGAAAGTATTTTTTAAAGCATGTGCTGATTTCGTTCAAAATATCTTTATATTAATAAATTAAATAATATTATGACTAGTAATTGGTTAAAAGGGTACTGTGCCTTTTTTGTTGTTGAAAAATTTGTTTATTTGTGCATTTGTAAATGGAAGGTTACTCCATTTTCTCTTGTAAAATGCATTTTTCAATTTGATAGTAAACATCTTATTATTTATTTTATAGTATATATTGTGATTAACCCCTTTATATTGCAGACTGACCTTGATGTAACTGGTGACCTTGAAGTGAGTGTTGAATTCCAGCATCCCTCATCATTGCTGGTTACTATACATGGGGCACATGGTTTATCAGCCAGAGATGATGTTTCTTTAGCTGACCCATTTGTAAAAGTAACTGTACCAGGAACTAAATTAATGTTTCAGACAAAGGTATGGCATATTGATTCAAAGTATAATAAATGGGCATCAAGTAAGGAATTTAATTGTGTTGTTAAATGTTCCTAAATATAGTCAGTCAAAGTCAATATACATATGTAATGTTAAAGTGATGTTTTCAACTGTAACTTCTGTTATTAGTCTGATTAGGATAGATCACATTGTTGTTTTTGTGACTTTTTAAAAAATGTTCATGTGAATTATTTATAAAATGTACTGACTGCATTCTGATAAAGATAATACTTTCCTTTTCATTTTAAGATCTAATAACTGCTTAAAAGATATATTATACCTACCATGCATTATAAAAAATGTAAATGTCTGTCCATCATTATAGTATGTTAAAATAAGCTTTTCTACGATTTGATAGGCAGGGAGTAAGACTTTACAAAGTTACAACATACAATGATAATTTACTCTATTATTAATTTATATTTGTATTATTTTAAGGAATTGAAGAATACTGTGGATCCTGTGTGGAATGAGACATTTGAATTTGAAGTAGCTCTTGAAGAACTTCCCCAGAGGTAGGATAAAACCATTTCAAGTTTAATTAAGGAATGACTGTAATATTTTTTCTGTCTATGAAGAAATAACATCAAAAATGTGGTGCACACTAAATAACCCTTATAGCTGGTTATTTTAAAGAAATAACTAATATTTTTTCATAGACAGAAAAAATATTACAGTTATTTCTTATAATTAAATTCTCATTTTCCATTTTAAACTGGAGAAAACCATGAAAAAACATTGATGACGTCATGGTCACATGACTAAATTATGTCTATGGGCTGACAAAACAACGTCAGCCAATCAGAAGACACGTTACATCAAAAATTTAATTATTGTTTATTAATAAATAAACTTATTCCATTGGTTGCAATGAATTACATTGATTTCCCAGTTAGATAAAAACCGATAATTTCACATCAGAAATAAACGTGGTTATTTAACTCTCTGACGTCATACAACAATAGGCGTTGTCAAGACGTTGATAACGTCGGATCAAAACAAATTGTCAATGCGTAGGAAAAAGATATAGTTCCTTACATTTTCATTAATTTCATAAAAAAAAGCCATTTGCCAATGTAATAAAAAGAATAACTAATCGCCGTATTTGAATATCAAAAATAAGACAACTTGTGACCGAACGCCGCTATGGATTAAACTCGTGCTGCGCACTCATTTAATCCATGCGTCGTTCGGTCACGCGTTGTCTTATTTTTGATATTCAAATACGGCGATTAGTTATACTATAAATACATATGATATTTTTATGTATATACTGGTACTAACTTTAATATGTATAATCACACATTTACAGTCAAGACATTTCTATACATTTGATTATATTTTTTAGGCAAAATGAAAGATTAAACTTTCCTCAAGTTATGAACCACCAAAGATACCTTTAATATTGAGCTTTATAGAGTGGAAAACTCCATTATAACTCAAAGAAATTCAGTTTTTTACCAACATTCAATAACTTTAAAGTTTAACATCTATCACAACACATATGGTTAAGATCTGTCAATTTTGTAGAAAACAAAAATACCAAAGTGATTGTTCTTAATAAGGGATATTCTAATATGACGACCTATTATGGTCAACCAGTATAAGCGCAATATATCTACTTATAGCGCTAGCGCATAAATACACAAAACTGGCTGATCCGCATTTTATACTCCCAACTTAAGGTGGTACCCAACACTTTCACTAAAATTAATTTGGCTCGTTTAATTTTCATAAAATTTTTACAAAGTATTTACTTTGACCCTTTTACAAAAATATAAAAAATTAAAATAATTTGAACCAAGCGTTTTATCAGAAAAATTACACTGGTTATATAGCAGTTTGACAAAAACTAATTTTTATCATTGAGAAGCTTTATATTGCCTTCACAAGGCAACGTAATTAAAACGTTTAGCTGATATTACAGAGTTATCTCCCTGTAGTGTTAGGTACCACCTTAATTATACTACCAGGTATTCTCAATTTTCGACATCAAAACCAACAGTTTTCATAGGACAAGAATCAGATTCAATTAAGTTATCTCTATTCTAAAGCAAAATAAACAAAACTTATAAAAAAGAAGATGTGGTATGATTGCCAATGAGACAACTATCCACAAAAGACCAAAATGAAACAGACATTAACAATTATAGGTCACCGTACGGCCTTCAACAATGAACAAAACCCATACTGCATAGTCAGCTATAAAAACCCAGATAAGACAATGTAAAACAATTCAAACGAGAAAACTAACGGCCTTATTTATGTAAAAAAATGAACGAGTTCAATTTATTTTTTGTGGTAAAATTTCATAAGAGGAAAATTCTGCGAAATGTTATCGTCTTGGCATGGCAACGAAACAAGGTGACGTCATATGTATGTTTCCATGAACAAAAAAAATCAAATGTAAATAGTGGGCGTTTTAAGACTTCTTGTTCGCCTCAAATTGCACTGAAATTAAATGAAAAGAAAATATATTAGTGAAAAATGGGATTTAAAAAAATATTATCATTAAACTAATATTATCATATGGGGGTAAAAAGGAACAGCCAAAACAGTATTGTGTGTATAGGGCTTTCACAGTTAATAAAATTACCGAATTTGTCCTATTAAAATCGAAATAATTCATTGTAGCTGTAGATTTGTTTTCATTTAACCATGGGTTAAGCATTTATATTCATATTTTACCCCTCACTAACGCTCAGGGTAAAATAATTGCATATAAATACCCAACCCATGGTTAAATGAAGACAAATCTAGGTCTGCAATGAATTGTTTCTTAATTGACTCATAATCAATAATCCCTTCAACATTTAGCAAAGATGGAGAATTGTAGACAATTTTAGAACAATTGAGTAATAAAACTGTGTAACCATGGATTTCATATGTTTTTATTTACAGATACATAATCTTCCATGTGATAGACAAGAGCACCTTTGGTGGCAATGATTCTCTTGGACAAGTCATCATTGAACTCATGACCTTTAACCCAGATCATAGTCTCCATGATTTCTTTAGATTGGCAGATTTAGTAAGTTCACATGTTCATTATAATTAGGACTATTCCATTAAAATGTCTGTGGGAGGGTAGGAAGTGAAGTTTAATTATTTAAAGGTTTACAGTCAAGACATTTCTATACATTTTATTATATATTGGTTATTGGTCTTTTTTCAGTATACATCTACTACCATCATGCAAAATTATTTAAAAAATGGTTCTTGATTGTAGGGATATTTTGAAAGTCCCTTCCTACCCTTATATATATATTTTAATGGAATAGCCCTTAATCATTAATCTTACTACTACACCAATATCACAAACAGATCTTTTACAATTGTCAAACTTAGATTTGAATAAACAATGGAATCCTCTTACTAAAACTGAGTTATAAGCAACAGTCTAACTTTAAAAGAAATTATACCACCAATTTTGACAAAGAACTAACGATTACAGATTTTATGCTCATGGATGGATAACTATTTTGCAGAGCAGCAAAACTGCCACTTTAAGAAATTGCCGAAATGTAATAATTACCCCATGAAGTTCTGTACCTCTGCTTATTTTATGTGAGAAATTTTTTATTTTTTATTTTAGAGAAATACTGAAAGGCTGAAGAGTAAATGGGCCCAGCATGCCACAGCAGAGGAGTTCAGAGAATCTTTGGTGGCACATGCCAGTTCTAGGCATCCTACATTTCTTTTCCAAGAACATACAGGCAAAAAGGTAACTTCAATTTATACCTTGGATGAATGTCTCATAAGTGAAACATAAGTACACTATTCCAGTTAGACTTTTGTCAGACAGGCATATATACACTTACTATTAGATACAAGATGAACTATAGTTGACTTGTCTGGTGGTTACTTTACTAAAGTAATCTAAATGTAATGAAGATGCTCAATCATTTATGCAAATGAGGATAAATATCAAGTCTTGTTACATCAAGAGAATTTATGAACATAATTTTGTGTGTTTTGACATAATTTATTCCTATAAAGTTGTTGATTTGTGATAATATCTAATATCCAAAGTACAGTATTTAGATCTAATATCTATTTCCCTATTGCTAGGTTAATATAGCTTTACCTTGACCATACAGACTTTTAATATATTATTCAGTAGTAATTATGATATTGAAGATATATTTCTGTGTCCATCTTGATATTATTTGATTGATTCAAAGCAATTATTTGATTATAATGATAATTATCCCTTTGCTATCAGAGTTGGGCAAAGGATACATCATTTTCTTCTCTTAAGTCACAGGTGGTTGGTTTGTTTGTTTGTGAATGACCATGCCATGTTTACATTTAAGCAGATCAAAAGATCTGAACAACTTTAATTTATGTCATAGGCATTTTATTTGTCAATATCCACTTCTTACAATGTCTTAGATAGAAAGGAATTTCTAATACAAGTAAGAATTGTTGTTCATCAGATTGTCTTTTTAGCTCACCTGGCCAAGTGAGGTTTTCTCATCACTTGGCTTCCGTCGTCGTCGTCCGTCGTTAACTTTTAAAAAAATTTTCTCCTCTGAAACTACTGGGCCAAATTGAACAAACTTGGCCACATTCATCATTGGGGTATGTAGTTTAAAAATGTGTCCGGTGACCCAGCCAACCACCAGGATGGCCACCATGGGTAAAAATAGAACATAAGGGTAAAATGTAGATTTTGGCTTGTATCTCTGAAACCAAAGCCTTTAGAGCAAATCTGACAGGGGGTAAAATTGTTTATCAGGTCAAGATCTATGTGCTTTGAAATTGTCAGATGAATCAGACATCCTGTTGTTGGGTTGCTGCCCCTGAATTAGTAATTTTAATGAAATTTCATCGTTTTTGGTTATTATCTGGAATATTATTATAGATAGAGATAAACAGAAAACAGCTATAATGTTCAGCAAAGTAAGATCTACAAATAAGTCAACATGACCAATATGGTCAGTTGACCCCTTAAGGAGTTATTGCCCTTTATAGTTTTTTGTAAATTTTTAAAAATTTTTATGCCCGATTTATGGGCATTATGTTTTCTGGTCTGTGCATACATTGGACTGTTTGTTTGTCATCTTTCTTTCGTCTGTACCACTTCAGGTTCAAGTTTTTGGTCGAGGTAGTTTATGATGAAGTTGAAGCTTAACTTGAAACTTAGTACACATGTTCTTTGTGATATGATCTTTCTAGTTTTAATGCCAAATTAGAGTTTTTACCCCATTTTCACGGTCCACTGAACATAAAAAATGACAGTGCGAATGAGGCATCCTGTACGTGTGTACTAGGGACACATTCTTGTTACAAAATGTTTTCCTCTGTAACTACTGGGCCAAGTTCATTATAGAAAGAGATAATTGTAGGCAGCAAGAATGTTCAGTAAAGTAAGATCTAGAAACACATCACCATCATCAAAACACAATTTTGTTATGAATCCATCTGTGTCCTTTGTTTAATATACACATAGACCAAGGTGAGGGACACCGGCTCTTTAGAGCTTCAAGTTCTTAATTTTATGCCAACAGGCAAGACATATCTCTTTGTCAACAGTTTATTTAAATGAATAGTGGAATTTATCGCCTAATTTTTCTTTGTTACATGAATTACAAAACCTTTCTGACCTATCTATACTAAAATATCTACCACATTCAATGGAGAAATCATTGATATATGATTCTGCATCTAAATTTACATAACTGTGACTTAAAATTAAAAGGTAATACAGCTGAAATATTTTCTACTTAAAGGCCATATTTTGGATTGATTTATCTCCCTTTGTTCATAAGTTTTAGTATCACAGACACATCTGCTCTCTGCAATTATATTTTCTTGTCAAATATGGTTATTTATAGCATTTCTAAAATATATTGGTCTCTTGGTTTGCACCATTTGACCTCTGTATAACATTTGTATATTTTATAGACAATCAATGGAGTTTTCTCAAATAAACCGTCAGAGTATACTTTTGGAAAAAATATCCAGTTACTGGTTGCTGCTTGGCAAAAGAATATTAAAATCAGGGATGTTAGGGGGTAAAAAATATATTTCATTTTGCTGCAAATACTATGTATTGCATGCTATTCAGAAGAGATTATATTTGATTTTCATATGATGAAGATATAATCTTTCAATCAGTTTAATTGAGGTCTTGAGCTGGCGTATCAGTAACGTCTAGTAGTCCTTTGTTAATTTATGTATCATTGTCATTTTGCTTGATCAGACTTAGACTTCTTTTTAAACTGTGTTTTACATTGGCTAGAGGTATGAGGCAAGGTTGAGATCAGACAAAACATGTTTAACCCTGGCATTTTTGCACCTATCCCAAGTCAGGAGCCTCTGGCCTTTGTTAGTCTTGTATTTTTTTGAAATTTTAGTTCATTTATATGTTTTGGCGTTTAGTATGACATCCATTTTCAATGAACTAATAAACATTTTTATTTAGGGCCATCTCAAGGTGCAGGACTTTCTTGCTGCGTTGAAGACCTATTGGTGGCCTTTGGCTGTTATCTGCTCTTTGTTCAGTTGTTGTCTCTTTGACATATTCCCCATTTCAATTTTTAATGTCATATGTTTTTAGGAGTAAAGCAGACTGTATTATCCTTTTCAATATCAGTGAATAACACTGGTGAGATATTTCTGTTTCTCTAATTCTATGGAAATTTATCCATTTCCGAACCCATTGTAAAAAAAAATTTAATCATTGTGTGGTTGCCGTTGATCTCAAAAGATGATTGGATGAATTGAAGGGCCATAACCTTTATCAGCACACTGGATGTATCAAAATATTCCAACAGGTGTTAATGAAGTTGACAATTTCGGGGAATGTGGAAGGCACTCGAAGGGGATTTTTGTTTAACAAAAAAAGAAAATTTACTTTTTAATCATTAAAGAAACAGATTCTTACATAGTTACTCGTGGATTTTCGGATTTATCAAATCTTGATAGTTAAATTATAAATTTTAAAGAGTCAGACTTTAAAATTGATAATTTAACTATCTCGATTGGATAAATCCGATAATCCACTGGTATCAATGAAAGAATCTATATGTGTCCACAATAGTTTCATTTATATATATGGACACACCTAACCAGAGAAGGGAGCCATAAGGCAAATAATACTAGCTAAGACAAGGAAAATATATAAAGTAAAGATTAAGATTTAAGTATGACTTTAGAGGTCAGAGTGTCTTGACCCTGAAATAACACCTCTGAGAGACATCCTGGCCGATTGTAACAAGTGGGAAAATAATTATACCAAATAGCCATGAGATTTAGATTGTTTTAAAATCTCAAAATTTTATTTTTCTATTTTGTTGTAATATTTATTGAAGAAGAAAAAAAGATAACATAAGTCTCACTAATTTGTGTAAAGAATAACATTTTTTTGTCTTTGTTTGCAAGAAATAAGGAGTTACCTCTCTTAGAATAGCTTTTATATCTGAAGATGTTTGATAATGATTATCTCCCTTCAGACAAACATTCCATGATAAAAGTTAATAGTAAGACACCTTTTCATCAAGTTTTATGATAGGTATGACAATGGTGCCAGATCGTCATTTACACTTAAAAATATGAGTTCTTATGATTGTTAAAGATTGTTACTGTGTAGATAATAGGTGTAAACATTTGTCAAAAAATAAATATAAATATGTATACGAGGACTTGATACAAATAAAAGATAGGTTTGTGCCTCTCTGTGTCATCTCACAAGTAGAATTATTTTAAGTCAATCACCCATTAAACTTAAGTTTCGGAGACATGAACATGTTGGGTCTATTACTAAAGTCAAAAGGCATTTAATAGATATTTGCCATCAGTCAAAGTTTTTTCTTTATTTCACGACATAGCCTCAGTTATAAATTCCCATTTAACTTAATTGAATTGAAACGCCAAAATTGTCTACGACCTTTTTCTTTTCATTTTGCTTAATTTATTCGTACTCTTTGACTCAATTATCGTTAATCATATTTTGGAAATGAATAAAATATTATTTATATAAATCACCAAGCCTTAAAAGTGCTAAATGACTTTAAAAGTTTAGAATGATCCGCCTATATACTTGCACCAGTTTATATGTATGGTTATCTGTCTAAATTATTATATTATTTTGATTTGTAGAGTAGAAATCTGTTTAAATTTTGAGTACAGAATTTTAGATAAGAATTGGTAGGAAGTAGCAATCAATCTCTGCCAAAAGCCCACACTGTGTCAAATTATTATATTTTACATCCAAAATCAATTTTTTGTCTTTATTATAAAAACTATAAGGTGATTTTTTAATGTGTGTATCTGTAAGAATGTATGTTTGATGTACTCCAGGCATAAAACATTATCATTTATGATTATTTTTTTTTTCTGTTTTGAAAAATGAATTCAGGTTAAAATTTCATATTTCTTGAAATGTTTGTTACACATTTCATATTTTTATTTCTAATTTATTTGTTGAAAGCAGTTTTTTTTTAAATTAGAGTGTGAGTTTGTATGTGTGTGTTTTAATATAATTTTCTACATAAAGTTCATGAATATTTCTATAACATGAATGACAAAACCAGCTTTGATCAAAATAGGAAATGTATAGCTGTTTATCAATTCTAATGAAAAAAGTAAGGATATTTGAGATGCGACATATTTTTATAAAAGATATGTTCATATATATGACAGAAAATCAGATAAAGATTAAAAAAAGTTATGTTTTTTTTTCTAAAAATTTATAACAATACAAGTTACCATTAGATCAACATTGTTCAGCCAAGCATTTATGGCTGGCACTTTGAATATGTAGCTGATTTTATTAAATGTCTTTCTGTTAAATTTGAAAACAAAAAAACAAATGCACAACAATTATTATCTTTTTCTTTGGTATGCAGTTATATTCAAAATCAATTAATGATATTTTAACATCAGTGAAAAAAATTAACTCTAAAACACCTTTATGAATCAAAGATAAATAGAATTTGATCAGGGATAATACATTATGCAAAAATGTCAAAGTTTGTGAAAATACTCACTGTCATCTATGATTTTAAAATCTTTTTCAGAGTTCTTTAAAAGTATAGCTCATACAGGGGTTACCACCAAAAAATAAGGGAAGACACAATTTTTGTATTTTGCAATAGAAATAATAGTGAGGATCAGTAGATTTTCTTCAGGAACCACCAAGTGAAAAAAAATCTGCTTTTTGAAAATTTATTCATTTGTTAAAATTATTTTCAAACAATATTTCAGGAAGATATAAGAAAATGTTGGTAAAATATCTATGTTTTAATTATATCTACTACAAACAAGGACATAGCTACTCTTGAAAATATTATCTTTTGTCAGATATAATTGCCTCTAGTATAAAAAAAATTAAAAAAATTAAATGCATTTTTCCCCTTATCTTTAATTTAAAAATTCCTTTTTTTCTCTTTTTAGTTAAAAAGTTCCTTGTTTTCTCATTTTAATTTGAATTCAATATTTTTTTTTTCTCAATTTAATGACAAATTCATTTGGGTGCTTTTAAACTTAACTCACACAGACTTAAAAGATGGTTTAATGAGAATTCAAATATTTTTGTAGTAAATGTTAAAACACCGTTAATATGTGATGATAAACATGTATAAGTCAGTTTAAACCAAACAAGAAAGTAAACTGCAATGCGACAAAAAATCTCTTTGAAACAAAATACCAGAACATTCTATCTAGCTTAAACTCTCAACTTTGTATACATTTTTTTTATATTAAATAGAAACGCCTTTCTTCATATTTTTTTAGTTCCCAAGTTTTTTCTGTAATGTTTAGTTGCACAAGTTAATGCATATTTTTTCAGGTGGTTGAACAAAGACACCAGTGTAGGAAATATATTTATTTACAAAACTTGATATCATTTCTCTTACATAAATTGGCTAACAACAAAGTTTAGTTGTACTAATGTTTATATTGTTCATCTGACATTTTCTACTTTTCCAAATGATTCATCATAATTGGTGAAATTGATATGTAAATTATAACTTAGATCAATTCAACAATTGTATGTATATTTTTAATTTAGTTCAAAAGGTTATGTCATACAAAAATGATCCCAAAATGAGTTAAAATGGGGTCTTAGATGAAAGAAAATTATCACTGGAATATCATATACCTCACTTTGCTATCTGATGAAGGTGTAGATTATAACCAAAAAGATAAACCACCATGTTCCTGATTACCACAAATGGAAGGTTGAAGTTAATAGATAATCTGATCAGATTCAGGAAGGTGTTGATATGTTTAACAACAAAATGGTGATTAATGACTAACTATAAACACTGAAGGTCTTATCTAACACAAAATACTTACACTCAGTATACAATAGGATGTATTTACGGTGCAGGTGTAATTAAAAGTGCATTAGCTAATACTAATTATAAAATTCAGTATTATCATTAAAGGATTTTAACTTTTTGAAGTTGAAGTAGACTAGATTAGGTTTCAATTAATATACTTGTAACAAGGCATATCTTTGTCATTAAAAAGTTGGCTTAATTAGATTATAGAATGCTATTTGTATACCATTTTCATCACGATTGGTATACCATTTTCATCACGGTAAATATGTTTTATTTTGTGCAATTATGAAGCAAAGTCGGAAAATTTCTAAAAGAAAATACTTTTAAACACAGAAATTACCAGAAATTAAGTAAGAATTGTAATTTCAAATCATTTTGCTCACATTAAAAGACTCGTAGTTGTGCCTGACTGACAATGGGAAAGCTACTTGGGTGGCATCAGTGGTAGTAAATAAACTCATTATAGATACCAGTTAGTGTCAGCAACTGTATAAAGGTTTTAGTTAAGAAGTAAGACCATAATATTACATACTTTGTGTCCAGATGCCTTAAGTTCTGAAGTTTTTGTCTTACATGTCATTTGTCCTTGACCTCAATTTCAGGGTCCAATGACTTGCATACAGCGATTAAAAAACTGTATAATTTTTTTTGATTCTATGAATACTAGGCAAACCCTTTTTGGTCTATAGAATATTTTTGAAATGCACTTGTCCATCAGACAGAGTTCACTTAACATTTTTTTTACTGTTCAGTGATCATCTTTAAGTTTTTGTGATTAGGTCAGTTTCTTAGGTTTTAGAAAATATAGGTTGACTTAACTTTTTCTTGCTAAATAAAGTGGAAAGTAAACAAGACATTGCTGCAAAAAAGCACTAGATCAAAAAGAGTGTTTTTATTTTAGCTCCATAACACTCTTAGATAGTTTCATAACTATGGTGTATAGATCTAGCATTGTTTACTTTTAATCATGACCATTAAAGATGAGTACCAGTAAATAAAAGAAAAACAAAATTATTTTGATATTTATTTGTTTACCTGAATTAGAGGCTACATGGGTGTATGTCTTAAAAGTGTTTGTTGTTTTCTTTGCTTGTTTATTTTTTTTTTTGTTCATTATTTGTTATTTTGTCTGCCTTGTTGGTATGGCAATGCTGTATGGTTAAGGGGTCTTGGTAAAGTGGATACCTGTCATACCTATTTTGAATTATTTACTCTTAATATTTTTTTTGTTACACAGAACCTTGAAACTTTGCAGAAAGATTTCATATATATTTCAGTTATGCAACTGCTATAATGAAATTGTTTGAGACTTTTTCCCCATTTTTTCCAGACTTCAAAATATGTCACCTTGCAGCAAACTTACAAAAGATGGTACCTATTTTCAGTAATTAATTCCTCCTAAGTGTTTTTTAACCAGGTTCATGAAACATCAAAGAAAGATTGTAGTCATATTAAAGTTGTGCAACTTCTTATATGTAATTGTTGAGTTTTGTCCAATTTTTTTCAGAAAGGGGAACTTAATCATTTTCCTGCAAATTGATTAAAAGATGCCTTTCTGCAGTTTTGTATCTTAAAATGTCCCAGAAAATTTGTAAAACTAATGATGAAATGCATCTTTTATTATACAAATGATTTAAAAATATTTCCTGTTTATTCAAATGTTCATTACAGACCATTCTCCATTGTTTAAGAAACATTAAATGCAACCTGTAAATTTGACATGATACATTTCTATTGAATAGAATGAGGGAATATGGAATTTACTCTAACCTTTTTTTTAACCTTGATTGTAAGTGTACCATCAGCAATTTTGTCAAGTTTCAGTACCAATTGTGTCAGGAAAAAAAAGTTTTATACACTTAGAAATAGAAAAATAGGGTAGGCCTATTTTGGCTTTAGTACAAAAGATTGTTTGAATGTATTTTGAATCTTTTATTTTAAATTATTCATCAAAGGAGTGATACAAAACTGACTCACAGTAGTTTATGCTGTAATGTCATTGTCCCAGGTTAGGGGGCCTTCAAACATTTTTTTAAGTGCCTGTCCCAATTCAGGAGCCTTTAGTTTATAATCAGCTTATTATTATATTCACAGTGTAAAGAACATCCAGACTTATAAATTTTTGATCCATTATTATCTTATTAATGTCCAGTGACAAATATTTGAGATGCATATTCTGGAAAAAAGGAGAGGAGAGTTATGAAGCTATATTTATTTTACAATTTTACAATTTGCAATGTTCTTAGGTTACCCTAGAGTATCTTTCAGAACAAGGGCTATGATATTCATTCAGCTTGATATTTCGTATGCAAAGTAATAATAGTATTATTTGAAGCAAATAGTGTTCAAAATCTGTAAATTTCAATTTAATTGATTGCCAATGAATCAATGCTTTACATGAGACCAAAATGACATAGAAATTAACCATTTTATGCCACTGTATGGTCTACAACAATGAGCAATACCCGTACCTCTTGGTCAGCTATATAAAATGCCCAGAAATGACAAATAAAAAACAATTCAATGGAGAAAGTATTACACTCACAAACATGAGCAAAGGCCTTTATACAACAGTGCCTGGGTACCTGGGTTTTACTGGCTTTGTCATGTTGCTGTCTCAAATAAAGGCAACAGTAGTATACCGCTGTTCAAAACTCATAAACTGTTTATCCATTATCTCTTAAGTTGTATTCATATAGACCAACTTAGTAAAGGGACATATACACATTATTAATTGAAGGAAGAATAGTTTAACATGAAACTGTGTTTTATGAGGGGTTTTTTAACAAGTAAAGCAAATGGATGGATATATGAAGATCAATTTAGTTCGCTTCAGAGTTTGATAAAAGTGAGTTGCCATCCCTTTCACCTGCCAAAAGTCACAAATTAAACGGCAATTAGATACAAACGAGAATGTTTTGTGAGGACACTTAGTTCAACAGGTAGACATAATAATTAAACATTTTAACGATTCGTGTAATAACTCATTGTTTCGGCTAAACTTTGGTATTAGTTGTGGTTTAAATAATTACTATGTAGGGAAGCAAATGTGGTAAATATAATTTAGGTCAGTGGCGACTTAAGGTGTTTTGTAGTATCACTTATGACTTGCTTTATAATGATGAGTATTCAGATCGTTGTCCTCTTTAAATCAAAACCTTTAGTCACAAAAGCTAGAGGAACTATTGAGAGTCAATGAGTCGAGTACACCTGTCGGTATTCTATAGATTTACAACATAACGAGATATCTAAGGTTTCTCTAATTCCATTCACCATGTTTCCTGTGAAATAATTTAAGAAGAGATGTATTTATAATGTTGTTACAAACGTTGATTGTTTACTGTTTAAGATTGACAAAAGATAACATTTAAAACCAACAGCCCAAATTTGCCACACGCAAATACCTATTATTGCATGATGGAAAACACTACCCGTGTCTATCTGCAATGGTAAGTTTGAAGAAAAAATATATATCATTTTTATTTAGAGACTTTAGAAAAAAACGTGTTTCCTGATGCCCTTCCGCTCTCTTAGAACTATTTCTCATTCCTGTAAATGTGATTTTTTTCCTTGAAAAATACGAAATAAATTCAATGTTTAATTTAAAACAGACAAAGGTTTCTGGTAGCAAGAGAAACAATAGTGAGTTATTTGACAGAACACTACACGACCATAAATGCAACCAACTATATATATTTCTGTGACTGTATCTTACATTAATTTGTAGGATCCTTTGCTATAGATAATTTAGCCGATCTGTAAAAATAACATCTCCATGCCTTATATGTCATGTACTGTAGTACGACGCTAGATTAAAACTGACGTGGAAAGGTAACACACGGCCACCGAAAGCTTCATTTATATGAAGCCCAGGTGGTCGTGTGGTCTAGCGCGCCGGTTACAGTGCAGGCGATTTGGTGTCACGATATCTCAGTAGCATGGGTTCGAATCACGGCGAGGGAAGAACAAAAAATATGCGAAAGCAAATTTACAGGTCTAACATTGTTGGGTTGATGTTTAGACGGGTTGTATATATATATATGTGTGTGTTATTTTATTCACTAGCAAGATTAAAACTAATTTAGAATGCAAGTTTGTTTTTTTATTTTGCTGTGTAATCTTTTGTTAAAAAAAGATATTAAAGACGTATATGTATTTAAAGAAATACCAAATTCCCAAGTAAAATCTAGAATAAATCGGAACATTTCAAAATATTATTTCTGTTACTGAATGACACGCAATGACATGAGAGACAAATAATAAAAAATAAAAAGGTTCTTTACATTGCACCTTGCAGTTAATGAAAATACAAGAGTGCCAAAGATTAATTAAAAATAACCAACACAAACTTTGTGGGTCATTTACTGAAGATGTTAATAGAGATAATGTTATGTTTTATCATCACAAATCAGAGACCTGTCGAAACAGTTTATTGTTTTTGGACTAAAATGATATAAGCTAGTTGCGTGTCAGAGTTACCTTGCTCCGGGATATTATTTCATCCCTGCTTCATGTCAAGCTTTAAGTACTACATCGCAGTGAAAACAAACTTTCTTAATTGACATTAATATGTTTAAGTACTTATGACATGTAACATTAAAAAAATAAGAATTAATCCGCGCTTATATTCAGCAGTTACTTCTCGTAGAAATGCATGCTGTGCAAACCTTTTTCGTATATTTATGAAAAATTGGTATAGATTCAATTATTCTCAAAACTGAATTTAAAAAAAAATATATATGAGAAATAAAGTAAAATAAAATTGACATAAACACATCCAATAGTTACAAGGGTTTATAATGATGAGGGAACCAGTTTCTTGTTTAGCTTCTTGTGGGAAGTTGATAACGTCTAGAGCAATAACCTTTTTCGGATTACTTATTATACTTAATATATTTTTACAGTCGTCCTTGTATTACTGATAAGCTGATATACTACTTTTTTGGGTAAGAACCATATTCGAATTTGGACGAAAATAATTTTTCCAGACAGTATAATGAAATACAGAATGGTTTCAAAAGAGACAGTGTACGTGGAATATAGTAATTAAAACAAATATACTAAAGGTAGCGGGTCAAAGTATTGAAGTTTCTTCATAATTTTGAAGATAATTCAACATTTCAAGGCTGTGCTATTGTAGAAAGTAGAATTTCTCAAAATTAAAAGTAAAATTTGATAATTTGTTGAGAAACATGCATAATATGCACGAAAAGATTAAAAGTATTTATAATAAGGGGAATGAGATCATCTAAATTCAGATTTTATCTTTGACAGGTCTTTTCCTAACAAACTTGTCGTCTCACAATAGACACAAGTCAAAATTTATAAAAGCTCGTTATTATTGACTTTTGTTCTTTTCAAATATTGCTACAATGCAATATTTCGGTAATATAATTGACAGCTATATTTTTTTTAAATTTATGTATTGAAGTTTATAAGTCGCAAAAGATATAATACCCAAGTTCTTGGTTCAGCTGAATTCCTAAATACAATAGTAAACAACGACCACCCATGATCGCGTCGGTTTCTGTGCTCGTTTCTTAATATATATGACATATTATAATCACGCTCATTTTCCACTTTCAATATTGATGAAAATCAATCGATCGAAATCGCGAACCAATAAACACCCCAAACTGCTTTTAACATTCAGAACTAATAACCGTGCAATATAGTCAGAACAACTATCGTGACTGATAGCTGTCAAAATCATAATTATGTGTTAAAAGTTCTGTTATTACATTGATGCTTATTAAAGTAAACAATAATTTATGAGGATTAAATATTTAAACTCTGCTTTAAAATGGTTAGATTTATAGTGCATGAATGTTCAAGGTTACAGCTATTACAAATAAAATCGATCTTTCACAGTCAAACAATATTTCGGATCTTTCTGAGTCATCTTTAAAACATCTCTTATATGCCGGGAAATGGTCCTTGATTTTGGGTATATTCTTGACATTATCAAATTATTGTTTCCTAAGCTTTAAGACTAAGAATAACAGTACTGGCGGGCCTTCCTTTTAAGTTACAATGCCGTGTTTTGAAGATGTCTAGTGTCGTATATGTTTATCTAACTGTAGGAAAAAGTAAAATCAACAAAATACTAAACTCCGAGGAAAATTCAAAACGGAAAGTCCCTAATCAAATAGCAAAATCAAAAGCTCAAATACATCAAACAAATAGATAACAACTGTCATATTCCTGACTTGATACGGGCATTTTCTGTTGTAGAAAATGGTGGATTAAACCTGGTTTATAGCTAATAGCTAAACCTCTCACTTGTATTACAGTCGCATCAAATTTCATTATATTGACAACGATGTGTGAACAAAACAAACAGACATAATAGGTAAAATTGTCAAAAATAGGTAGAGCACCTACAAATGTCCACTTTACTATTCCACCCTTTATCATGTGTCGATTTAAGATCATGCAGTTTGTCAGTAAAAGTATCATTTTGTACGATAATTTGAAAGGTAGAAATTGATCATTGTCTTCCGATCACCACAAGTAATTTATGACTTGTTCCTTTTTCAGATTGTGAGTGTTAGTTGCAGAAAAGCAGGAGCACAAGGAAAGGTACGCATTATAGACGGAATTCCAGTGAAATAGAAGATGAACAAAATGACGATGGAACTTGTTTACATTATAAGCAATATTTAACAAAATATTAGGATGGTTAATGATATTTTTATATCTTTTTTTACTAATATGATTTTCCAATTACATTAATGATGTGTTTAACCCTTTCATAATTTTTATTGCATATTTTTTATTTATACCGACCGTTCCCTACTCCTACAAGTTTATAAGCCATTCTGGAGTCTTCAGGCAAAGACAGTCATTCCACAAGAACTTCCGTTTGTATTTAATGTATAGTTATTTCATGAATATTACTTAAAATCATTAATAAAATAAAAATAATTGACAAATGAGAGAGCATACCCAGTCACTATGTCTCCTGGTTTGACCATTAGGTACCTGGGGCCGCCCGTTACCTTTTAAGTACATTGAAAACTAATTACAATTTTTATATTGCTTTGAATCCTAATTTAACAGGTAATTCACAAAGGTATATTAGCCTGTAGCATTGTGGTGTGACATATTTATGAAGCATTTATTGATAATTTCAACTTTCCCGTTCAATGTCAACTTTCTGTCTAAATGACTTTGTGGGGATAGTGGCATAGAATCTTCATAAAGACTGAACATTAGCTTATAATTTAAATCTCCCCTTGTTATATTCCCTATCATTTTAGAACCCTGTCCTTTCATTATTCTTATTTTTTATAGGTGCATACTTCATATACGATCCTTAAAAGTGGTAACGATATTTTACACCTTTCAATAATAGTTTTACGTGTACGTAATAAATTAAGGAAATTGCGCCATTTATATATTTTCATAATAAAATTTTGGTTCCCATGAAATTGACAATGTAAGTATGCCTCAGATCAGTGCTGGCAATACCTACCATAGTTGTTCCTAGTGGCGAAACATGAAAATATTGGTTTACGGAGAAATCTTATCGCAAACAAGAATTTTATCTGTCGATTTCAAGTGTCCCACACTGATAATGGTCTGTAGAAAACAGGTGACAGCATATTTTAGTTCATTTTTTCTGCTTTTACAGTTAGACAAACTTAATGCATTTTGCAAAGTTAATAATTTTACCTTATCTTTATATAAGATAAGTATCAGAACCTGTTTTTATCTGATGAAATGATTTTAATATCAGACAATCTACAGTTTGTTATCAGTAGTAAACACACTGGAAACAGATGCCAAAAGACAAACTTCGTCAACGCTCCAGTGCTGCTATTTCTCAACTCCCTCAAAAATAACATGACGTTCATGTTTTTTATAGAATGAGATTTGTGAGTAAAGTCTTGAGTGTTGAAATGCTGTTTTCAAGCAGTCTTTCTTCGGTGAATAGCTGAAATATTTTGAGAACAGTACACATTGTAATAGTACACATTTTAACTGTTCTTCTTGAATAGCTTACATATTTTGCTTATAGTACTCACTGTGTAATTTTGGTTTGATGCCAAACTGTCTCTAGCATCTATTTTTTCCCCTTTTTTTACTTTTACAAATTTGACTATTACTTAAATGTATAAAGAGAATGGGATAGAAATTCAATATCAACATTTATCAATTCTTGTTGTTTGCTGCACGAATAAATTACAGAAACCAAAACAGTATCCTTAAAATGAAGTATGAATGGTTATTCTATATTTCATATTTTGTTTCTTTTAAATGAATTTGTTCTTGCATATTTTAAGCATTTATTATAGGGACACTGTTTAACTAGTAATACAATGTAAAATGAAACTTTCAGTTCCAGTTTCGGTTTGGAAGAAACTGCAAATTGGTCAATACAAACAGTGTAAGGGTGCTTCTTCTCTCTTATAAGCAGAATATGACGAATTCAAGAATAAACTTTCTTAAAGTATAAAGGCCTTGTGTCCCAACACGTATTGTTGAGGATAGCTATTATGGCATCAGGAATAAAAAAATTTTTATAGTAAATGAAACAGTTAATGAGGTGATACTGTATCTTTTATCTTTATCTGTATTATTTTGTACTTTATATTTATTAACATAACTTTTGCATCATAGTATACACATATTTTTTCAAGTATTTTTTGTAACTAAGTTCATTCGACCTTCGTCTTATGTACACAATTTTCCAATAAGTTTATATTTATATTTGTTTTGAAAGTTTGAGCCATGTAAAATGAAGTGGCCACATGGCTTAAAGTTGTGAATCATTACGTTTTAACTGCAGGTTTTAATTTTAATATTTATTTAGACCACATTGTTACTATTATACACATTTTCCTTTTCACAATATATTTTGTTCTATCGCGGTAGTAGATCTACCTTAACGACAACGACAGCTGGGCTGCCGAATTTTGTTATAAATTTATAAATTCTATTAAAAACATTAATAAAAGTTTTTTTTCTATGGCTTGCCTCCATGTTTTACGGCCTTTCAACATGTACACTTTATCAATTTATCAGGAATAATCTCTGATGATAATTGTTTATGAACGCTGGTTCCCTGTTGAGTAAATGGAATCATGCACTGTTGCCTATTTGCTCATTTCTTTTCATTGATTCCATTTTTCATGAAGTATCCCTGCATTAAATTTATCTTTAAAGTTTTATCTAGTCTAAAGCTTTCATTTCTTAAGTTCATATAGCTTTATGGCAGTGGAACATTTCTTCAGTCAATTTCAAAGCTTGAATATTAGATATATATTCTTTATTTTAATTGAACATCATTAAGCTCAAAGTAAAATGTCTCATTAAAGTCCGAACGGGGAAGGTAGCTTAGCAAACTACACAACTTAACCACTATAAAATGGATATAGGAAATTTATTTCTACCCATGATGAAGCAAATCAGATTCATATCTAATTTCTCATCAGATAACTGGAAAGACGTAACTAGAACTGTACGAGAAGAAACTCTTGTCAGGGACGGATCCGCCCATTTAAAAAGGGGAGGGGGTCCCAACCCAGGACAAAAGGGGGTTCCAACTATATGTCCCCATTCAAATGCATTGACCCTACAAAAAAAGGGGGGTTCACCCAGAACCCTCCACCTGGATCCGCCCCTGCTTGTCAAGTTTAGTATATTCGAAAGGAGATAGTCGAACTTTCAGCTCCAGAGTTGAATATTTCCCTCTTCTGTTTGATTGAAGCGCAGACATCTTGCATTTTGTTTGGAGAACTTTTTGTGATGCTTTTCGTCCGTTATACGCTTGGCAACAATTCTATTAGCCCGGTCTCGTACAGTATCTTATAGAATATATTCTGCATACACAATAGCCATGTTCGTCACATTTTTTTTCAGAACTATAAAAATCAGGACTTCCCGAAATTTGTTATGTTGCTTTATGTCGGAATGTTTTACCGTGTGATTTGGTTTCATATTTATCACTCATAAACTTCCTATTTGCCGAATACTTATATTCTTAACAGAAAACACATGCATGTATGAAACTGTCGTCACATATTTCTAGGTAACTACAAATTAGAGCTTCCTGGAATTACTTCAGCATCCTTGACTGTGACGAGGTTTCAGTTTCAACCATCATCATCTTCCTGTTAACCCAATACATATATACTACATATATACTACATTTACGGACCATTAACCCAATACAAATATACTACATATACGGACCATTAACCCAATACATATATACTATACATATACGGACCATTAACCCAA
Organism: Mytilus galloprovincialis; assembly: GCF_965363235.1. NCBI lineage: Eukaryota > Metazoa > Mollusca > Bivalvia > Mytilida > Mytilidae > Mytilus > Mytilus galloprovincialis. The sequence goes on along the minus strand of NC_134838.1, from coordinate 5,014,897 downwards.
TACAAATATACTACATATACGGTCCATTAACCCAATACATATATACTACATATACGGACCACAAATGATATTTTCGTCACATTTGCACAATTACAAAAACACCTTTATGAAATTGTTAACCAGCTTCATGTGAACATGTGTTATCATGAGTCCAATTTCGGAAATTGGAAATTTTAAAATATATCCACCACATGTTAATTTGAAATTTTCAATTCACAAAATAGAAAATATAACACATGTTTACCATACGAAGCGTTTTCTAAATTATTTCTCATATTAAACAAATATTTGAAGTGACCAATAAGCCGACAGTTCTTCTTGTTCATTCATTCAGTGTTGCGTTGCTCTCATATTTTTGGACCTCAATGCCGTTTACTATGGTCAATATAAAAACCGTGACGGGCTTCAATTGGACTTCCGAAAGGAGACTCTTGTTAATGTAAAAACTTCTATCCCTATCCAACATAATCTCCTTTTCCCGTCCTTCATCCCGATAGAACACTACATTGAAGGACATACCTATCATATTGATTGCATGTAAACTTGTTTTCGCCTAAAAATGCATTTAATTTATAAGCTTTATATATGGTATCGCCTTATTCGAATCAAATTCCTCGACTTTCTTACGGGAAAATTGAATTGACATGTTGGTTTGCGGTGTTTTAACACGTCTAAAAGTTGTCATTTATATAATTTCATAGATTTTTAACCATGCATTTTTCTATTAACCAAAAAAAGATATATCGCATCCGATTGGAGAATGTACTTTCACATGGTATATGAAATCAAAAAGCTCAATATATTTTTTGAATATATAGCTCCTTGACTTTAAATTTGTATAGTTTGAGTGTTCTTGGCGAAGGCACATCCAGGAAAGAGATTCTGACACACCAAATGTAAAACACCATACTGAGTCAACAATTCATTTTAAATAAGTGTCCAACGTTGATTTTTTGTTATCTTGTGGTCGTATCAGGATGTGCTTCGCCTATTGTCTTTCAGGCATGTCGTCTTTTCTTCTCCAATTTTTGTTGACTGTTGCTTCTTAGATGTACCATCCACCAAACCGCCTTTATCTCTCAATTATACATGATTCACCATTTATACACATTATACGAAAACTATAAAGTCGATGGAAATGACAGACGGCCTACGGAGTTTATTTGAAATAACTTTAGTTTATTTTTTTTCCAAAGTATTTCACTCTCAAATTGACTTCCGGAAGTTTGGGTCTCGATCGAACCGAATGAAATTTATTTAAAATATAATGTGATATCAACACCATAAGTCCGTAGATATTTTTCAGACGGTACAATATTTTAAAACACGTATCGCCCCAGATTCTGTACGTTTAATATTTATTTTACCCGGACAAAACCGAAAAACAGTAAGAGCCTTTTGATATTTTCTATATACTGATGTAAATACTGATTACTTGTGTATACCTTTTTTATGCATGGTATATTCTAGAACATCCTATACATAAAGGTAAGATTAAAATGGAAGCTCGGGAGACCAAATGCATGGTCATGAAAGAACTACTTAAAATGTTGTAGAGACTGAATAAAAACATTTTACATGATACAAGAAAGTATTAAGGCATAGATAAAAAAAGCCGAAAGGATTTTAAACAGATGAATGCAATTTTTTTTTCATGTTACTTTTATGGGGTCAATTTTATCTGATTTGTTTGTAAACATTTAATGTATTTTGCATGAGTTTGTTAATTTTTTGTCTCGATTTTATCTGTTAATTGCTACATTCCAAAAACCGTGACGTGTCGTTTATTCTGAATTCGGTTGTTTTAATCATCTTTTTACTGCTGCTGGTGTATAACAGTCTCCGATGGGCCAAAAGTCAGAACTATAGCGTACACTAGCGATTTTAATATATTTCTAGCAATTTTAAGTTTACGAATTGTGAAAATGTACTATAACTAAGGTTTGAAAGTCTCTCCGGCAAAGTTTACCTGAAAATTCATCGCTAGTCAAGGGTTACGATCCAGTCCCCTCCTCTCTACTGGATCGTAATCCTTGGCTAGCGAAGATGACCTAGACATTTAGGTGCTAGCTGTTATATTTTGTATACAACTATATATAATGAGATGTGGTATGATTGACAATGGACAACTAGCAACAAGTTTGAATGAAGTGGATGTAAGTAATTATATAGGCAACCTTTAACAATGAGAAAAACCCATAACGTAGGAAAACTAACGAAAATTCTTCTCACGTTCTGCTGGTATTTCGTTACTTTTGTTTAATCTTGTTAATTCTGAAAATACTATGAAACTGTTATCGATTACGAAGACATAAGGGTGCAAATTGAATGTTTTAAGTTGTTACCATTCAAACTTGTCCCCTCCCAGTGAATCAGTATAGTGCTTGATATTGAAAAAGGCGTTTGAATTTCTATGAAAGAGTCGTGTACTAGCATCAGATGCTATATGCTTTTCTGAATAAAAGTTGAGCAAGGACCTAATACTTCTTCTTAAGTAAGACGGATCTCTTGGATAAATCATTTAGTTAAATTTACTCATTTAGTCTTGGAATTGATTCATCGCACGGAAATAGTTCCACGTAATATGACAGTACAACAAAATCTCGTTTTTTATTATGATTACAATGCACGAGTAATTGTAATCATTTCAATATTCTAACGCGCTTTCATTTTTCAGAAATGTTTTAATCACTTATTATTGTTTTTATGTGTGCAAAATGTGCATTACTCTCGAACTGTATTATTTATTTTGTTTCTTGGCACGTGTATGAATACAATTTGTGAAATAGAAATGAAATACGACAAAATAAATTCGTTCACGTGCCATGTGATCATCTGAATGGAAAAGATATTTCATCGCATCAATATAAAATCGTCAACAGTTTGTAGTTTTCCATATTTCATCTATTCAACAAACCGGAAACAAACGTTTTTCTATAGTGCGAGTCACGTGTCTGACAAATTATTAGAAAAAAGTGCGGATATTGCAATACAAAAGCTCGAGGAAAGAATAAGTGTAACGCCATAAGAGTCTTGATTTGATTATCATAATATAAAAATTAATAACCAATTAATGTTCTTTTTTAATCCCACGGACGCAGTGTTCTTTTATTTTAAATAAAATATTAAGAGAATAACATCGTTCCAAATTTATTTTGCAGAATTGCATTTAATCTTATATAAACTGATAAAGGTTATTTGTGGTAAAGGGACCAGTTTAAAGATATAAGAGCTGTAATAATTTGTGGTTGAAGATTATTATATTTGCAGTAGCATCGAACTAGTCTGACTTAATAAGGGACGAATAGTGCATTTAGAAAAGTAACAAATACTCCGACGAAAGGCTATATACTTTGCAATCAAAATAAGGCAACTACATACGTCTTGAATAGTAATTGCATATTTGCATGCATGTGTTTGCATTTATCACATAATCCCACATCTTGCAAGGCTGCATCAAATACATTATCATATATTTATGCAATAATAATCACATAATCACACGTGCATGTCATATCAATAATATAATCACACATTTCTGCCATAAAAATCACGCAATCACACATATACGTGTCAAAGTTATCACATAATCAAACATATGAGCCATAGTAAGCAAATAATCACACACATGTGCCACATATACTACATAATCACATATATATGTTCTATAGTAATCACATACTCACACATGTGTTCTATAGTAATCACATAAGCACACATATATGTTCTACGGTAATCACATAATCACAGGTGTTCTAAAGTAATCACATATGATTATATTAGATTATTACATGGCATTTTTCATATTGTATGTATTATCAGCCCTAGGTTCAATATCAGCCCAAGAGCCGCATGGCTCGAGGGCTGATATTGACCGAGGGCTGATAATACATGCGATATGAAAAATTACATGTTATGATCTTTTTATCATATGCTTCAACAATGGAGAATAATAACCGCTAGAATCATAATTGGTCCTTTTACGTGGTTACCAAATAGAAGTTCAAAGAGTGAAAAGTTCACGGACGTCGGACTCCTAAATTAGTCCATTCGATATGAAATCTTTCTATCATATGCCTCAACAGAAAAGAAAAATATTTAAATATGGACGAATCGACAAAATAAATAATTCAAAAATATACATAATGAACACTGTTTGGAAAAGTCTAATTTTTTTAAGCAACTTTCTAAATTATGTTTGAAACTTTTTTAAACATACATTTTTTAAATTATTTGTTTGTTTTTTTTTTTTTTTGTTTTTTTTCTAATTATTTTACACAACATACTCTCAAGTTTCCAAATATTGTTTTCCGGAATGCGCCGAGTATCACCGGAATTTACGTTAATTTAATGCTATTATCATACGGCAGTAAAAATTATATGTTATTTAGTCTAAGTATATGATAATCGCATATATGTTCTATAGAAATCACATAATCACACACTTTTGTAAAAGTAATCACATGCATAACGATGCCATTCTACGCTTTCTGAACAATATGAAATAAATTGTCTGATTTGGTGTTCAGCGATCCAACCATAAAACAACTAAGCCGGATATATAATCATTCAATCTTTTAAAAAAAGCCTGTTAATAATAGAAATATAACCACTCGTTCAGACTCCAGCATGAGATATAAGATATAGAACGTTATTTAACTTAAATAGAGATAAATTTGTTCCAATTTTAAGGTATGCATCTTGATACACTTGTGTTCCTGGACTCGTTGGATATTATTCCTTGTTTGTTAATTTTTCAGAAATTTGCACCAAGCATCAATGACGAGAAACTATTTACGACATGTACAGAAAATGAACATGAATCTTTTTGTTGTGTTGTAATTTCGTTTCCCTATCATACACCGTTTCCATGCCAATGCTGATAGACTGTAAGGTTCCTGGCAGTAGACAATGAGGCCCCAGAGGAAATTACTATCAAGTTCTGATAGACTGTTAGGCCCCCGGCAGTAGACAATGAGGCCTCAGAGGATATTACTATCAAGTTAACTACTGTCGAGAAGCTTTGTAAACTGATGCTGTAACTGTAACCGTGTGATAATTTTTCAGGTGACTACAACATGCACAAATTGTTCAATTATAACATTACCCTCCTTGTATACTGTTCATAGGCTTGCATTTTGTCTCCTTTTATGGTTTTATTCTACCAAATTAGTTGGGAGTTCAGTTCAGAACATAATAGACGGACACAGTTTTGTACATCTTGGCAGTCTGTATGCACAGATGTTTCAATTAAAATGAACAGCAATGAAGCCACCAGAGAAGAAAAACTTACCAACAACACGGATTCGGATTTTAACTTTGCATTTTAGGCATTTGGTTTAATTTATTGACCATTGTCTCATTATAAAAGTAAAGTCGAATGTGGTAAAGGGAAACGAAAAGGCAACGAAAAGCACATCTTTTTGTCTATCCAGTTCATGCCGGACCCCTTTAAACATGTGCGCATGTGAGATTACTTATTATATATAATGGCATTGGAACACGACCTTAAACACCCTTTTTAACTGATTTGTTTATATGGTAATATACTTCTATATCTAATTGTTATGTTCGTTTCCGATGGTATTATCGTACTCAGTGTAAACCTTGCACGATGACAATGATGTACCCATGATTCATTATTCCAGTACGTATTATAGTTATTAGAACCCATTACTCTGTGGCGACAGACAATGGCCAGAATACAAATAATGTGGTGTATAGTTTAGAAAAGCTTAAGCTCGTTTGATTTCACAAGGCTGTTGGAATCACAAGTACTCTTCTAAGGCTTTAATGGTTTTTCAAATTACTACAGAAAGAAACCGAATCACTCTGATAAAAGCGATGTCTTATCTTTTCAGAACCTTATCTGAAATTGTAATTTGAATTGTGGAAGAAGATAAGACTTGCGTCGCGCGCGTTAAGTCACGAGCACCTGACGTTTGACTTAGTGCTTTGACACTTATAAGACAGTATTATATCTGTTATCAACATTTCATTCAAGTGCTATACTCAAATGTTTCCACATGTTCAAATTAAACTAATTCTGTAATGAGGTTTATACAACTTCAAAAGAAAAATTATCTATTTTTATATGTTTTAAAGTTTTTTAGTCTTGTTGAAAAAAAATGTTTTCTGTTAATTTTATAAGTATAATGAAATAACTGTATATATATATATATGCGATTATGTGTGTGGGATTGTATTTTTTTGCCTTCTGTTTAAAATGTCTTTGTTTGAAAAAAGCATAATTATAAATTTGATTCTTTCATAAACCTATACAAATTTATGTTTTGTGCTTTAATTCGACCCACTGGAAAAAAAGTAAATTGTTCATCTGTAAAAATCATTTCGATTTTCATCAAATCTTTGTGCGATAATATCTGTTGTTTAGTCAAGTTGAAAGATCCCCTAACATAACTAAAGTCACGTTAATTAACAGTTCTCACTCTATTTCTTTGTGGAATTGTTAGAATATCAGAAATAAGGAATAAAAGGGTCAAAACTGACAACTGATATCTTTTGCCTGACCCGTGAAAATTGTAATAAAAATGGATAAAATCATGTGGTCAGTCGAATGTAAAGATCGGTATTTTTATAATTTCTATATTTTATACATTTCTTTAATTTACATGCGTTTGATCTCCATGTTTTTAGTTTTTGCAAGACATTAAAATTAGTTAATTTTTACGGTTTATATATCAGATTTTGAAATATGTTCTTTTTGTCGTCACAACTCCGATTAAAGGATAGAAATTTGATGAAATGTCCGTTTTATGTTTTATGATGTAGACTTTTGTTTACGTTCAATATGAGTACTAAAAACATCTGAGCATCTGCTCTTCCTTTCTTGTAATGATTGGTCAAAAACGGACGCCACTTTCCTATATATGTACTTAAGGTTTCTGAACTGTATACGGACTGTGTCAAATAAAACAACATTAGCCGATAATATTGAAATGCAATTCAAAATGTGTGAAATTTCGCTAGTGTTGCTGATTAAATCTATAGTACAAATTATAATTATGTGTGGTTTGAAAAATACCATCAAAATCTTATGAAATAAGTTATCCTGCTCTTTGGTTTCAAGTGTTTTGTTTACTATTATTTTATATATTTTTATTTATCAATTAATCAGGGGAACTACACACAGCTATGTGCAAGCATACATTCTATGTATTAAAAAAGGGAGCATCTTTGCGAAAACCAAACCAGCATGTAGATAGGATTAAGATAATGGGTGGGTTGTGCGAACCGTCATTTGCTTGAATGTCTTCAAACTGTTTGCTTTATTTTTTTAATGCAAGTAAAGAAGTAATAAAGCTCTCCCTTGACACCATTTGCAACTATGGTCTTGAGGAAACGATGATAGTCCGTCGGAAGGAGACGATAAATGGCTGACCCGTGTTAAGAGAGAGCCATATCTCTTGCACGTTAAAGATACCCTTGTAGATTTCGAAAAAGAACAGGCTAATGCAGCTACAAGGCAGCACTCGCACCCGCAAAGTGGAAAGGGATTTATATAAGCTGCAAAACTTGTTTTCCAATCCACTATAAATAAATATGTTTAAACTAAAGAAGTAATGATTTTTACGGAAGCTTATTAGCGCCACACATTTTTTATTTATTATTGCTCTTCCTATGTTTGCGTTACAACGCAAACCTTTGCGTTTAACGCAAACCTTCGCGATATAACGCAAATAACGCAAACCTTTGCGATATCACGCAAACCTTTGCGATATAACGCAAACTTTTGCGATACAACGCAAACCTTTGCGATATAACGCAAACCTTTGCGTTACAACGCAAACATTTACGTTATAACGCAAATATCTTGATTTCAATTATTCATTATTAATTAAGTTTTGTATATATGTCCGTCTGTCATTCATTTCGAATGTGATTTACTGATTTAACTTTGCCCTATATGATAACTATTCTTATTTTGTTTTCTTAGGGTATAGTTATAGTGTAATTCAACAGAAATAGGAGTTAGTTTACTGGTCGCATTGACTCCAAAAGGTTTTCGGTATACAGAGTTTGAACGTACTGAACATGTCATACTACTGAACGCACTGAACATGTCATACTACTGGTATGGGTGGTGCCGGATGACACAATCAAAGTTCTTCAGGACAACTAAGTTTAACAATGTAATATACACGGATTATATAATATTTAAACTGTCTACAGTGACTTTCAGGCTTATCATATATTTCGTCTGATAACTTTTTCGTCAAGATTTATCTACTTTTGTCTTCGTTGTTTAATGATACTAAAGCATGAATGAAAAACCAAAAACCTAAGTCCTACTCGAACTATCAGAAAATTACAACACATAAGATAAACATGGTTAAAAAATCACGACCAGGTATGATTGACAGGTAGTAAATTTACTGTTATAATGAGCAGTTTTGAGTAGCGAACAATTTTCTGATTTTATCGGCCAATTTTCCCCACCGCTTGATAAAAGCCTTCTATTCAATATTTTCACGTTTCTCAAGATTTGATAAAATCTCCAATCTTTGCTTTTTCTGCCAAGGTGTAAACTTCATTGGAAATCAGTCGATGATCTCAAGATATACCATGTAGGTTTTCTTTTGTTTTTTCTACAGAAAGTGTGTGCAAACCGTTATGTTGACAAGCGTAAAGAATTGGGGGTTAAAAGGAGCAGGGTCGATATTTCACGTATGAATGTACTGTTCATTATGTGAGATATCAGAGATATTTGTTTGGACAGGAGGTGTACTATCTGATATATCCGAACAATGGAGCCTCCTGATTGATGAAGACCTCCTATATATTGTGGTGTATCTAAAGTCTTACATATTGGTCTGTGTCTTAGGTCTTCTGTAAATATCAGTCTATTCTGCAGGGTTTGTATCTAAAGTAAAATCACATAAATACTGAACTCCGAGGAAAATTCAAAACGGAAAGTCCCTAATCAAATGGCAAAATCCAATGCTCAAAAACATCAAACGAAGGGATAACAACTGTCATATTCCGGACTTGGAACAGGCATTTTCTTTTGTAGAAAATGGTGGATTGAACCTGGTATTATAGCTAGCAAAACCTCTCACTTGTATCTGAATACCTGTCAAAGAAGCAATCTAAATAATAATCTTGTAATTTTGAATCTATATACATGCATTATTATCTCAAAACAGGAATATATTTTTTAGCCTTGCATTGTTATATGTAACTACGTAAATAATAAATTATGATTTTGAATTTTGTCAGCACAGGAAAGATAATTAACATTCATTTACCACAAATATTGTAAACTGAATGCATTCTATACACTTTTACTCCCTTTATAAATATATAAACAACATTCAAGCAATTCTAAACCAAATACAAAAAATGTATATTATATATTATATATTTATGGACTTTTAACCACAAATGTCCTTCTGTGGTAGTGTAACCATTGAAATTATGAAAGACCACCGGATATTCGTAAGGCGAAGGGATATCATTGTTATTTGTTGTTTTGTTTGTTTTTGATTTGTTCGTGTTTGTTTAAAATTTTATTAGACATTTTGGGAAACATTGACCGCCGATTGAATATTAACGAATAACGATTTTATAATGATTCGGATAAGAGCAAGAAATGTTCTCTATGTCCAACATATATACACTACAATGCTGAAACAAAGTTGCAATGACCAGATTGCTGTAAGAGTGAATTGTGTTCAACCTTGATCAATAATTTCCATCTATACCCCAAGGAATAACATGTAAATTTATTTGACTAATAAGATTCTTCTATATATTTTATCATTGCAGCAGTATACAAATTTTAAACGTGCCGCCACGCAGTCTGTGACAACTCATGTCAAAAAACATTTTTAACGATTTAATCCAAAGCTAGCACGTCTTAAATGACATTTAAAAGCAACGAACAGAATTTTATATTGATAAGAATAAACAAGAACCTAAAAAACAGACGGGAGTTGTTTTAAAAATGATAAAGTCTTTTTTAACAAAAATAATTGTTAGGCATCTTATGTAACTGTATGCCATATCCTGAAAGAGAATATGGTTTTATCAGGACCCCATCAAAACACAGAACATCTCTTCACTGTCTTGCAACAGAGTCCGTCATTACATTGGAATTTTTCTTAACTCGCCAATCGTCTAATTAGTTCAATAACCAGTAAAAAGATCATTTTGTAACTTATATGTCCATGAGTCAATCATTTTAACATTATTGTGGTTTTCTAGGTTAAGGTTTAATTTTGATGATTAATTTATGACTTAAGCACAATAATACCAATAAAATGATCAATTCAAAAATTTAAAAATCGTAGTTAAATAACGTGGTAGAGTGACTGACTTTAATTTTAACATTTATATCATATTAAAATTATGTCATTTAACTTGAATGAACGAATTTATTTAAAAGATAGCAATAGAATGTCTTATGATATAAGTATTAAATTCGAACATATTGTTTTAAAACCAATTGTTTATTTTTGGGCAAATCTGATATTCCTCCATAGGTATGTCTCTGAAAGGAAAACAAAAGTCATCATCATTTTCTTTGGTAAGATTTTATATAGAGATTTGAAATCAGATATATCACCATTAAAAACCCAATTGTAAAAGCAATGTAACGGAATCTGAATTAACTATATTTGAATTAAATGAACAATGATATAAATTGTCCTCATTAAATAAATATTTACCTTCGTATGATAATTGAGTCTTCAAGACAAAAAAGACTAAAGATATCGATACACATTAATTTATTCATTTGACAAAGATTTATATGTTCCTGATTCATTTTCGCTTTGGAAAATGACAAAAATAAAGCTAATTGTTACATTGAAAACTGGCAAATGTTGCCTAGATCGCTTAGACTCATCCTCGAGTCAGCTCTGTGATCTTTATGCCATTTTTCTTCTGATAGACGAGATAGATAAGAGTCATCAATTATTATAGCTCTTTTCCCACTGACAGAGGCAGTAGTCGGCCAAGCACTTAGAAAGCAGTTAGCTGGTATTGACGGACATTTTTGTGCAGTTTTCTCCGTGATCTGATCAAGATAAGGTGACGTTCAATTTTCTATGATAAGCTGATCGTTCTTCAATTTCTTTTTGATGCAAGTTTGTGAATTTCGACGATCTGTAGGTTTTCCCAAGAGATTTCTTGTTATTTCTGAAAGGAAAACATTTTAGAGCTAAGTCGCCATTTTGTGGATACTATGAGACCAATAAATCTGTTTAAGGATGTTTTGATATGAATTTATTTATTGTATAATTTGTATAATGAAGACGTTTCTGTGTCAATTGTAACTCATGCAGGACTTCACGAAATCCAATATGAAAGTGAATAAATATAAATTTAGAAATAACGCCAAAATGATGTTCTTGTATTGAATGGAATTTGTTGGCTATTAAAAGATAATATAAAACAGAATTAATCCTCAACATTGATATTATTAAAGAAATACAAAGAGGCATTACTTTTATTTGACAACTTTGCGGTTAATATAGAAAGTTAACAGTTTAAGGAACGAGATAAGTTTGACATATTGTTTAATCAAGATGACAACTCGTCTTAACATCTCGTCAAATCCCTTTAACATTTTTATCAAGTCTCGTGCTGATCGCGTGCAGAGAAACATTATGGCGAACGTGCTTCCGGATTATATGTTAATTCACAAGTGAACTTTTCATTATCTTTTTATGGGGTCAACTTCATTATTCTGACCAGTTACTGTAGTGGTTAACTTAAAGTCACAAAAAATGGCAAAAGGTCATCTAGAAAGGTCCGTCGGACTGGCTCAATTGAACTGCGCGAGTGGATAATCTTAATGGCCGATATGTATGAATTGGCGTTACTACACATGCACAACTTCAAATAGTTTTAAAAGAACCACTGCTTGTAACACAACGTGTTTTACTCTCTTTTCATTCAATCATATATGCATTTGCATGTATGTAAAATTCAGAACTTAGTGGAAATGGGGAATGTGTTAAAGAGACAACAACCAGACAAAGCCGAGCAGAAAACTGCCCAGACCATCAATGGGTCTTCAATACAGTGAATGTGTTTGCGATTGGGAGTTAATAATTTGTGTAGAGAGTTAATTTTTCGACCTTATAAATCATGCGTTTTTTTTGTGAATCAATATCGATGGCGCGTTGCAAAGTCAATTGCTGACCGTAGTACTGTTATCAGTCATGCATTTAAAGTATTACATATAAGATGTAGGTGTATATATAAAAAATAAAACGATTTTATTAAATATCAATAGTTGTAAAACTTTGTCTCAATTTTTGCAATTAATTAGAAAAAAGTCAAAAGTCACAATAAAATACAAAATAAAAAAAATAAACATTAAAAAGCACATATATTCAAATTGATGACACCTTCATATGAGTTCATGGTAAATTACTTTTACCAGCCTCGCTGCCGTTGTGTAAATTGTTGTAGGAATAATTCTGAGCTAGATGATGAATTAGGTTTTTCTCTTATCTAAATGATTGTCATTATATTTAAAATTGTGATGGTGCTGATTTAATTATACACTCCATCTAGCTTGTGATGCAAGAAAGTAAACATCTCTCTTTTGTTCAACAAAACAATTAACCTGTTCAGGTGTACAGAATAATTTCCTAGTTAAAAATCTGACTCGTTATCTGTCGTAGTTAAAACTAATTAACTATTTGTAACGCCAAATAAAGAATCGTTAAAAAACAACACAGTCTTAAAAACGGAGATAACGCAAAATTAATCGTATGGCATTAAATGTATTATGATATTAATTCACTTTGAACGAGGCTGCGTATGTTTTGGTGAAGGTCTTCTGGTTCTGCTGATAAGACGTGATCGATAGAAGTTTAATTCCTATGGCCAATAACTGTATCATAATGTGGATTTATGTTTCGATGAGATAACGGTCCTAAAAACCCCTATTAACAGTATGAATATATTCCTCGATTTCTTTCTTCCTTAGAACTTGGCTAAGATGTGTCTGTAGCTCGGGTAATTAAAACGTATGACAGAATAGTCATATTCCGACTTCTTTCTTGTTTGCAATTGTTATTGTCTACATGGTTATGTCCTAGAAATTAAAACTTGATTCTTCAGTTTGAAAAATTAATTAAAAAATCATAGAAAATTTTAGAAGCTATAACTAAAATATACGCATTGGATATATTATTTCTAGTGTTTTTACATTGTTTTATTTGAATTTTTCTGGATTATTTTCATGATCCATTCTTATCAACCCATTCCATATGTTTTTGTGTGTTTAAAAAGATTAAAATGAATATTAAATTCAATTCGTCTATGTACTGTACATTTAAATAGTAAAATGTCTAAAAAGTTGAAACGCAAATACTTGTGTGGCCTTTTCTTACAAATAGAATGGTTTGTTTTTATTTTTATTTGAATTGCGAATGAATAATAAGATTTGTAAAAAAACATTTAAGATAACAACGTTGAGGTGAATTTGAAAATAAACAGTTAAAATGCATTTAAATATGAACAATACATACAGCGGAGAATCAGTGAGAATTAGTTTTAGTCAAACGATGTGTAATTTCTGTTGGGGTTCTGAATTAAACTCGTAGGAATTTAACCAAAAAAACCTATCATTTACAAATTTCATCATGGGGTTTATTAAGAATTAAGATTAAAAATGTAAATAAACATCTGTGATAACAGATCAAAGAATCGTACAAGATATTTTATTTTGAATAAATTGCATGTTAAGATGATATCGTATACATCAAAAACGTTCAAAGCCCGTGTAAACACTTCGTTTATTAGTCGTTTTATAAGTATATCTTGTATTTTATCAAAATTATTTCTGTTTATGCGATTATGATAAGATTTGAATAATAGACTACATCATTAAATCCTTGAATTTCTTATCAGTCCCAATCTGCAAGATCGTTAAAATGCTGAGCCATTCCACCAAGGGAATTTCGTTTAAACAGTCTCACAAAGTGCAAAAACTAATGAAAGAAAACACAAGGCAAATAGTGCTGTTCATGTCCGACGAACATTTTAAATATTCTGTTTCGTGCTGCATTCTGATTCTTCAATCACGATTCTGGGTAAACAAGTTGCATTATGTATTCTAAAATGTTAAAACACATGTTCAGCAAAAGTTTTTTTTTAGGAGCTTACAACTTACAAATCCTTAAGTTGGAATCACAAAAAAAAACTATTTAGAAATTGTATATTTGTCAAAACTTTTTAATAACAAAATAAACAACAGATTCATATACACATAGATGTAGAAAAGGAAAGGAATAGAGAAAGATAAACTCTTCTGAAAACCAAAAGTTTTATATAATATAACGAAGTATAGGAGAAATTTACCGTACCCTAATGGCATTGATATTAATTTTCTATATTTATTTTACTGAATATACTAATTTTTTCCAATATTCCAGTGAGAAAAGCACAAAAAAATAATATATAAAATTTAAAAGGGGAATATTTGAACAAGGGAAGCAAAAGTAGGTCGTGTAAAAAAAACTCTTTTTATCAGCCAACACCTAGCTTAATATATTTTTAAAAGTAATCTGCAAACTATAGTAAAACAGAAGAGTTGTTAAAATAATTTGAGAAAATATGAATAAAAATAATTATCATTTAACTCCCCTTTTATCAGTTTGAATTAACCATTTTCTAACGATCTTGAATCAAACGACTGTGCACTTGTAAATGTTAAAATATGTCATACTTGAATCTGACAAAACATGTAAAGAAATTTAGAACTTTTATTATCATTTACATGCTGTGGTATAGCGATTCAAGCAATTTGTAAAACACTTTAAATTCACTTACATACTTTAACTTTCACACTCTTATGATGTATTTACAGCTTAATATATATTTTTTTATTTCATAATTTAAGATTACGTAATTTTCAAATATTGCCAATTACAAAAGTGCGTTTTTGAATGTTTTAATCTTAACTCTCTGTATTCTCAACACCCCATTCATAACTGTAATATACTTTGGACGATTTAGATGATGACTTTTATATATCTTCAGTTTTTATTTGTGTCATTGGGTTGCTGTCTCAATTACATACACTCTACACCTCCTTATATTTATGGCTATATTGATATAAAGTATAGGTAATTTTAGGTTGTAACTAAGTAAGAAACAATTTCAGTTTTCTATGTTGTGTTCTGTGTACTATTGTTTGTCTTCTTCTTTGTTAGCCAAGGTCTTGTCTTTTTATTTTCGACATAAGAGTTTGAACGTCGTTCTGGTATCTTTCTCCCCTCTTTTTCTGTCTTTTAACATGTAACTTTTTGTTTTGTTTTTCTTTTCCTTTAAAATAGAGTTTGGTGACGGTTTTACATTATTTCGTAAGAAAGAATCAACGTCATTGCAGGTCACATAAATAGACATGTGATTGTTATGGATATCGGAAGATTTGGACACTGACATTATGAAATACTTTTACTTAATACTTGAATGCTTTATACACATTGACAAGATTATATATTTTTATGTATTCCTAGAAATATTTACAGGAATAAACCCTAAACAAGATTAAAGAAGCAAAGCATTCTCAAATATTCAGCTACAAACCTTATAATTTCAATATAATCCTAAAACGCATCCATAACAAATTCTCACCATTACTGAAAACTGTAATCCTTAAACAATGATAGAAAAAATCCACCAAGATATACAGAAAAAGCAACAAAAATTACAGACTGACTTTGGAGAAATAACGACAAACGTGAAGCGTTTCTCATTTATATATGAGAAGATAAAACATTATTGAGCGGTGCAGAGAAGGACTAGTTTGAATTTTTGCTGATAAAAGGATTGTAAGATGTTGGGCTTCTGATCCGATTTAAAGGCAGCCTGTCCATCTTATCGCTGATGTAAATACTAGCACATAGTATAATGGAACGATCAATATAGACGCGTTCACTTCGATCCAGGAAATATCTCAATTATTCAGGAATATATAGCAAACAAAACTGTGTATGAAATTTATATAAACAGTTATGCATTTAAAAGAAAAAAGTTAACGTTTTAAAAAAGGCAGAAAAAAATTAAGAATAGATACAGACAAAAAAAAAAAAAAAAACAACAAATAAAACAACATCTAATTGTAAATCAGGAATTGCATGTAAGACACGTTTCCTGATAAGTGTCATCTTCTGATATTTTGTCTTATTTTGGAGGTTTTCTTTTTTCCAAATTTGAATAATATAATATGAATAATAGTAACGATAGCTGGCCTCTCTGTGTGTATCAATTACGACAATTCGTGTTGTTGCATTAATAAGAATCTACAATGATTTATACAGATTAATCATTTACCATTTGATACTTGTGTCAGAGATCTTCTCTACTGTGTTCCCTTAAACATACTTAATTCTACATTAGAAAATATATTTGTTTGACGATAAACAAATTGACTTTGATTTTACCGAAATATTTAATTTAACTTGAATCACTTTAAAGTGTTATATTGTTCGAAAAAACCCAAGAAAAAAACACTAATTTTTTTTTGTTTTTGTTATTTTCACATGATGAAATGTCGAAAACCTAACAGCAACTCAGATAAACTTATCTTGAAACAAAAATAAACAACTCAAAAGAACTTTTCGTGAAAAAGAAAACAACCAAGTTTGTCTGTGCAGTATAGTCTATATTGTAAGAATTGCGCAGCGTTTAACAATTTTTTCCAACATACGTATAGTGGAGCAGGATGTGCTTACCCTTGGGGAGCACCTGAGATACATCCGTATTTTTGGTGTAGGGTTTGTGTTAAATATACTAAGTCTAGTTTTTGGGTAGGGTTTGTGTTAAATACTAAGTCTAGTTTTTGGGTATAGGGTTTGTGTTAAATACTAAGTCTAGTTTTTGGGTAGGGTTTGTGTTAAATACTAAGTCTAGTTTTGGTGTAGGGTTTGTGTTAAATACTAAGTCTAGTTTTTGGGAAGGGTTTGTGTTAAATACTAAGTCTAGTTTTTGGGTAGGGTTTGTGTTAAATACTAAGTCTAGTTTTGGTGTAGGGTTTGTGTTAAATACTAAGTCTAGTTTTTGGGTAGGGTTTGTGTTAAATACTAAGTCTAGTTTTTGGGTAGGGTTTGTGTTAAATACTAAGTCTAGTTTTTGGGTAGGGTTTGTGTTAAATACTAAGTCTAGTTTTGGTGTAGGGTTTGTGTTAAATACTAAGTCTAGTTTTTGGGTAGGGTTTGTGTTAAATACTAAGTCTAGTTTTTGGGTAGGGTTTGTGTTAAATACTAAGTCTAGTTTTTGGGTAGGGTTTTGGATACCGTTGTTTGGTTTTTTTTCTCTCTGTCTCTTTTTTGTTTGCGATGGCGTTGTAAGTTTGTTTTTGACATTTGAGTCTGTTGTCCCTTTGGTCTTTTTTGCCTTTCTTATCAATTATAAATGTCTGAATGATGGTATCCTTTATATAATTTGTGGATGGATAAACCAAAGACTAACATTCATTATAATGTAGAATGCATTTTACTTTAGATAGATGGATAAATCTCATTGCTATATATATTGAAATATATTTCGAAAAATGTCATCAACTCAAAATGAAATATTAAGTTTGTACTTTGCCATAGACATCAATTCAGTTTTGTTTCCATTCGGTTGTAGATTTATATCTCACATAAGGAAGTTAGTATTATTTTCTTATGTCCTGACACTTGACTCTCTTGACTTAATATACCACAAATTATATGGGAACAGGGTTGTCTTAAAAGGCACCATAGTCAAATACTCAATTTCCTTTGTTGTAATCGCTTTTCTATATGTTAATCTTCATATCAACAGGAACGCTCGTATAGACAAAAGTTTTAAAAGTCTGCAACTCTGTGGTATATACATATAGGGTTTTCTAAATAATCCATTCAGATGGTTAGAGAGTCGGCGTAAACTGGTTACTAAGTGGTAAATTGTAACCATTTTACTTAGAAATAGTAGTTACAGAATGACAAATAGACAAATTATACCGAGCTTGGTATTCGAAGGTAACACTTTGATAGACATTGAATGATATGTCCCAAATATAACAATTTAACATTTCAAATTAACAACACATGCATGCATGCAATTTCATATTCGTTTTTGAATTTTTGCTCACAACTCTGAACGTGAAAAAGTGATAATATTTATCTGTTGGATTAAAGTTTTAAGTACTTAAATGAAATAGAAACCAATGTAGTGACACGGAATGAGACCAATAACAGTTACCACCAAGGAAATAATGTTGTCACTCTGAAAAATTATGATATTCTAAAGAGAGAAATAGGATAGAGATCGTAGATTGTTACCATGGAAACGTCGATTCCATTCTGATTGATTCGTATAAATATTCAGACCAGAAATCCAGAAAATGACTTCAGCAATGTTTTATATCAGGTTTTTATTTTGTATTCTTAAATAGATTTAGATTTTGATAGATAAAAAATATCGAATCAATCATCTGATAGCGGACAATTTGCACATAAACAATTACAATGATACCCATATTTGGAAGATAACATCGCAATCGTGAGATTGGCGGGGTGATTTATATGCAAATGCATATCAGTTCTGATGGTCGCTAACACAGACAGTGAACTTTTTCATCTGTTCACTTTACTTCCACTTGTAAGAAGGTCAACTCGATTAACCATTTTATTTCATTTTACATCCCATCCAATCTCCATGTAATGGACCGTTTCAGAAATGTGGATTTTAATCTTATATATTTTGCATGAAACAGGAGAAAACATTAAATCTATTGTTCAAAATATTACTTGTAAATGACAACACTTTAATTAAAGGTTACTACCAGTCGTATTTTGAAAAGGTTGAATTGCGATTTAGAAATTGATCAAAAACAAAAATTACATGCAGAACAAATTGCCATATAATATAGATGCCATGACATTTGATTTTATCATGATAGAGGAAAACAGTTTAAATTTGTGTGAAGTATAATGTTAAAAAAATAATGATTGCATCCGAAAATATAGGTTTTTCTGCAAACCGACCATTCAGTTAAAGTATAATATACACTACTCCTACAACTATTTCTTGTGTTGCAAATATCCGCCCCACAATCTATAACAAATGATACGGTTTTTGTACTGTAACCTGTGCGAATATACTACTTCTATATTCCACAACACCAATACCACATTATCTACTACTAATGCGACCATTCTGTGGACACGTGCAAAGCACATACATCTTCAGGAGCTTCTTCGAACGATCTCAATTATTTTGTTTCCATGCCCTTGTTTATATGTTTTCCCTTTATGTTATATTTGTACGCCCTGTGTGTTGTTTTTGTTTCTCCTGCATGTTATATTCATACGCCCTGTGTGTTGTTTTTGTTTCTCCTGTATGTTGTATATAGGTTTGCCATGTACGGAGTTTGTGTTTCGTGTTATATGATTGATTGGTTATCTTGAGTTTCATTATCTTCATGTGGACCATGATCTGATTACCTTTCTGGGACACATGAGAGCGCCTTACTTAAAATGTCTTTGAATTTTATAATGTTTTCGTATACTATTGTTTATTTTTTGGTCGTGTTTAGCTTGTTGCATGGGTATTGTCAGTTTTTTTTTCGACTAAGACGTTTGATTGCCCCGATTAATAAGTCCGTTTAAATTCCAATGTTAAAGTGACGATATTTACCACAAAAACAAGTAAAAGGATACATTTCCTGAAAATAAAATTGAGAATGGAAATGGGGAATGTGTCAAAGAGACAACAACCCACCCAAATAAAAAAACAACAGCAGAGGGTCACCAACAGGTCTTCAATGTAGCGAGAAATACCCGCACCCGGAGGCGTCCTTCAGCTGGCCCCTAAACAAATATATACTAGTCCAGTGATAATGAACACCATACTAATTTCCAAATTGTACACAAGAAACTAAAATTAAAATAATACAAGACTAACAAAGGCCAGAGGCTCCTGACTTGGGACAGGCGCAAAAATGCGGCGGGGTTAAACATGTTTGTGAGATCTCAACCCTCCCCCTATACCTCTAACCAATGTAGTAAAGTAAACGCATAACAATACGCACATTAAAATTCAGTTCAAGAGAAATCCGAGTCTGATGTCAGAAGATGTAACCAAAGAAAATAAACAAAATGACAATAATACATAAATAACAACAGACTACTAGCAGTTAACTGACATGCCAGCTCCAGACTTCAACTAAACTGACTGAAAGATTATGATTTCATCATATGAACATCAGGCACAATCCTTCCCGTTAGGGGTTTAGTATCATACCATCATAACATATATGAGAAGAACATAACCCGTGTCATGCCAACAACTGTTTTTAGAATAAATGTGTTTAGTTCCGATGCAAAGACCTTATCAGTTACTCAATATTAACGCCAAAATATGCAATCTTTAATGACTTGACAACAGTATCGTAATTATATCCCTTCTTAATAAGTCTATTCAAAGGTTTTGTAAGTTTCTGAGGTGAATACTGACACCTTTGTGCTTTATAAAGAATATTACCATAAAAAATTGGATGTGAAATACCTGAACGTATTAGAAGTCTGCATGTTGAGCTATATTTACGAATGATGTCTTTATACCGATGATAAAATTTAGTAAATGTTTTGACTAGTTTGTGATATCGAAAACCCTGGTGTAATAATTTTTCAGTAATACATAAATTTCTCTCGTTAAAATCTAAAACATTGTTACATACACGAGCGAATCGTACAAGTTGAGATATATAAACACCGTAAGATGGTGACAAGGGAACGTCACCATCTAAAAACGGATAATTAACGATAGGAAATGAAAAATCATCCCTTTTATCATAAATTTTAGTATTCAGCTTTCCATTAGTGATATAGATATCAAGATCGAGAAAAGGGCAGTGGTCATTGTTAGTATTAGCTTTATTTAAAGTAAGTTCAACAGGATAAATTTCATTAATATACATACTGAAGTCGTCATTATTGAGAGCCAAAATATCATCCAAATATCTAAAAGTATTATTAAATTTGTTTATCAGATGTTGTTTCGATGGGTCTTTGCTTATTTTTGTCATAAATTGTAACTCATAACAATACAAAAACAGGTCCGCAATAAGTGGTGCACAGTTAGTCCCCATTGGAATTCCGATAATCTGACGATATACGGAATCCCCAAAGCGAACAAAAATGTTATCTAGTAAAAATTCAAGGGCATATATAGTATCAAAGCATGTCCAATTAACATAGTTTTTTTGTTTATTGCTACTAAAAAATGACCTAAAAGAGTTTGAACATATATATTCACATTCTGATTTTTTGAATGCCCATTTAATTAAGTGTGTGAATTTTTTCTTAATGAGAATGTGAGGCAATGTGGTATACAGGGTAGAAAAATCAAAACTTTGAACAGATTCAAAATCACCAATATAAGCATGCAATTTATCAAGTACTTCCAACGAGTTCTTGACACTCCAAAAGTAATTTTGGAGTGTCAAGAATGCATGAGAATAACATTTTATAAATTTTGTGCTTTCGAAATGACCAAACGAGACACAAAAAGAATAGCACACGCCTTATATAAATGGTCGATTTTGCCTATAAGGGCATCCGATAAGGAGAAACAGACTTTCAATTTTGTTCAACATTAAACATTTCCATCCAAAATTCCTATTTCTGGAACCATTCAAAAATGAATTTTATTAGTTAACAAAACTGACGTTTAAACATTGAAATCGTCAGTGTTATGTTAATTTCAAAACATGAAATATGCGAAAGAATCTTATCAATTTCCTGTCATTAAAACGGCTTTTGTTTTATAAAATATAATCACTGCTTTGACAAAAATTAAATGTGTGCTTCTATGTAGAAAGCAATCTGCGTAAATTCATTAATAAAAAGTTGACTGTTTCTGAGAGATAAGAAGAATTAACAGAGGCAGTGTTGTGTATTCGATGCTTGTCATGTATCAAATATGACCTAGAAGATAAAGCCGATGACTATCAGCTCAAAGATGGATGGTTTCTCCAGAATTGATCAATCCTTTAATTATATTTTAGATAAACGCATTAAGTTTTTTCTTGTACTTCAGCAAGTTAAACCTATCAAGATTGTTCCTTATCGCTATCTCCAACCGATATGAAAGATTTCAATCAGATTGGAATTTATAACAGGATAGTCTTTAAGGTTTTCATCTTATTTTTATTTCTTCCGGCGTTCACCTCCACTTGTGATGCTTAAATCAGAACATAGTTTTTCTACAATCTGTTTTCTTTTATTCGTATATGTTTGCACGAATCAGTAAAACTGACTTAACATAATAGTTCGCGGACAACTGGATTCGTATTATTTTTGTTATGTATAATGCAGTGTGTTAATTTGTTTTCATGTATGTCATCAATCCCATTGGGGTATAATTGTGCAATATTTCAATAAGAGTGATATATGGATATATCAATGTACATGTACCAACACATATTTACCTTTTGTAAGATGACATTAGTAGATGAACAAACTGTAAAGGTAGAATCTCTTCAAGAAACAGACTTAAAACGACTTATTTCGTCAATGTGAGAATCCTAACTTGGTACACTTTTTAATGGATGCCACATGTTTTTTCGGATATTCTTAACCTTCTGGACACCTGAGATCAACCCAAATATTTGTTGGGTTCGTGTTGCTCAGTCTTTAGTTTTCAATATTGTATTTTGTGTACTATTGTTTTCTGGGTCTTTTCTGTTTGTCTGTTTGGTCTTTTTTCTTTGAATAATCATGGCGTTGTCGTTTATTTTCCCTTTGGTATCTTTGCCTCTCTTATTTTTAACAGTGCCGTGTATTGTTGCTTGATGTCAAATGATCTTAAACACGTTATTGGGGTAAACCACCACCTCCCGATGTCATATCTTGTATCTTCCAAGAGTATACACTATAAGTACACTAAGAGTACAATACACCTATATCAAGTCTGATAACGAACTATCAGAACATCTATTTCAACAGCAATTTTGAAGTACTGTGGCAAAATACCTACTTTCACCAAGATGTGATTCAGAAATAGATCATTTCAATTATTGATATCTTGTTCAAACCAAATGTCTTTAGAATTTTTAATCCTTCATCGTGAAATTGAACGAGAGTGTCAAAACTTCTCTTATATGTTACCCTAATGTAATATAAGAAAACATACTTGCTGTTAGGGAGCTAAAAGGGTCATGTTTGTTGTCAAGAGCACACTGATAAGAATAAAAGACAGAATTCAGAATGAGTTTTTAATCAAAAATATTTTGTTAAACTCGGTAGATCGATTTTCATTCAAATAGTTTGTACTTCGAGTGCATGGCACTAAATGCACATTGCTCATTGCAAATTTATTTCTTAATTCGTATGAAGTAGAATTAGTTATGCATGATTTACAGCGAAAAACAACACGAATAGATGTTAGCATGTAATCATAGAAGATGAGCTTCCTTTTGCTGATAACAGATTAAAAACTTTATCTACATCTCATTTATCCCAATGAGCTAGAAATTACGGAGAGTACGGAAACAACAGTCAATTTAAACTATACATGGACTTTCACCTTGGATTTTTGATACATTTAAGTCTGCCTCATCCGTTGCCATGCATCCACTGAATAACCGATGAGGGTTGGGTGAGAACAAAATTTTACAATAAAACAGATCAATTTAGCTATCTAAATTTTAATTTATATTACCGACTTTAATTTTGGTTTTTCTGTTCGATTTTTGATTATCTTTTTGATTTCTTAATTCGATAATTGTTTTAACAATGATCTTCATGAAAAACGTGATTAAATAAGACGGTAAATTTTCTTTTTCGAGTAGCAGTATACCTGAATCATCTGCATCTCCTCTATCCTGTATTTACTCTTTGATGACATTGAAATGAAATCGGTTTTCCTGCATAGATCATGCTTCACCAAAGTTTCGGACGAGATTGTATACAAAACCAAATGCTACCCGAACACCATTTGAAACATAATGCCCATAACCCACTTTTCAGAATTTAGCTATCACACTGAGGAACGTTCAAACCTAACAATTTAAAAGCCAAGTGAAATAGTCTTTCACATTAAAGAGTTGAACACTTCATCAATTCAGTGCTTTTGTATGTATTTTTATCAGGAAGGCTCAAACCTAAGAAGAATTCGTTTTGGCTGTGCGGGATGTATAAATACGCAGTCACGTCTCTTTGAAATGAGGACGTTAAATGCGATATTTTTTTTGACAGATCAAAACATTTGTTAATTGATTGATTGATTGATTTTTGTTTACTCAATGTCCAGCGACACATATTTCATGTTTAGGATGAAAGCAAAGTTACCAATACACACATTAGGAAGGCATTCTAATATGCTGTCGAAGGGGTAGAAGCGCCAAATTTGGACTGCCACAGAGAAATAGGAGTATATTGTATATATAAAGACTGAAATTTTGCCTTTGAACACACCAGCGATATACAGGTTCCTAAAAGATTTGTTGCCTAGCTCCTTAACGTTCGGAGAGCGTGACATTTCATTTTCAGAAGGTTTTTGGTTAAACGTCCGCGTTCTGATCGGACGTTGTTGTGAATTTATACAACCGGCACAGCCAAAACGGACGCCCTACTTAGGCTTCGGTTTTACTACGGCTGTCTAAAGAAAATATCTCTATAAACTAAATGGTCGACTGTTGAAACGAAATATTGTCACACGGATTCTCACATTCGTTGTAGTAAACTCTTGCTACAGAGGAGTGTCCGTTTCCGGGCTGTACGGGATGTATAAATACGCAGCCATGAACGGATATTGGCCCCATTTTGTAACATTAATACGCCCACTAAACAATACATGCCCAAGTTTTGAGTTCCCATTTTTTGTAACCTGAAAAATACGAAAATTCTGAAAAATTATTTTAGATTTTATAGGACTCGAAATAATGCCGTTTTGCCTAATTTCCGCCAATCGCCATCTTGGAATATCAGTAACTGCAGGTATAGGTGTCAGACCACCAATTAAAAATCCCTATCTGTTCAACCAAATTTTGCAATTTTCACAGCTTTCTAAATATTTTACTTCATAGAAACCAGGTATATCCTTAATTTTACATGTATCAGCTTTCTACATGCCAATTTTCACTATGCCTTTAAAGCCTTCTAACAAAATAACTGACCTTCAAACAGAGGTACTCCAAAGAAAAAACCTGGTTTTCTGGAAATCTAAAATTAGTATACTATGGAGCGCATTAATCCTCATTTTTTAATGCAAACTCATAGACAAGTAAATTTTGGCTCAAAATGATCTAGATATATTTCTCTTTCACCAAAAGTTTCATTTCTGCAAATTTGTTGGTTAGTTTAAGTAAACAAGGACATCAAAAGCACTATTTTGTGTCAGAGTAGGGCTACCTTTACGTTCTAAATTGGAGGGAGTAATTGGTGGTCTGACACCTATAGACACCAGTTGACTCAAATCAGTAATCAATAAACAACCCAGATTAGGAAACACGTAAAGCTGAGATACAAGTTGATCCTTAATGATGATATGGTATGAGCAAGAAAATGAGAAAGGATCCTTGCTACGAATGTAACATGAGCAAAAGATACCAGAGGGAAAGTCAAACTCATAAATTGAAAATAAACTGACAACGCCATAGCTAAAATATAAAAAAAGATAAACGATCAAATAATAGTACAAACAACACAGCAAAAAAACTAAAGACTATAAGCATGAATTGTTTGAGTATTTTGAACTAGCAGTTAGTTACTGCGAGTATTCTCAGATCTTCACTTTGAGTGATTTTTTGTTGTAAGGAATTTATAAATTCACTCTCATAAAATTGAGAATGGAAATGGGGAATGTGCCAAAGAGACAACAACCCGACCATAGAAAAAAACAACAGCATAAGGTCACCAACAGGTCTTCAATGTAGCGAGAAATTCCCGCACCCGGAGGCGTCCTTCAGCTGGCCCCTTAACAAATATATACTAGTGCAGTGATAATGAACGCCATACTAATTTCCAAATTGTACACAAGAAACTAAAATTAAAATAATACAAGACTAACAAAGGCCAGAGGCTCCTGAATTGGGACAGGCGCAAAAATGCGGCAGGGTTAAACATGTTTGTGAGATCTCAATCCTCCCCTATACCTCTAGCCAATGTAGAAAAGTAAACGCATAACAATACGCACATTAAAATTCAGTCCAAGAGAAGTCCGAGTCTGATGTCAGAAGATGTAGCCAAAGAAAATAAACAAAATGACAATAATACATAAATAACAAAAGACTAGTAGCAGTTAACTGACATGCCAGCTCCAGACTTCAATTAAACTGACTGAAAGATTATGATTTCATCATATGAACATCAGGCACAATCCTTCCCGTTAGGGGTTTAGTATCATATCATCATAACATATATGAGAAGAACATAACCCGTGTCATGCCAACAACTGGTTTTTGAATAAATGTGTTTAGTTCCGATGCAAAGACCCTATAAGTGAATCAATATTAACGCCAAAATATGCAATCTTTAATGACCTGACAACAGTATCGTACTATAACTATATCTCTTCTTAATAAGTCTATTCAAAGGTTTTGTTAGTTTTTGGGGTGAATACTGACACCTTTGTGCTTTATAAAGAATATTTCCATAAAAAATTGGATGTGAAATTTACAGTATGTGTTTTTAGTTGTTTTTTGTTTTTTGCTTTGTTTCGATCGTACGAGTTTTATTTAGTCCTTTCAAACTTCTGTTAATATGTTGATCTGTTACATCACTGTCTAAGTTTAGGCAGAAAGTTTGGCGCTAGCAAACATTTTTACACCTTTCTCAAGTCAGGAGCCTGTAGTTCAGTGGTTGTCGTTGGTTCATGTCTGTCATATTTATTTTTCGTAAAAATTGATTTGTCATAAATTAAGCCGTTAATAGTTTTCTCAATTGAATTTATATAATAATTCACATTTTTCATGTTGAACTACAACTTGTATAAAATGAACAAACATTAGATATTTTGGGTAACAGATATCCTTCTTCAATAATAGCACGATGTCAAATAAATCATGTCAAAATATTCAAACTGAGAAACTTTTTCTAAATCTTGAAATTTATACAATTTAAGCGAACACCACAGACGCTGATACAATTTTTAAATTTCCAAACACGGCGCAAAGATTACAAAGATATGCCAAATGAAAATAGTAATTTTCGATGTGAACTGGCACAACTCTAAATTTCCAAAAGTTGTGACAGTTTAGATGTAATAACTGCATTGAGGGCAGTCCTCAAACAAAAATATCAAAAATGTCCTAACCGATCCAAGTTTGTATAATATTTCAAATTTGACAACGGTAGGGCACAGAAACTACATATTTAAGCCTCCCAAAACGAATAGCAGTCTAATAATAATGATTAGAAAAATAAGTTTGATCTAATAAGGTAAAATAATTGAACGTGGCTACGTACTCATACATCCATCCTGAATGAATGAAACCCTGTAATTTAAACTGGTATTTTAAAAAGAATTTCGAACTGTAAAGCCAGTACTAAAGCCAGAGTTACTGGAAACAAGTGATGACAGGAAAATGTTTTTCATTAATGCCCTCTGGGGCAACTGTCCGTAACTTTCTTATCCAAAATCTTTCCCGAGCGACTCTGTCGACCTTCGACCAACCCTCGTTGTGGTCTATGATTGTGATGGTAAGGTTTTTGAGATCAGCTTGTGTGTGCCCAGGTGATCTCAAATGACGACTTACGGGTAGGTCGGGCTTGCAAGTGTAGTCACTTCGATGATCATTCATGCGTTTGTTGAATGGCTGCTCTGTCTCGCCAACATACTGCATGCCACATCGACACTGAAGGAGGTATACAACATTCTGGGTTTTGCAAGTTACATTGCAAAATATAGTGTACACAGACCCAGTTGCGTGGCAAGTAAATGTTTGAGTATTTAGTATTTGTTGACAAGTCAGACAACGTCTGTTACCACATGACTTGCACCATCCTGCAATTGAACAACTTTTATTTGAGGAGACGTCAGCTCTAACAAATAAGTCTTTGAGACTTGCTGGTCTCCGAAAAGCTAAGACAGGAGGATTGGGAAAGATCTTGGATAATTTAGGGTGTTTGGCAATAGTTTGGATTGTATGTTAGAACAAACGGGACTATTTTGCTGCGCCTCTTCTGTTTGTACTGTAAGAGGTCATTGCGGCTGTTATTGTTAGCGCGCGCAAACCCCTTATCTATGTTCAATTTCTTATAACCTCGTTTTGTCAAAAAATCCGCAAAGTTCCTGTAACCGTTTCGTGACAACCTCAGAGGAGCAAATCCGCTTGACTCTGAGAGCTTGACTGTACGGGATACTTTTTGTACAGTGTTTTGGGTGACAGCTTTAAGGAGAAAGGTACTGATGTTTATCTGTGGGTTTACAGTAGAGGTCTGTTGATATGACACCGTCCTTTATAGATGTGGTTGTGTCTAAGAAAGATATCTTAAGAGTCGGAAATTTCATACGTAAATTTAATTGAATGGTGGGCGTTGTTTGCATGTCTGATGAAATCATCCAGTTTTTGTTGGGATTCAATCCATTTCATGTCTCAATGACTTATTTGTTAGAGCTGACGTCTCCTCAAATAAAAGCTGTTCAATTGCAGGATGGTGCAAGTCATGTGGTAACAGACGTTGTCTGACTTGTCAACAAATACTAAATACTCAAACATTTACTTGCCACGCAACTGGGTCTGTGTACACTATATTTTGCAATGTAACTTGCAAAACCCAGAATGTTGTATACCTCCTTCAGTGTCGATGTGGCATGCAGTATGTTGGCGAGACAGAGCAGCCATTCAACAAACGCATGAATGATCATCGAAGTGACTACACTTGCAAGCCCGACCTACCCGTAAGTCGTCATTTGAGATCACCTGGGCACAAACAAGCTGATCTCAAAAACCTTACCATCACAATCATAGACCACAACGAGGGTTGGTCGAAGGTCGACAGAGTCGCTCGGGAAAGATTTTGGATAAGAAAGTTACAGACAGTTTCCCCAGAGGGCATTAATGAAAAAACATAGAATGAGTCCCTCTGCATTTTCCTGTCATCACTTGTTTCCAGAACTCCGGCTTTAGTACTGGCTTTACAGTTCGAAATTGTTTTTAAAATACCAGTTTAAATTACAGGGCTTCATTCATTCGGGATGGATGTATAAGTACGTAGCACGTTCAATTATTTTACCTTATTAGATCAAACTTATTTTTCTAATCATTATTATTAGACTGCTATTCGTTTGGGAGGCTTAAATATGTAGTTTCTGTTGCAATTGCCCTACCGTTGTCAAATTTGAAATATTATACAAACTTGGATCGGTTAGGACATTTTTGTTTGAGGACTGCCCTCAATGCAGTTATAACATCTAAACTGTCACAACCTTTGGAAATTTAGAGTTGTGCCAGTTCACATCGAAAATTACTATTTTCATTTGGCATATCTTTGTAATCTTTGCGCCGTGTTTGGAAATTTAAAAATTGTATCAGCGTCTGTGGTGTTCGCTTAAATTGTATAAATTTCAAGATTTAGAAAAAGTTTCTCAGTTTGAATATTTTGACATGATTCATTTGGCATCGTGCTATTATTGAAGAAGGATATCTGTTATCCGAAATATCTAATATTTGTTCATTTTATAGTTATTTAATGGTGATGTTGTACCCTTTTTGACTTGTTATATATTATATTTTGTAGTGTACAGAATCATATTACATGATCCAACGCCTTAGATTGATCGTTGACTATTTATTCAGTCATTTTATATATATGTATATATATCAGTCATTTTATCTCATACCTTCAAAAAGAGAAAAGAAAGACCTCAAACGGACTTTCAAACCCATAAGTGAAAAATAAACTGACATTGATTGCCATGGTAAAAAAATGCAAAAAGACAAAAAGACAAACAACAGTATACATTTACACAACATGAAAGAAAAATACTGCATGATAAACACGAACCACACCAAAACCGGGCGTGATATCAGATGCTTCGGAAGGGCAAGTACATCTTGTTCTACATTTGGCACCCCTTCTGTTGGACATGTAAGTACGAACCCAGTGATGTTTCCAATTCGGTATAGGACATGATTTTAGTGTTAACGATAAATGGTGAAGCTTCGTATCTTAATACCAGTACTATACCTAGAATAAATAACTTTCACATGCATGGCCGCCAACATTCTACTTAAATAATCTTATTATATCCCCAAACTCTATATATACTAGTGCAGAGTGATTTCAACTCTCATTATTGTGACTGCCGACACTAAAATTTTTAATCAAATATGATACGGAAAATTTCACAGTTCATATTTATCTTTGGAGTATCAATTAAAAAATGAATTAAATTATAATTAAAAAAATCCAAGTCAACATGCTAATTATTATAATATTTTATCATTTAAAAGCAATGGTAGAATTAACCATGTAAATCAAGTACAGATGTCACACCCGTGTTGTGTAACATTGCTTTAGTAAACCTAAAGTGTGCAGTGTTAATTTGTTTCTCCGTACCCGCTGATGACACCGGAGTGAAAAGCGGTGTGCTTCGACGTCATCGAGTCCGAATACGAGTCGAAAATTAGACAGTAGAGTGCGACATCAGAAACACGTGACATTGACAGCTTAACTGATCGAAATAAATAGTTTTTTAATCGCATAAAAAGTAGACGAGAATTAGCTCTGCTGTAATAGTCCAACGTTACCATCAGATTGGTTATAACTGAGTGATCGCTCCTGTTGATTTACACGTTTCATTGTCGGGAAACTGTAAAAGGAGAAATTTACGCACCCCGGGTATGCTCGGAAATTGAATTTTAATGACATCTTAACTTAAAGAAAGGGTTAAAAATTGTATTGGGTTTTGTAAGATATTCTGTAAAGGTTAATGCGGTTTACAATGAATTGAAAAGAATATTAAAAAATATTTGTTTTAAGTATCTGTATCCATGCAGACAACGCA
The DNA here is from genome assembly GCF_965363235.1 of Mytilus galloprovincialis. Lineage (NCBI taxonomy): Eukaryota > Metazoa > Mollusca > Bivalvia > Mytilida > Mytilidae > Mytilus > Mytilus galloprovincialis. Next base: position 4,983,928 of record NC_134838.1, on the reverse strand, counting down.
GATTTTGTCATTTTAATAAAAGACATTTCAGTGATTTTAGAGAAGACAAAAATAAACCCTTAAAATAAACCCAATCATTCAAAAGCATATATAAAACAAAAAACAAGTATTCATATATCTATATAAAAAATGCCAGAAAATACGATCGTCTTTCAATTAATCTACACCTCGTTCTATGATTTTTTTGTTGTTGAAATGAACTGGAGATGGTATAAAAAAGATTTCTCAAGCACCTGGTGAATATCATCTTTCTGAACGGGAGCTGATCATAACTCTCAGGGAAGAGCGGATCGTAACCCTTAGCTATAGAGAGGATGGCTGAATATAGGATTTAACTGATTCCCAACATATTTCCTAAATATGAGTGCCCTTGCGCACGATCTTAAATACATATCTGAAGCAAATCCTGCACGCCTTCTGATTCGTTCGTCTTGCTCGAATCGGTTATATGTGTACTTTTAGTGGACTTGTCTTTCTTACTTTTTCTTTTGTCCGTGGTATTATTGTATGTCTTTTGTTCGCGTCAGAAATTATTGGTCTCACAAAATAGCGAATGTGTACGAAGTCTGAAAACAACGACGTTATATCTGATGTATGTAGATATATTTGCAATGACCGAATTACAATAATTGCAGGTTGATATTAATTTATTAAATCCATCAAACAAATCGTGATGGCATCATATATGATCAGTCCTTTCTAATATCATGGTATATTGATTTTATAAACTGATTTATGGTTCCTGCAAAAATTCAAATGCATGGTTTAGTTGAAGTCAATCCTTCGAGCATTTGTGAATGCTGTAAATTTGTTTGATCATCTCAGAAATTTCTAGGTTACAACAGTCCATGGATATAAGTTCCGTCTGTTGTAGCCACAATCCCGTCCGGTCTTGATAACATTAATTAGCTATACACGATGGGTGCTAAAATGGAAAAGGAACTACTTCACAAAAAGAAAATACACGCACTACAATTTAAAGCAGTTTTATAGGGGTGTATTAGGGTGGTGGATGAGATAAATAGGAGTTCCATTCATATCCCTGATTGGGATGGAAGTAAAAATAAATTTTATAATTATTAACTGTAACATATTAGGGCTTCACTGACAAAGAATGATATATCAATCATATATTTATAGGTGATAATTTTTTAATCAACTCACGTATCTGAAAATATGTTTCATTAGATAGTTCTTGTCTATACTCATCTGAAATGAATGTGTCACTTGAAAACAAAATGATCTGCATGCATTTTCGATAGTAACACATTAAAAGACAATTTACACCATATTCTACAGTGTATAAACTTTCGAACCATACACTGTATGTATATAATTATATATATATCTTCTATCATGCATGTAACTGGCAAATATTAACTTGTGCATGTATATTATGTCAATCAATTGTATCTGATTGTGTGCCCTTTATTGGCCCTGTAATTTTGGAAATAAAAATATTTCATTCTATTAAATATCTTTTATTATACAATTATTGACTTTTGATGAGGTTGAATGATACAATGATTTATCAACCCCAGAGATGTGATATTCACCAAGGCCAACGGCCGAGGTGAATATCACATCTGGGGTTGATAAATCATTGTATCAACTGATATCAAAAGTCAACAATTGCTTTATTATATGACTCTTTAGTTCTCAGTGTCATTTTCATATTTTTAGATTGTGAAATATATCTATATAAAATCTTCTTACTTTCCTCATTATTTAACGATGGAAAGCGTTTTCAGTAGCTACTTATGCTGCTCCAGCCATACTTTGTTGCCGGAAACATGTAACTGTCGTCTGTTAGAAACGATTTTATGTCGAGAGCGCTGATTGGTTGATATTTATTCGGTCGTCCAATTAAAAACCATTTTATTTATACAATCCTTAAATAGCTAACAAGAATTCCCCGTTTCTATATTTAGGTACACGGACGCTGTTCCAAATCTTATATTAACCTCTCGTGATTTTTGACGCGGTGAATATAATGTTTTATCAAAGAGGATTTCCTATGCTTTTACCCAATGAGAAAACAGAAAATTTATAGTCATATAATAAAATGTAATGGCGAACCACTCTATACATATTCATATATCTTATACAGTGTGACTGCAGAACTACACACTCGGATACATTTTTTCGGGGTCAGATCAGTCATTTCACAAACTTATGAATGGTCATCTTAATATATAGTTAAAACCAAATATAAACAGTTTATTTCTTGTTAAAGCTAGGGACATCAACGGTATGTCAACCACAAACAAGGGAAGAAAACAAAACGAGACAAACAAAGAGTATTACATATAAACATTCAAAGACATTACATGTAAACAGTATTATATACTAGTATATGATTTTTATAAAAAGTTTAAAAAAAAAAAAACGACTACACATGACGATTGGAGATTGTACGCTCGTATAAATTATCACTAACTTGAACAAGGAAATAAAATGGAGTCCTTCCGCTCAGTATAGATGACCGCTAACTTAGACAAGGAAACAAAAGGCGACCAACAATTTGTAAAGAAGGGTCAAAACGTACTCGCTACTATACAGAAAAGCCGGGTCAACATGTACTCGACACCATACGGGAAGCTAGCTTAGATAGTCAGTGATAGATTACCAACAAAGCAGGGTCAAAACGTACTCGCTTCTAAACAGGAAGCTAACTATAATATGGCAACGGATAGATGACCCACAAAGCAGGGTGAACACGTACTAGCTTCTATACAGGAAGCTAGCTTAGATAGCCACAGAGAGACGACACATAGAACAGGGTCAAAACGTACTCGCTGCTATACAGGAAAGCAGGGTCAACATGTACTCGCTACTATACAGGAAAGCAGGGTCAACATGTACTCGCTGCTATACAGGAATTAAAGCCGGGTCAACATGTACTCGCTATACTATACAGGAAAGCAAGGTCAACATGTACTCGCTACTAAACAGGAAAGCAAGGTCAACATGTACTCGCTGCTATACAGGAAAGCAAGGTCAACATGTACTCGCTACTATACAGGAAAGAAAGGTCAATATGTACTCGCTGCTATACAGGAAAGTAGGGTCAACATGTACTCGCTGCTATACAGGAAAGCAGGGTCAACATGTACTCGCTACTATACAGGAAAGCAGGGTCAACATGTACTCGCTGCTATACAGGAAAGCAGGGTCAAAAGTCTTCGCTACTATACAGGAAAGCAGGGTCAACATGTACTCACTGATATATAGGAAAGCAGGGTCAACATGTACTCGCTACTATACAGGAAAGCAAGGTCAATATGTACTCGCTGCTATACAGGAAAGCAGGGTCAACATGTACTCGCTGCTATACAGGAAAGCAGGGTCAACATGTACTCGCTACTATACAGGAAAGCAGGGTCAACATGTACTCGCTGCTATACAGGAAAGCAGGGTCAAAATGTACTCGCTACTATACAGGAAAGCAAGGTCAACATGCACTCGCTACTATACAGGAAAGCAAGGTCAATATGTACTCGCTACTATACAGGAAAGCAAGGTCAACATGTACTCGCTGTTATACAGGAAAGCAGGGTCAACATGTACTCGCTACTTTACAGGAAAGCAGGGTCAACATGTACTCGCTACTATACAGGAAAGTAAGGTCAACATGTACTCGCTGCTATACAGGAAAGCAGGGTCAACATGTACTCGCTACTATACAGGAAAGGAAGGTCAACATGTACTCGCTACTATACAGGAAAGCAAGGTCAATATGTACTCGCTATACTATACAGGAAAGCAAGGTCAACATGTACTCGCTACTTTACAGGAAAGCAGGGTCAACATGTACTCGCTACTTTACAGGAAAGCAGGGTCAACATGTACTCGCTACTATACAGGAAAGCAAGGTCAACATGTACTCGCTATTTTACAGGAAAGCAGGGTCAACATGTACTCGCTGCTATACAGGAAAGCAAGGTCAACATGTACCCGCTGCTATACAGGAAAGCAAGGTCAACATGTACTCGCTGCTATACAGGAAAGCAGGGTCAAAAGTCTTCGCTACTATACAGGAAGCTAGCTAAGATAGCCAGGGATTGTTGTTTAGTACTACCACTCCGAAAAATAAGACAATTGAAAAAAAGTCCTGAAAAATTTCATGACGTTTCATCATAATAGCTAATCGAAATCAGCAGTTTTTATGAGAGGGCAGTATATGAATTAAAAATCGTCCAAAAAATAAATATTTTAAATGAATGAGTTTGAGTGTAAAGCCTTTAGTCCTTAATGTTGGAAGATGCACGATTTTCCCGTACATTAATATAGACATTTTATAGGCACCAGAATGAAACTGTCAATAATACGTGCTGCGCATTGTACACTGCACAAAGTTTGGATGAATAAATACATGCGGATTGTTCGGTTACACTGACACAGAGAATACAACGAATACATTCGAATTTCTGTATCTAAAAACAGAAGCAATGTCAATTTAGAAGTTTTTCTTCGCTAAAACTGCTATTAAACTACATTCTTCAAATCTTGAGTACTCTTAATTAAAATTGTTGTGACGAGAAAACAATTAAGAAACGATAGAGAAATAAAACAATTACTCCGTCAATTTACATCTATTCTCTGACACGGGCACCAGGCGGAATAAAACTGTCAACAGATTCACAGACCATTGTAAATTTAATTTAGTCACATTAATGATTTTATAATGAGAAAAGTATACCCTTGCCCATATGGTCATTTTGGTTTAATGATCTCCGCCCTCCTACTCGATTAAATGGTTTCTCTGTATTTAATTCATTTGTTTAATGTGTAAATTAAGAGTTATATTATTACAGTATTACAGTTATACGATTAGCGGATCAATGAGTTTTTAATCTGTCAAGGGGGCGTGGTACAAGTGATAAATCTGATATTAATTTTATACTAAAGTGTAACTCGATAATTTAAATAAATATTTGCACGAATTATTTATTTTTGAATACAGTATGATAAAAGATTCCAAAAGGCAATCGATATATAATAGGCGAATTTTTAATATTAAATACACACTGAATTTGGTAAAGTAATATTTTTGGTAATATGGAGGACAGTACTATCTTACTGTTGGAAGTATAATACTCTCATGATATAATGAACTTATACTACAGAATAATGGGAACAAATTAAAGAAGGAGAAAAAGGTGATAAAAACGAAAGAATAGGGTGTTAAGATATAAAAAATATAAAATAATTGGCTATAAATATAAAGAAAAGAGAGAAAGGGGCTTAATATTTGAAAAAATACAGAAAAGGGAGACCCCCAATCAATGCCATTTTCTATACATCTACATTTATCAATAGATTATAGACGATTTTAGTCATACAGGACTGAATAGACATACAAATAGTTCCTCATAATATATATATATTTTAATACAAGCCATGTTCACACTTATATCAAAAGCCCTCTTTTATCTGTTTTGCTGTTTGTCAGATGATATCAAAAGCCCTCTTTTAGATAAACACTATATTGTTTTGCTGTTTGTCAGATGATATCAAATGCCCTCTTTTAGATACAAACTATTGTTTTGCTGTTTGTCAGATATTAATTTGATAATGAAGCGAAGGTGTTAGAAAGTAGTCTGTGTGCTTTAGTACTTTGCTTAATTCTACGTATTATACAATGAAAAAAGTCTAAACAAGGAAATTATCAACCTCCGTCCTTTTATATACTCAAAGTTTACGGAAATAAAGACAAAAACAAAGAGGATGAAATTTATTGTACACAAGTAGCCATATTTCCCGTTCTTATATTATCTTACTTAACATCTGTTAACCAACGCTTCCGGTTTTTGTTTTAACAATGATATAAATCGGATTCAGTGCTCAATAAAAACCACAGCATTTCCCTTGGTCCTGGAATTTATAATTTATGGAAAACGATCACTAAAAACAAAAGAAAATCAGGAAGATTTCATTACATTTTTTTCTTAATTTGTTTTATCTAAGCAGTTAAAAGCTGTTTTAGTAGTATCAGTGTGTATATAGATATATATCCTGCTTTAGAAGTTTGTGAAATTGCATGCTTGTAGGTCCATAGGCAGCATGCAGTACGGAGATTTATGTTTGTTTTTGTCTTAATCTTTTAAATTCAATCGGTCATCATTTACATTTTTAATGTGTTTTCGAATATTTAATGAAGTTTATCGGCATTGCGAATAAGATTGAAATTCAGTAAATGTATATTTGACATGCATTACCTCGATATCAGAGTTTGGTGTAATCTTGAAACCCAAAAACAAGATACAGAAAAAAATGTCTATTTTTTTTAATTTATTCACAACCCAATTTTCACTATCAATTTCACCATTTCTTACTAAACAATAATGTGTAACACTATAATCCATAATTGATATACAAGTGTTTGTAAAATACGAGACAGCCCCTTGAACTCACAGAAGTTTAACGGGGAATTGATTTGTAGCTTAGAAATATTATGTTAATTTATATAAAAATTTACTGTATATATAAAAAGAAATGAATTGTCGATCGTCATTTTCACAAATGAATAAAAAAAAAACTTGTACATCCTTTCTTTGACATATTCCCCATTTCCATTCTCTATTTTATCATATGATTCGTTAGGGAAAATACCAAGGATATCAAGCACATCTTTAGAATTTGCACAAAATGATTTTGTTTCTATAATTCAACATTTTTTTATTACAAAGTCTCAACATATTTCTTTTCGTTTGATGTCAACAATTCCATAAGTGTCTATATAATTACTCTGAATATCACCACAACAATGTCAAATCTGCAAAGTTTAGTTGTTCGCTCGATAGGATTCGAAATTATGTTATTGGGATATCGAGTCAACACAGCTTGCACTGTGTCCAGTGCCAAATAGCATGCGTTCGAATCCCGACATGGGAAAAACTAAAACTTGTTTTTGCAAATTGGGAGTTTTCATATTGTTGTGCTGATATTTAGAGTAACAATGAATATAATATGTGTTTTTAGCCGTGTATGACCTTCACTGGTGACCTCATGAATGGGTCCGTCATAGAGTTGTCACTTGTTTATACGTACTTATTATTTATATTTAGTTGGCTGTTGATATCCTCAGTGCACTGCTATATTGATAACTTAGCTGTAGATATCCTAAATGAACTGCTAGATTGATAACTTGGCTGTTGATATCCTCAGTGTACTGCTTCATTGACTACTTGGCTGTAGATATCCTAAATGTGATGCTAGATTGACAACTTTGCAGTAGATATCCTTGATGTACTGCTACTTTGACGAATTGGCTGTAGATATCCTTGATGTACTGCTACATTGATGACTTGGCTGTAATTATCATCGATGTGCTGCTATATTGACAGTTTGGCTGTAGATATACTCAGTGTAATGCTACATTGATGACTTGGCTGTAGATATCCTAAATGTGCTGCTACATTGACAACTTGGCTGTAGATATCCTCAGTGTACTGTTATGTTGACGACTTAGGTTGATATATATTCAAAGTACTGCTACATTGATGACTTGGCTGTAGATATCCTCAGTGTACTGTTATATATACGACTTCGGTTAATATATATTCAAAGTACTGCTACATTGATGACTTGGCTGCAGATATCCTCAGTGTACTGTTGTTTTGACGACTTATGTTAATATATATTCAAAGTACTGCTACATAGATGACTTGGCGTTAGATCTCCTATGTGTGCTGCTACATTTACAGTTTGGCTGTACATTTCATCAGTGTAATGCTACATTGATGACTTGACTGTAGATATCCTCCATGTTCTGCTATATTTATGACTTCGCTGTAGATGTCCTCAGTGTACTTTTTCATTGACTACTTAGCTGTAGATATCCTAAATATACTGCTAGATTGACAACATGGCTGTAGTTATCCTAAATAAACTGCTAGATTGATAACTTGGCTGTTGATATCCTCAGTGAACTGCTACATTGATTGCTTGGCTGTAGGTATCCTAAATGTGCTGCTAGATTGACAACTTTGCTGTAGATATCCTTGATGTACTGCTACTTTGACGAATTGGCTGTAGATATCCTTAATGTACTGCTACTTTGACGAATTGGCTGTAGATATCCTTGATGTACTGCTACTTTGACGAATTGGCTGTAGATATCCTTGATGTACTGCTACATTGATGACTTGGCTGTAATTATCATCGATGTGCTGCTATATTGACAGTTTGGCTGTTGATATCCTCAGTGCACTGCTTCATTGATGACTTGGCTGTAGATATCCTAAATGTGCTGCTAGATTGACAACTTGGCTGTAGATATCCTCAGTGCACATCTTCAATGACTACTTAGCTGTAGATATCCTAAATGAACTGCTACACTGATAACATGGCTGTTGATATCCTCATCGTACTGTTGTATTGACGACTTAGGTTAATATATATTCAAAGTACTGATACATTGATGACTTGGCTGTAGATATCCTCAGTGTACTGTTATTGTACTGTTATATTGACGACTTAGGTTAATATATATTCAAAGTACTGCTACATTGATGACTTGGCTGTAGATATCCTCTGTGTGCAGCTACATTGGCAGTTTGGCTGTACATATCCTCAGTGTAATGCTACATTGATGACTTGGCTGTAGATATCCTCCATGTTCTGCTACATTTATGACTTCGCTGTAGATATCCTCCATGTTCTGCTACATTTATGACTTCGCTGTAGATGTCCTCAGTGTACTTCTTCATTGACTACTTAGCTGTAGATATCCTAAATATAGTGCTAGATTGACAACATGGCTGTAGATATCCTCAGTGTACTGCTACAATGATGACTTGGCTGTAGATATCCTAAGTGTACTGCTACATTGATAACTTGGCTGTAGATATCTTCGATGTGTTGCGACATTGATGACTTGGCTGTAGATATCATCGGCGTACAGCTACATTGACGACTTGGTTGTAGATATCTTCGGTGTACTGCTTCATTGCAGACTTGCTTGTAGATATCCGCGGTGTACTTCTTCATTGACGACTTGTTCTGTAGATATTCTAGGTAAACTGCTACATTGACGACTTGGCTGTAGATATTCTCGGTGTATTACTACATTGACGACTTCGCTGTAGATATCCTCAGTGTACTGCTACATTGACGAATTTGCTGTAGATACCCTCAGTGTACTTCTTCAATGACGACCTGTCTGTAGATATCATCAATGTATGGTATTACTGACGACTAGGCTGTAGATATCCTTGGTAATCTGCTACATTGACGACTTAGCTGTAGATATACTCAGTGTGTTGCCAAGTCTTCAATGTAACCATACGTCCAGGATATCTATAGCCAAGTCGTCCATGTAGCAACACACTGAGTATATCAACAGCCAAGTCGTCAATGTAGCAGAACACCAAGGATATCTACAGCATTAATCGTCAATAATACTGCTACACTGACGTTTGGCTGTCGATTATCCTCAGTGTACTAATACATTGCTGACTTGGCTGTAGATATTCTCTGCGAACTGCTACATTGATGACTTGACTGTAGATATCTTAGGTGTACTGCTACATTGACGACTTGACTGTAGATATATTAGGTGTACTGTGAGACTGACGACTTGATTGTAGATATCCTCGATTTACTGCTACATTGACGATTTGGTTGTAAATTTCATCGGTGTATGGGATTATTGACGACTCGGCTGTAGATATCCTCGTCGTACTGCTACATTGGCGAATTGACTGTAGATCTCAGTGTCCTTCTTCATTGACGACTTGGTTGTAGATATCCTCGATTTACTGTTTAATTGATGACATGGCTGTAGATAACATGGGTGTATGGTATTGTTCACGACTCGGCTCTATATATCCTTGGTGTACTGCTACATTGACGACTTGGCTGTATGCATCCTCGGTGTACTGCCACATTGATGACTTGAGTGTAGATATCCGCGGCGTATTATTACATTCACGACTTGGTTGTAGATATCCTCAGTGTACTTATTCATTGATGACTTGTCTGTAGATATCCTCAGCATACTACTTCATTGACGACTTGGTTGTAGATATCATTAGTTTACTGTTTAATTGATGGCATGACTGTAGTATCATCGGTGTATGGTAATATTGACGACTCGGTTGTAGATATACTTGGTGTGCTGCTACATTGACGACTTGGCTGTAAATATCATCAGTGTACTGCTACATTGATGACTTGGTTGTAGGTATTCTCAGTGTACTGATACACTAACGACTTGGCTGTAGATATCCGCAGTGTACTGCTACATTGGCGACTTGACTGTAAATATCCTCGGTGTTCTGCTACACTGACGACTTGACTATAGATATCCTCTGTGTACTGCTACATTGACGACTTGGCTGTAGATATTATCGGTGTACTGCTACAATGACAACTTGGCTGTAGATTTACCCAGTTTACTGCTACATTGACGACTTGGCTGTAGATATCCCCAGTGTACTGCTACCCTGATGTTTGACTGTCGATATCCTTAGTGTACTGCTACACTGACGACTTGACTGGACTACTACAATAACGACTTTGCTAAACATTTCGTCTGTGATTTGTTTGTTTTGTATGATGGCGACTGATTGTTATCAATGTCAGTGTGTCTTGTTATATGAACCTAATGTGTATTCTATAGATGTGTTTACATTCTTTGGAGTTCCACTGACGACTTTTCTGTAGATATTAGGACTGCTACACTGACGACTTTTCTGTAGACACCAGGACTGCTACAATGACGACTTGGCTAAAGAATTCCTGAGATCATTTCTAACTGACGACTTGGTTGAATATATATATTCTTATAGTGGATTACAACACTGATTATTTTGCTACTAATATCCTTAATGGACTGCTATACTGACGACTTGGCTGTAGACACCGGGACTGCTATACTGACGACTTGGCTGTAGACACCGGGACTGCTATACTGACGACTTGGCTGTAAACACCGAGACTGCTATACTGACGACTTGGCTGTAGACACGGAGACTGCTATACTGACGACTTCGCTGTAGACACCGAGACTGCTATACTGACGACTGCGCTGTAGACACCGGGACTGCTACACTGACAACTTTGCTATAAATCCAAGGTGAACTGTTCAACTGACAATTAAGTTATATTGGTATCTTTGGTAGACTGATTTACACTGATGACGTGATTTTAAAGATATCCTCCAGGACTTGTACACTGATGACGTGACTATAAAGATATCCTCCAGGACTTGTACACTGATGACGTGACTATAAAGATATTCTCCAGGACTCTTACACTGAGGACGTGACTATAAAGATATCCTCCAGGACTGTTACACTGATGACGTGACTATAAAGATATCCACCATGACTTTTACACTGATGGCGTGACTATAAAGATATCCTCCAGGACTTGTACATAGATGACGTGACTATAAAGATATCCTCTAGGACTTGAACACTGACGACTTGACTAAAGATATCCTCCAAGACTTGTACACTGCTGTCGTGACTTTAAAGATATCATCCAGGACTTGTACACTGATGACGTGACTAAAGATATCCTCAAGGACTTGTACACTGATGACGTGACTATACAGATATCCTCCAGGACTTGTACATAGATGACGTGACTATAAAGATATCATCCAGGACTTGTACATAGATGACGTGACTTAAAAGATATACTCCAGGACTCTTAAACTAATGGCGTGACAATGAAGATATCCTCCAGGACATGAACATAGATGACGTGACTATAAATATATCCGCCAGGACTTGTACACTGATGACGTGACTATAAAGATATCCGCCAGGACTTGTACACTGATGACTTGACTAAAGATATCCTCCAGGACTTGTCAATTTGTACACTGATGACGTGACTATAAAGATATCTTTCAGGACTTGTACACTGATGACTTGACTAAAGATATCCTCCAGAACATGTCAATTTGTACACTGATGACGTGACTATAAAGATATCCTGCAGGACTTGAACACTAATGACGTGACTAAAGATATCATCTAGGACTTGTACACTAATGGCATGACTTAAGATTTCCCCAAGGACTTGTACACTGATGACGTGACTACAAAAATATCCTCCAGGACTTGTACAGCTGATGACGTGACTATAAAGATATCCTCCATGACTTTTACACTGATGGCATGACTATAAAGATATCTTCCAGGACTTGTACACTGACCACTTGGTTATATATATATTCTCGTTGGACAGTTGGTCGCCATGTTGGTTATATATATTCTTGGTGGACAGTTGGTCGCCATGTTTTGTACATGCATTGTTTTGTAGTTTGCAGTATATATGTAGGACTCGGAACCGCGATGGTACAGCGAATACGACGATCACGATGGTTTGACGCTGAAGTGCATATTTCATCACGCTGAAGTGTGATGGTTTGACGCTGAAGTGTGTATTTGACCACGCTGAAGTTCGGAGGTGGGATTTAGACGCTATCTTGTTGATTATTTTATATACGCCGAAGTGCGATGGCGGTAACGCTGAAGTGCGAATATTTTCAAGGTTTTTTTCATGTCGATGTAGAAGTTAATTTGTTTGTGAGGAGGGAAAAGTTAAATTTTTGCAGCTTAATTCTTTTCTAAATCTACAAATTGTTTCTTTTTTAAGCACGATGCAGCGTTGCATTCTCTGAATACAAACGGGGCCACAGACAGACCTTATGTTCACATACAGCAAATCAAAGAGGACTATCTCATTCAGTATGCAACTGTAAATAAGGACATACGTAGACAGTAACGAATGCAAATCTATATTGTGACTCACCGGCCTATGACTATTGAATATTTGTAGAATTTGAACGTGCCACCACGCGAAGTTAAGACTACCGCACACCAGAGAGATTACCGAACATATGCGCAAACAAAGTTTTGTGTGCACAAATATGAGTAAATGTAAATATTTAATTAAGATAGTTCTTCAAATTCACGGACCTGGAATCTCGGGGTCTATTTCTTTAATGGCAACATACTATCCAATAGTACGAATACCAACAAATGACAACATTTTACGTTTATGTAGGACAGGAAAATATTTTTTCACATTTGGTCACCTAAGTCAAGGAGGTAACGTATAAGAACGGAAACTTCCGAAGTGTTATATTACAAAAATGTGCCGGGATCCGAAGTTTTACGACAAGTGGGTGTCTTTCCAGGAAATTGCAATATATACTCCTCGTATTTTCCCCATTTTTGAATGAATATTTCTGGTTATAAACATATGTGATAATTCGTATATTATATTGCTGTGCATGTATATATTAGAACACATGATCGTGTCAACAAGTCAATGAAGCTCGGGCTTTTAACAAAATGAAGTATAACGTTACGAGGTATGATTTAGCATTGCCGCAGTTCTGACTTAAAAAATTTTTTTTATTATATTTCTTTATTTTTATTTAAAAAAACGGTTTTGCATTGAGTTAGGGCATGCCAATTTAAAGTGAGCCAAATTGTAAAACATTGGAAATCAAAATGAGTTAATAAAGGAAATGGTCTAATTTTGCACAGACTGAAACTTTTTTGCGGTTTCAAAAATTGCAACTGATCACCGTAACGAAATTATTTCTAATTTCAAGATTTAATCTTCTCTGTTATTACATCATGGCAAAACAAATTATAAGCAGCTATCTTTTTTTTTATATGTATCTATGACGTTTTCAGTCTATTTTAACAGTATTTTTTAATTTGTTTGAATGTGCTTGCTTGACATAACAGAACACATCTTATTTAATGTAATACATTAACGATGCAAAACAAACAAAACAAAATATATGGAGGAACAATTTCTCGCATGCAGTCAGACTAATAATTAGATACTGCATTTCTTTCATGTAACTTATTTTGTAATCGGGATTAAAATCCTTCATAAGCATTGAAATGGTATACTTTTTTGCAAGATTAAAATGGTCTTCGTATTGGATAAAATCATACAAATCTGTCATGGTTTATATTTGTAGATATGCAGATTAACAATTTTATTTCTTATGTTAGATTTTGTTGTAACAATGATTTATATAGCGATATATTCTTCCTATCACACAAAAGACAGATGTGTTAATGTTTGATTTATACACTTTCTCTCACCTTTTTGTGTATTTTCGTGTCAAGATTTTTTTTATAATCTTAAATATTCTTCTTTTTTCTTTTGTGAACATTAATGATGCTCCTCTATCAACACGAGTCTATACTCCTCCTCACAAGACAACCTCTGATCAGATAAGCATGACTTTCTATACTGAGTATCAATTCCTCCTCACAAGACAACCTCTGATCAGATAAGCATGACTTTCTATACTGAGTATCAATTCCTCCTCACAAGACAACCTCTGATCAGATAAGCATGACTTTCTATACTGAGTATCAATAGGATCGCTATCTGGACACAGAGAAGCAGGAGTAGACGAATAAGTCAGTAACATTGGTGGTAGGAATAAGAAACATTCAGTCACTCGCTTTGATTATTTTGAAAAAAATGACAACTTCCGCAATTTGGCTTACAAATTTGATCTATAGAAGATTTCTTCTCGTCTGTTTTTCTAGAAATAATGTCCAGGGGCCGTGTCAACAAAGCTGTCCTAGGACTAAGACATGTCTTAGGATGGTCTTAGGACACGTCTTAGTCCTAATTCGGGTTAACGAAAGTCTCCTAAAATAAGTTATGTCCTAAATTTGGTCCTAAGTTAGGATATACAATTAGGTGTCTTAGGATAGTCCTAAAGGTTACATCGTCCTAAAACGTAATAAAACCAACAAATATGGCATAAACTCAATACTAAAAATACTAATACAATATTAAACTATCATTAGATAAAATTAATAAAAAAAAATATTGTTTAATGTTTGTTAAAAATTTAACATATTAAATGTTCAACTTTAATTCTGTTGTAGTTAAATATAAAATATAAGTGTTTGATTGTAGTAACAAATATATTACTATTAAATTCTTTATGACTTTGAACAATACAGTTTATCAGTATAGTATGCATAAATAAACAATTTACACTATAGACAATGCAGATTATCAATTTGATATCAAATAGACATCGACGTAAATAAAACGCGAAAATTATAATTATTTTCTTTATACGGAGAAAAATCAGAGAATTATTAAAGTTATTTTATACTCACATTTATTGTGTTACGAAACATAGCCTTTTTTTTTAGAAACAATTCAAATTTCCCCTTTATTCTTTTGAAGAAAAAAAAACTTTTTGTTTTAATTTTATAATTTAAAAGGGAAACTTTATAACTCCATATAACTGAAACTGAAAATTACATATTGTACAATATTGTACATCGCCGATAGGGTCTATTCAAATATTTAAAAAATATGATTGTTTTCAATCACATAATTAGTCTTTTCCTTCCAATATTGTTAAAAAATATGATAGGCAAATATGAACAATTAGTGAATAGGTGTGATAATTAGATAATTATTCATTTAGTAAAGGTGTTATATCCGCCAAGGAGCAATCATAAAGTAGCATTCACCAATCATAAAGAGGCAAGTATATAAGACGTAGATAAACACATTGTGATCATTACTTCTCTAATCAAATTCTGATAATCAGTAACAAGATAAACACCTCTGTGGAAATTAGATTTTTGTATGATTTCATTATTTCTGTGTCTTTTAAAAGGTAGGTGATTTACTGATATAAAAATATAAAGTTATTCTAAAATATATAGTTGGAAAACAATCAAAACTAAAACAAAAGAACTGTTTGTACCTGAATAATATGTTCGGCTTTAATATCTATGTAAGAGTCCGTATTAGAAAACTTGAGAATTTAAAAAAAAATGTTTCATTTATAATAATTTTGTATTATGACAGGTTATATATTCGAAGTGATTTTTTTTAACATTTTATCGAGTTTTGTATTATCAATTATATGCAAAAATTATCTATTCCACTGGAAGTAAAATAAATTTTCATAAAAACTAAGTATTTCGTTTGGATAACACGTTACTAAATACTAGTGTCTAATCTGTTTGTACATTTTGAACAATATTAAATGTAAATACTAAACTAAATTAGTATTTCTTTTCTTTGTAAGGGCAAATAACATTCTAAATTAGTGTGGTACTTCTCGAAAACAAATATCTATCTTTATAGATAAAATAAAAAAAATCTTTTAAAATTACAACTGAAATAATTTTATAAAACAAAAGAAAAAAAGAACATCCGAAATACATCTAGATTTCTAACACAAGGTTAGTACAGTGCTCCTCTCTGAGCTTAGTGTACAGTTACAATATTTTATGCCAGTAAATAAAGAATAATTTGCAAAAGAAATACAAAAATCATCGAAATTTAAACTTTTGTTCATTACTGTTATTATTTAATAATTCTGAAATGCAATATTTTAAGCCAGAAAAAAATCTGAATATCACCTTTAGTTTGACCAAGGAGGTTATATAAAAATCTCATATAACCTCCTGGGTTTGACAATACAAAATATCTATATTTTTTGCTGAAGGGAAGACCAATCATAAATAATTAGGAATATCCTCCGCAGACAATACATACTATTTAATATTGTGTGATAATTAGATAAATAAGATAGTGGAAAGGTGAGATACTTTGATAAACAATAGGAAAAGGTGATATAATTAGATAAACAATAGGAAAAGGTGAGATATTTTGATAAACAATGAAAAAAGGTGAGATAATTACAGGTGATAATCAGGAAATCAACTATTAAAACTTAACCAATCATATTTCACGAGGATATAAGTATGAATACATAATCTATTGCAATAGTATTTATATCATTTGTTTGAAGGTTAATGATCACATCTTTTAACATCAACCAAAAACTGTTAAAGAGGTATGAAATACTAATGCTTTCCACAATTATTAACCTAATACTTTGAAATATGATTTTAATATTGGTAATTAAACAAACAGAATTTTGCTTAAGTACTCTAATACATAACTTTAATACGATATTAAAACTATTCGGTAAGTGTAAATTTGTTACATTTTAAAAATAAATTGGATTTTTAATGTAAAACGGAAACTATTTTCATAAAATAATAAGGAGTAATTCTTAACCGTCTAAAATTTGAGTCAGTATGGCGACGGATACGACTTTAGCTATCCAATTTTACGTTACAAGTCTACATTAAATTCATCGCATTAAATCGAGATCTTGCCCTTTAATTCCATAAAAGTGTAACGTTGTAACACCAGCGAAATGTGTATATAATTATGTACAAGTCACTTAATCCACCATCGCTACCTTAAATTCATAAGGGTAACGCAAACATCTTTTATTCAAAAGCAACCAAGGGTGGACTCTAGTAATGTGCTCCATTTGCCATCCTTAAATTTATTGCTATTCCCAAATAATTATCACCACAAGATGAAAAAATCAGCATCTTTTTTGTCGTGGGCGGGGCTTATCCTGTTCATGTACAAGACAATTGGCACTTATCTCGCAGATCTGATATTGATCTTAAACACGCCTACTAAACAGGAGCTGGAGGCATGTACGATTGATTTTTGTCTGATATTATTATCTGATTGACAAAAGAAAATGAAATATTGAAATACAGAAGGAGGAGTCATAGGCAGAAAGAAATTAAATATAAAGAATAAGATATTTGATTGGTCTATTTGTTTTTGTTGCTATACCCGCTGAGGATACCCAGTGCTGCCAATTGTAGAATGAAACAAATGCGGTGTTGTTTTTTCGATTCATATTGATGGTTACTGTTGGGAGCGATTCAAGTGTTCTTAACTTTGTATTTACCTACTTAAATATATATTGTGTTTGAACAGATGCAGATTTCAAGGATTTCAATGAAGGCAAAAATGTGTGTTTTAATTCTAATACTTTTTGCTACTATTGTTTTGGTTTAGGTTTTGCGATACTTATATTAAATCTTTAAAGAGCAATAAGTATATATGCACGTGTCGTATGTTTACATTCTTGTTTGAAGGGGTTGGTTATCTGATTATCTATGATTATCGAAAGATCTTTAAAATTTATTATAATTTTTCATCACTTAAAACATTTACATATTTATACTAATGTTTTAAAGACATCATCATTTAGATACTTATAAGTTTATTTCATCTGAATCGTAGTAAAACAAATGCATTTGAATAATACCAATTTTATTTTTTGCAGATAATTTGAGTTATTACAAGTTGGAACTGTGCATATTTGAAGACAATTTGCTTAAGATATTTCGTTTATTACTGTTTGTGGATTAACACGAATTCGGAATATTTACTCTTATAAATAAATATTTACAATCACCATAAAACAACTATGGATGTGAGCGCTGAGCAACAACATGCATCAAGCTGGCTTAGAGCCGAAGCCCCACGAGTAGGGAGCTACGAACCAACACCAGGAATGCTGCCGTCTGAAGACATTGGGGAAATGTTCACTCCTCATTTCTTAGATCAGAGTTCTCATATGAATGCTGCAGCAGGATACTACAACCAGGCTGCAAGGGCAATGGGAAGTTACAGATCATCTCATGGTAAGAATCATATTATCACTTAAATAGTCATTTTTAAATAATTTTCAATAATCTAAATAAAATAAATACTCTAGCAATTGTAAATATTGAAATTTAAACGAAAATATATCTTTTTGGCCGTCTTGCTGCTTGATTAAACTTTTATTTATTTCTATCCAAAGAAATATTAATTTAAGAATTATTGTTAGTTATATTTATTTTGATATATTTGTTATATATATAAGTTTTCAAGTCCTAAATGGTCCCCAAAAATTATTTAATAAAATGAATGTATTATATCAAACTTTCGTAAAATTTATAAACAATAACAAAACATGTAGATATGAAATAATACTTAAAAGATGTTATCATGTCTTGTAAGAATGTCCGTTCAACGGAAAATGTGTTGTTTATCTATATCTTTAACATATAGGAAACCACTACAACCTATTTATAGTCTAGCAAAGGAAACGCGCCGTTATAACAATGTATTAAATATATCCGATCCCAAAAGTTCAAAAAATATTTTAAGTTTTTAAACTATACAGAGACAGTTTATTACAATGAAAACGAATCTCCACAATTATACTGGCTAATCCCCGTCACGGCGTCAACCAGACTCGGCTCGCTCTCGTGTTTCACTTTTAAAATTGCTTGAAATTGAAATAATGGGCTATTAAGAATATTATTCTGTACTGATGTAACATAAACAAAGTGTTTTTAGCTTCTGGTTCTGAAACTGTAGGTTTTTAGCTGAATATTTCTACGGATTGTCCAGTTCGATTTTAAAGTTTAACTAATACCGGAATATTTTTGGGTTGACATTCTTAACGAAATAGAATTATTTGATTCAATATTTTGAATGAATTGTAATTATAGTATTACCTTGCATAAGAGCGGCGCCACATGTTCAAAATTACGAGGGTCAATTTCTACCAGTTAAATTACATTTCTAAAACGTTTTATTCAAATGTTATTTTAATAAAATTAGATGAGACTTTCCCTTTATCAAGCTAAATATTTATTTAATATGGAGTATTTATTTGTTGATGATAAAAGACAGAGTTCATAAAATGACACTTGTCATGTTATCCACTGCGCGATGAAATCATCCGTTTAACACTCTTACTTTCTTCCAGATGTTTTCAATGCCAAATATTCTACTGGGTTACTCAAGTGTCCTAGTACTTAATAATGTATAATTTTCTACATTGTAAAAATGACGGTTCGTAATGTCTTAAGTGGAAACCCTGCTGGTTTGATTCCTACCAGGTCCTAACCCCCAACTGATTTAAGCCGCTTATGTCAATGTAATGAACCCCGACACTTCTGGCGACTGACCACCACTGCACTGAAATATACAGCGCTGTAATCAATTACTCACTGATTGGCTTTAATTCATAGACAAATTGTTTCAATTTATTTAATAAAATTCCACTTCAAAACGTGGTATTTACCAGTACATTTTCTGCCACAGAAAATAAACCAGGCATATAACTGGGAAATAAATCTACCAGGATAAAAAATAACCGTGGGATTCAATGTAAACTGAAATGTACATTCAAAATAAAATCTTACAAAATGTGAATTTAAACTTCTCTCTTACATTTTGATTTTCACCGATATTTGAAAGGGCTAATATTTATGAAATTATGTATTATTTTACTATATTTGTAAAACGAACTGCATTTCTCTGTCAATTATTTTATATACAGAAATTATGTGAAAATATGTTCAAGCATGTGAAAAAGTCTGAAAATGCAGTTTAAATTATAAGATCAATTTGATCTTGTTTCTTAAATTGAAGATAAATGAAAGAAGTAAAAATGGGAGTTTTTTAAGGTGTAATTTTACGTGAACTATTTTTGCTTCTACACCAGATCATCATTCCAACAAATTAACTGATTAAGTGACTGCTGAGAAGGAATTGGAACTGCTATACCAATTAATTTGCAAATATTACAAAAAGTATGGGAAAAAGAGAAAGTTTCTTATCACACGGATTTGACATTATATTTTAGTATAAAATTCTCACGCTGCAAAATATTACTGAAATAATCTTGTTTTTATAGTTATGATTTTATCGAATCAAAGATGTGAAATCTGGTAGCCTGGGGTCAAAGCAACAAGTTGCTAATATTTCTGTTACTCGACAGTATATAATACATATATAATACCAATGCTTTAATTTAACACAGATACGAAATATTATCTTCTGATAGAATCTATATAAAAAATAAGATTGAAAATAAAAATCTTTTCCTAAAGATAACAAAATATATCTGCCGGAGAAATAATGAGAATATAATACATTTATTTTTCCCTCTATAGCTTATGAAGATTTTTTTCCTCAAAATAAGATTTAAATAAACGATTTTCTTTTTCAGTGTCCGCATCAAGCCAAGTATGTCGTCCCCACTTCCCTACACCTCTCCACTCGTGGATAACAGATGCAAAATCCATGGTACCACATGCACATTCCGGTTGGCCGATGAGCCCCTTTAACAGCAAAGGTCTTAGTCATGTTTCAAATTCAGCGGGACAACTGTCTGGTTCATCCTCATCCATACCTACATCAAGTTCATTCAATTTCCCGCCAACTCCACCCAAAGACGGAACACCAGAGAATGTGAACGCAGCCACAGAATACACACCAGAATCAAAACCAGTCAAAACAGACATACATGACAATCAGTCGCCGTCATACAGCCATACAGCTCATCCCATGCCGACATATCCATCTTATGTCACACCAGGTTCTGACTATGCCGGAAGTCTGGGATTCCACCCTGGTAGCATGTTCAAGTCAACAATCCCTCGACCAAGAACAAAAACCAGATCAAGTGCTGGTAGGTTATTCCTCTTTTTTGAATTTGCTGTGAATAAGTTTGACAATTACACGTCATTTGATTTTTCAAGATTAATAAATATCGAATCAATCACAAAGTATATTTAATTTAAAATTATTGAAGACATATTTTGATAAGTGATAAATTTTGTTTTTGATTTTTATCTAAGATATATTTTTAACATACTTCCGTATTTTTAGCAAAGTTAGAGTTTCTAGTATAAGCCACGGATACAAACACTTGAGCGATCCGATAAATCCGGAAACACCAGTTCAAGTCGTCAGTAGCTACACTTAATTTTAACTTTATAACGTCAACAAACAGACACTTCTCTAACTTTGAAAGTTCGCTGGCCTCATTTCCCTCAAACAGAATAGGAATTATTATTTAATATTTTTTCGGAGAAATTTTAATCTGATATAAACACTCAATAGAAAAGTGTGCATATAATGCCTGCTTATTAATGTTCTAGTTATTCAACTTTACTAGATATATATGTTTTTATTAGCTTATTAACATGCGTAGTGCTACCATATGGTATGGTTTTAATTAGAGAGCAATTGATGCTGTTAAAAATGATATATAACAAGCACTCTTACATTTAAGTGTTTGTTAATTAGTTTACACATGTTAAGGTTTTTTTGTCAATAGTTGCTTTAAGAGGTGGTAGAGGTTTTATTTATGTTTTTTGTCAAAAGCTAATGTAAGAGGTGGTTGCGTTTTTTTTTTTTATGCACAGCTTATAATTTTATCAAATCAGTCTTCAGTCCTTAAATCAACGTTCTCTTTTTTTTTTTTACTAAATCGACACCAGCAAAATGAAATGAAACAGTGAAATTATGTGCTGTTAAAATTTACTGTAGAAAAGAGAGTTCCGGATAAGTGTAAAGAATTTTTCGCGAAATTTGAAGTATTTTTTTTAATTCAATTAAAATTTGTATTTACATAAGAAGTGCAAAAAAAAATCGCACGATTTAAAATCTTTTTAACTATAACAGTACATAATTTTGAACGCACCACTTGATAAAGAAACTATCAATCTTTTGAACATTTTTACAAATCATGGTATATATTATTGATAACATTGTATATATTATTGATAAGATGGGATATCGAAGGATTACAATCGATAAATTATTTTCATTGGATTAAAAGGACACTATAGATGCAATTATCGCGTTCTCTAATCATTTCGTCGTGATTTCACTGCATTTTCACCGAGCACCGTGCACAAATTTACTTTTCAAATCACCGTGTGTAGTGATG
The DNA here is from genome assembly GCF_965363235.1 of Mytilus galloprovincialis. Taxonomy (NCBI): domain Eukaryota; kingdom Metazoa; phylum Mollusca; class Bivalvia; order Mytilida; family Mytilidae; genus Mytilus; species Mytilus galloprovincialis. Next base: position 4,961,325 of record NC_134838.1, on the reverse strand, counting down.
GTTTAGCATAGATTGGAAAAGGTTTAGAAATAAAAATTAAATAAAAGCCACTTTTCCAATTGTTTTAGGACGCTGTTCTGCCGACGAGATGTATTCGATGATTTTACCAGGAAGCCAAAGACATAATATCCCAGGTCAGAATTAACTCCCTTTATTTTTTATAAATTCTAAACCTAAAATTATCCTCAAATGTAAATAAAACAATCGCATTAATTGTAATAGTTCTCATTCAGAAAGTTATTATAAACTTTACTACGCTGTGTCCGTTTAAAGGATTATCAGTGACATGTAAATTGTAAGCGTTCCGAAATACAGTCCAACTGCGGTCGCGCCAGGGATAAGTAAATTTACGCGCAGCAAATAAAATCAAAATATTTTAAAACTAAATATTTGTTAATCTCTTCCTTATGTTTACGAGACATTTCAATCTAAGGTATTTTGTAGTTTAGTATTGGCGACAATTATAACATTTAACTTATTATATAAATCTAAATTACGCGTTAATTGGCGGATATAGTTCTAGCCCGGGGTGGACTTGGAAATTAAAAAAACTCATACAGTACCGCGTAAGTGGACCTGACGACATAATTCTTCATCGTTACTACCGTAATAGTAAATCGTGTTGCGACATTGTTAACTCTGTGGCCGTAAGACGAGATACACTTTTAGCTCGAGTGTTATAACGTCCGGAACTCTACAACTTGTATCAAATTCTAATTTTTGATAACTTCAAAATTATTTTTTATGCATTGCAATTGTTCTTATGTTCAATAGAAGGACACTTAGTTTGTATATAATATCATAACAATTAGAAATTTTCCCATGAACAAATCCAGACAGAGGATTTTGCATTCCTATAAACAACTCTTACATGTAGCTGAGTTTGGCGCCATATGTAAATCCTCAAAAGTCTACAGATCTAGTGAAATAAACTTTAATAGAGTAATATTTCAAATATTTTAACATCACGAACATGTATTTAATAAATAAAAATTAACGGAAACGGACACAAAATTAAACAATATGTTTCTTTTTTATTTTTAGAGGGGCGAGAATGTGTAAATTGTGGAGCTACTTCAACGCCCTTATGGAGACGAGATGGCACTGGTCATTATCTGTGTAATGCTTGTGGACTGTACCACAAAATGAACGGCCAAAACCGACCACTCATCAAACCTAAAAGACGCCTGGTAAGTCATATTACTTGTATGGCAACTTGGGGTAACCTAGTGGAATAAAAAACGGGATTTTATGGGTGTTACGAAACACGATTTGTACTCAGCTTTTAACAGCCTGTCAAGTTTACATCAGCAATATGTTTATTTTCTTTACACTAATATTTCTTCGTCGTAAGAAATGTCCATAACGACTGCTGCTTTCTAGGTAATGAATCATTCTACGTTTACAATTCAAGCGTACTATTTTTGACATTTCTCATCAGGAAAGACGTGTCAATTGCACAACAAAAATGCATATTCGTAAGTTTTAGGGCGAAACTTAAAGAAACTATATGAATTTTATAGGGTAAAACTAATAAATGTACGAAGTTATTTTGCGAGTACATGTCAGTAGTTTAAATTGTGAAAAAAGGATAGACGACACATAGTGTGAATCAGTATTTTTTTGTGGGTGGTCAAATTATCTGACACTAAAATAAAAAGAAATGTAATGAATCTTTATGTGCTAATTATTACTAGGGCAAATCGTTCGCTATTTTTGAAAATATACGTTCTTTTTTTAAATAAACATATTAAATTTTGTTAAAAAAACATAGGGTGGTCAAAAAATTATTTTTACCCAATAAAATCCCGTTCTTATCAGATAGATCAGCACTCTTTTGTTTAAACAACATTCCTAATTAGTACTACAAAAATTTAAAGTCCATTGGTAAATAAATGTCATAAATACATCAGTTTTATTGATACAAAGAGGCAAATGAAGGAAGGAACTCTTTTGTATTGAAGGGTATTATTCAAAACTAAATCACCCATCTCACAAATATATACAATGTTATAGATATTGTGATAAGAGGTGTAAGATCTATCTGATATACCACAAAGACAAATGCAGAACTATTGATGGGTAAACGGACCGAGATTCATGAGCTGTGTAATATCAGATAATTCGAAGCGAATGCTATGATCTCATTCATCGAAACCAAGATACGGGGTCGTGTGTGTCGCCCAAAATATGAGCTGCAGTGTCGCGTTGCCTGAGATTTAACAATAAGTTTTCATGTATTTGTTTGTTTCCAATTTGTCATGACATATATGTTTTTGGAATAGAAATATTTAAGATGTTTATCGGCACCAGCTGAAGCAAATCTTTAATACTTATAGAAACTATAGATCAATACTAAAAGATTGATTCGATTGATTTGTTTGTTTCTACTTATTGATCAGATATGGGATCCGACACTGATCGTGTAATTTGAGTGATGGAAGGAATATAAATGGTCGAGGTAGATGTCTTAATGCCAAAATAAATGTATCAATTAAAGCGATCATGGTCCTCGTCACGATAAGCCGTCACGATGATGTTTCTCGATGTTAGATTAAACCTTGCTGAAGTGCGTAAGGCCTGATATAAAACTATCAGCCCTGCTTGGCAGTGGATATACATCTTATCGGTCCGAGTCCTATCATCAACACATAAACGCACATTCGTATGACCAATACATATAATCAAATCTCTTGTGTAACTTTATTTATCTTTTAAGAAATATTTCCTGTAAAATAAAATTATAGTTATTGTAATAATGCTTTTTGACCTCCTTCTGTTAATAATAACTTCATTGCATTGAGCATCCGATTTCATTTGAATACGGAAAAATAAATCATACATGTAAGGTCTTTGGTATGTTTTAAGTTTATTTTTACATTAAAATGAATTACAAAGCACTAGCGTAGTTCATTATAACTGGCTAAATTATTTTGATTTGGCTAATAAATAATAGTTCTCATAATTTTAAACACTTAAATTACCGGACCAAAATTTTCTATAAAAGCCTAGAAATAAGATACCATTGTACATTTAATACAGGATGAAAAATTAATACATGAAATTTTCTTTAGACAACAATGGAGCTTTTAAAAAAATGAACTATCCATTTTCTGTGTAGAAAAAAATGATAAAATGTATTTGTAATAAGTGGTGATATCGGGCACGTTGGGCGTGAAGGTTGTTTTTTGCCTTAAACATTTTGTTGGAAAATCTCTGTGGGAATATACAAATTTAAGGATACAAATTTCGTTTGAGCTTTTGTTAGTCCTAATTCAATATTTTCATTAACACAATTGTGCTTTGTGTATAACACATTCGAATGCACCTAGCACGCTATGATATATATCATGTTTCTGCTTTTACAGTATTGAGCAGCAACGGCACATGAGTTTTAATTTTCAAAATTATATAAAGGAAGAATGTCAGTTTCTATTTCTGCATATATTTAGTTTCCTTCTCTGTGTGGGGTTTTGTCTTTATTCATCAATCACAACTCGCAATTCACAAATATTTGATAACATACGTTTTCGTCAAACAATTAATACAAATTTGCTTCGCCTACGGAAAATTCGACTCCTGCGTCAGCAGGTACGGCGCCATTTGCTCCAGTTGGGTGGGTCAAGTGGCTCGAAGGAAAATTCAGTTTTCTCTTTCCTCTCCTTATCTATGTTTCGTTTGGCATAAATGCATGGCCGATCAGCAGTTAAAGATACATTTGAAATCAGTGCCGCCAGGCTAACATATCCCATTTATTTGTTTATATAGTGAATAAGTAAAGTAACTTATCCCGCAGCTTGGTTTATAAATATTAACAGAAATAGATTCTTCTAACAATAAACAACATGAAAACAAAATAACAATATTTCAAAGTATGCATTAACGTATGATTTAAACTGTTGACTGAAGAAGCATATATTTACGTACACACCCATTAGTACTTTGTCATATATATGAAAATATGAAATATAATGTTTTTCAAAATAAGCCATTTTGTGTACTCATTTTTTTTTACAAATTTTTAAAATAAGCACTTTTGTACTAAATTTATTTTTTTTTGTTTACAGTCTGCTGCAAGGCGAGCTGGAACCAGTTGTGCCAACTGTGGAACGTCAACTACGACATTATGGAGACGGAATCAAAATGGCGACCCAGTCTGCAATGCTTGCGGCCTTTACTACAAACTTCATAATGTAAGTTTTAAAAATATTTTCAGTGAAATATTTAAATTTTCGACTGACATTAAACAGGACAATACAATGCATGTATTTAAATGACCGTAGGCAAAATTAAGACATTTGGCATGTTTTACACAAGAATAAAGCTGTTAAACAAACGAAATTCCATCTACATGTAACTGACCTACGGACAAAACTTGATGATTTTATCAGTATTGAAATTTTATTACTAGTGGACAAGACCGCTATCTGGTCATCTAAATTTATCAGAAATCAAAATCTCTGGCCAGTGTCCCGTCCTTTGTCGGTTAGTGTGACCGAACAAGTTTTTTGCTGTAATTGTCTGTGAGTCATATACCCTTTTCAATTGTTAAATCTTTTAATTGCATAATTGCTTTTAAAATATTTTTCTTTAACAACTTAATGAAAACTGGTCTTAAAATTCTTCCTTAATTACAAACAATGGCGACAGTTTAAGTTTGTATATCTCATCTGTTGTAAAACTGTTCTATTATTAATATTTTACATTAAAATGACAACCCGTGCTATAATATAATTTTTGTGTAAAAAGCTTTTCTAAATTAATATCACTTTTCTACCAATAAAAAGTGAGTTTTTGTATTGGTGTTTTTGGTACTTTGTGGTACGACTTAATATGTGATCGTCGTATAAGTTAGAAACACTCGGACCAAAGCTCTATCGTGTCTCGTCAATATAGTTATGGATTTCCTAATGCATATAGGAATAATTTTCTTGTCAAATTGTTACAATACAGGAGCCAAATCATTCTATTTAAATATTGCAGTATATTGGTTTTTGTTGGGGTGATTATGTCTGGGGAGAGAGTTGAAAAATTTCCAGTCAAATTACCCTTAAAGATTTCTATTGATCGGCATAACTAGACGGCCTCGAATTCACGGCCAACAATTATTATTTCGTTATTTTCGTTCCTCCATTTCCGTGACTCATTTTACTGCTATTTTGTTATTGATTAACCCTAACTTGTCAATGTTTTTTTTTTATAATTTTCATCCATTATTTGGATTAAGCGGTGTGGCATAATTTTTATTCAATTGCAAGGGTAATGTAACATTATTTAAAAATTCTTTTCAAAAAGGAAAATGTTGATTGACTGTAAATCATTCATTCCAAAATATCCTCAAGTAGTTAAAAATAATATCATAAAAGCTAACATTCGTGCACTTTGATTTAAAGAAAAACTAAATATTTCACATTGGAAGTTATTAAAAGAAATTTAAAAATGAAAACAATTTGAATTAAGAAAAAAAAAAGAATTATAGAGACACGCACCTCAATTTCTTTTTCTTCATTTAAATCTATTATAATGATAAATTGAATAACGTTACGGACTTAATATATATTATTTATATGAATTTGATACACTATGAGAGATCAAAGGACGGTGTGTAAAGCAAGGATATATAAGGTTTCAGACTTTACGGAGACAACATCAAGACGAACTACGGGTGATTAAATTTCACCCAATTACTCTTCATTGCAACTCGCTTTCAGTTTAACCTTGGGTGTATCTGTTCTTTAAACCTCCTCCGCTGAAGAGCTGTAGTTAAGACCATGCTTGATTAACTATCGTTTGTGTTTATTTTTGACATAATTATACCACAATACTTAGGGACAGGGTATTGACTTCCCGATAATACCCGTGATGTTTGGGTCACGCCCCTCATTTCATGGATAGATATATGTATTGAATGCCACCAATTCCACACTTTTCAACATGTAAGGATAATAAAGTGATCTTGGTTATGTCGTACCTCTGGCGACAACTTCAAATATCTTGCATTCTTTTGCATTGGGCCTCTATTTCGTAATAACGTCTATACCCACGAATTTGGCCCATTACTGTCATCTTGGTTCAAAAGTAAAACCACTGAAATTTCTTTATTGCTATAATTTCTTTCCAATAAAATAATTTCATATTGTCACATTTAATCAAATGAAAATTGTATGGTGTGAAAATTCTTTGTCGGTAGGAAGCGCTAATACTCGATAATTACAAAATTTTGTCCATTTCTGGTTACTTTTGTCGATTAATACCTGATCAAGTAGATAAACCCAACCTCTTGCTGTGGTAATAGTGCAGACCAAAAGGTGTCTGCTGTCCTTAAAAAGCACCGCCGTGAAACATGCTAATCGTTGAACCCGACCACGCTATCAGAATAGACAGTTGTAATTATCAATCTATAAAATTTCAAATTTAAGGATTCCTTCTCATTTGATATAAATAATTGTTTTAATAAAGATAATGAATTTTGAACAATAAAATATGAATGATATGAAAACTCCAATTCATGAATTCTAACGACTATGACAAATCTCTGATGCAATCATGATAATGGGTTATTTATAATTATTCACTTGAAAAGATGCCCTGAGAACTAGTCTTCATACTTCATTTCTGCAAATGACTTTAGTAGAAAAGTCCTCTGGTTCTCCCCTGACAAATCATACCTGAAAATGACCAATCTAAGTATTGATAAACATTCAGGTAAATAAAGTTTTAATCAATGTCTCCGGCTTCTGAAATAGTATATTACCGCCGATTAACCCTCTATGGGACCATCACATCGACGGCGATCACGTCGCTTTTCCCCCTGACCACACGTTTGAGTGACAAGGTAATTCAAAGAAATAATAGTTTGGATAATTTAAAGTAAAAAGGCACTGACAAGTCGAATTTGTGTTCGTTGATTCTCCATACAATGACGTTGTAATCAGCTTTTGCATGGCTGGTTTCGCTGTTATACCTTGTGCCAATGGACCGTTAAACACACTGATAGTTAAAATCAATTATAATCTTGTGTTATTACCGACTCTACAAGGCGACATTTCCAAATAGAAAACGATTTCTGTGATTTATGTTTACGTAAACGTTCCTCATGTAAATTACATATATCATTAACTAACTATATTTATTGCCTATTTATTCATGATGCACAGTAGTAGTCAAGTATAATATTTACAATCAGAATATGCACGGAGAATGAGCAATGAATAGCAGAATATCTATTGTCAGACAATAAACTTCTGAAATTATTTGTCTTGTATACCAATTATCCGTTCTCAACCTTGCTCTGAGATAATTGGCCAACATTCCTGCTTGTGCTAGATTTTAATGTAATATTGCAATAAATTATTTCTTTTCTTTGCAGGTTAGCCGACCTCTTACAATGAAGAAAGATGGCATACAAACACGTAACAGGAAAATGTCAACAAAGAGCAAGAAAAACAAAAAAGGAATGATGATGTCAGATTTTCTGAAACCATTAGAGAAATCTTTCGGAGGTTTTCCGGGAATGCAAGGCATGCACGCTCCAATGCCAACATATATGGGAGGATATCCTTCGATGGGATCAGGACACATGCAAAACCCCACAGGATTAAGTCATGGAGGCTTTTCTGGTGGTTCTAATTATTTCACTCCATCAAGCTACGCATCATCATTTTCGAGCATCCCGAACATTTCATCATCAGGGTTCTCATCAGGACTTAACTTGTCAACGTCATCAATGGTAGGAGCAATGGCATAAAACTGTACAATTAAAGTCGTTTTAATGTTGGTTTTAAATCCACTTCGGCGCACAGTGCGTTCAAATGGTGCTTCCGGTATAAATGTTCTGATATTTTCCGGGATATGGCAGTGTTGGCCGACATCTTGGAAAATGTGACAATGTTATGGGCAGTGACTGAATTAACCGACGATGGCTAATATGACAATGACACAACTAGCGTCTCTGTAAAGAAAAGACACAAACTTTTAAAATGCATCAGACTATAACAGAGCCAGTGAAGGTGTTCGTTTGCGTGCAGAGACATCATAACTGAAAAGTATATTTGTCACGTAAAACAACATTTTATTAATATTCCATTTGTCACGGAGATTGACAATACCTGATCATAGTATTCCGGGTATCATTTTTCTACATTCATTCAAACCTCTACGCAAAACTACATAATTTATGAAAACCGAGAGCCACGACGCGTTACCATGAGGAGAGGAGTTCGAGTGGAATGACCTAGGGTGACTACAAAAATACATTCTATCCGGCTCGCGTATCACCCTCTAAATTCACTTAGTGTCATTTACAGTATTAACTGTGCTGTAGACATTTAAACTTCAAAGGAAACCAAACCCTATGAATGTTGATCTCTTTTTTCAGGTATCCCACAGTACTTGTCAGTGGTCAAAATTAGCCATCTAGAGCGTGAGACTTACTTTAACACAAAAACAGTTTATATGTGTTTGCTCAAAGTAAATTAACAAAGATTATGTCGTGTTATTACATTGTTTAATGTGTACATATTAATTTATTGTCGATTGACTCAAATATTTTTGAGCTAAGTACATGACATATGTTTTGTATGAGAGAAAACATTTGATTCTAGTCCCAAAACGTATGGAAACGTGACTTTATTGTTCAAAATAATTTGTTGTAAACCGTTATAGGTTTCCACGAGTGCTATGCCATTTTTTTCATTTCATGACTTCCGGTTAGTTATATCCGGAAATTTGAGAGTCACGTGCTCGTCACGGATCAACAGAAATCCATTATGTAGTGAGTTAGGTTTTTGTCTTCGGACAACATTCCAGTGTAATTGTGTTTCAGAGTGCTCTTTAACTAGATGCAGTGTTATTAATAGAAATTGTACAGATTTTCATCTTGTTATTTTGCCGTTCATGCTGTGTACAGAGATATAATATTGTAATGAAGATTTGAAGAAATGTTCAATAAAAGTGTCTCAAACTTGAAATTTCGTATGATTATATTTTCCAAAAACTAAATATTATTTGAATGAAATTTAAAGAAAGATAGATAGATAGATGAATACAATTGGAGTTTTTGTTTTACTCCGAACACTCAAGATAAAACAATAAAACATAAACTAACACTTGCCTATACAAAAGAAGCCTACATTCAATACTATATACTTTTAAATTTTGATCTAGGAATATTTAATTCATAGCTCGCTGTGTTCTCCTTGAATTTTCATTGTTCCAATCCCAGTGAAAAATCATCAATATTATATCAAAACATCAATGTAACCTACAAAATAAACACTTATCTGCATAAAATGGTATGTAACTACTTTCCAGAGTATTTTATTGATTTCTGTGTTGGATTTAGAATTATCAACCGGAACATTAGAACCGATTGCTGTGTTGGATTTAGAATTATCAACCTGAACATTTGAACCAAACAATCTCTGCAACATTAATGAGACGAACACATTTTTCTGTTTTAAACAGGAATAATCAACAACTACAAAAAATAAATAATACAAAATACATATTAAAGATGTGAATCGACCTAGATATTTACAATTTATGAACCATGAAATGATGAACAATAAAAACTATTTTTTACATTTATATTGTAAAAAAAGAAAATAGAGAATAATTAGTTATTGAACGCAAATTTGCTGTCAATACAATTTAACTCTAGTAATTGTTAGACAAAAATACAACAAAACAATACTTCAACAAATACCATTCATGAAGAGTCATCGTCAATAAAATATGTTGTCCGGCATTATGCATTTATCTTCTACAAGGTTTTGAGCATATATTATATACACAGACGGTATATTAATTTAAGTGTAATATTCCATCAGTTACTCTCGTGAATAAATTCAGGTGTAATATTCTGTCAGTTATTCTTAATGGTGTTTTTTTTTCACGGTGAGGTTTACTTTTGATAATTTGGCAGGGAAATATCGTGGTTTTGTGTTTTGCTTTCAATGCCTTTTATTCCCCCGCTTGATAGAGTTTAGCTACATAAAAATCCTAATGTCCGTCTGCCCGTCCTTCATACTCTTTGTTTCTCCTATGAAAAGATCAAAATTATTTCGTCGTTTTTACTTTTACCGTTCCGGAGTTATGGTACTTGATTGTTGGAAAAAAAAATGTGCTTTCCTATAAATAAATGAAGAACCTCTTTTTGAAATTGATTATAATATTTTGGGCCACTCTAGTCAAAATTATGATTCTCAGTTGCTACAGGCGAGGGTATTAATTAACACATGGTCACCCCTCTAGTTATACTCGCCGTTTGTTGTCGATTTTACTCTAGTAGTAGATTTTTAAAAGAGATGACGCATCTTGAATGTTTCAGATATTGCAAATTATCATTGATGAACAGAGTACGTATCATTTCACCTATTATTTTAATTGACTTATAATTGTTTTTCAAGCTTTAAACAATTGTTTGATGAATTTATAGACGGTAATATGGACTCGGAAGTAAACTGTTTATTTGAATGATTGGATGCGGAGGTGTAACTAATATCCCAGCTATCATGCTTTCATAGATTTCTACAGATGACTTTAAAGTACTCAACTAATTTGGACTTTCCATTTTTGATTATTACTGGAAGTTTCTTGCATATGTATTTTTTCTCAGATCTACATATTAAAGTTTACTTTAATTGATAAAAGGTTGGTGTGGTCTTATGAACTGTCCAACATTGTTGGTAATTCCTGTTATTTTTATGTATCCATTATTCTTTTCCAAATCTCTCCATTTAGAACGCGTCTATTCCTTGTCCTTTGTTGAATTATTAGCTTGAGATAGGTATTCTTTGGTAATATGCTTTGTAAATATGCCTTTTTGTTTTTCATTAACATATGACGTGACACATTGTTGTCAATATAATGGAATTTTATACGTCTATTGTACAAGTGAGAGGTTAAGCTAGCCATAAAACCAGGTTTAATCGTTATAGTTGATGTGTTTACCTCAGTTTTAGTTTGTAACCTGGATTTGTTTTCTCTCAGTTGATTTATGATTTTCGAACAGCGGTATACTACTGTTTCCTTTATTAATCCACCATTTTCTACATTAGAAAATACCTGTACCAAGTCATGAATATGACAATTATTTCCTTTAAGCTTTTGAAATTGCCATTTGATTAGGAACTTTCCGTTTTGAATTTTCCTCGGAGGTCGTATTTTCGTCACTGCAAGATGTTAGTTTCAGACTCATTTTTCTGAGTTTAGGGAAATTGTATACAATATTTTGATGGGGTTGGTGTTACCCCCAATATTTTGATGGGGTTGGTGTTACCCCCAATATTTTGATGGGGTTGGTGTTACCCCCAATATTTTGACGGGGTTGGTGTTACCCAGTCATTAATTTTATATGTAGTGTTTTGATGATTTGTTTGTTTTTTCGTCGTCTTTCGGTTTTTGCCACGGCGTTTTCAGTTTCTCTCGACTAATGCTTGTTTAATGTTCATTAGTGTCTTGCATAATACAATGATATTTTATTAAAACTTCTCATCAATTTACCGAATTTTTCATTTACAATTTATGCCCCATGAACGTAAACTATTCAAATTTCTCGTGAAAATGTTATGAGCCTGCTCATTATTGAATATCTACATATTTTATTATGGTTACTGTTGATGACGCATTATTTTTTGGTATTCTTTGTATTTTAAACATAAACAAGCGTCGAATACAAAACTAGTGTTTTCTGTCTTCTTCAATAATATACGCATCAAGAAAAAATGATAGCTCTTTGTTGTTGCAATTTTCAAATGACAAAAATCGTTATTTTCTGAGTAACGTAGCCTTCAACTTGGCATGTTGTATCAGTGTTATACAACTTATGGGTATGAATGATGAAAACGTTTCACATGAATACAACGTTAATTTGTAAGAACATCAGAGGCATGCAAGAACAAAAAAAAAAAATCAGTATTTTAAGCTGGTGACTTCTGCAGTAAAACTGACAATACGGTCACAAAGAGATATGGTCTGACTTTAACCATACTATGCACATGGACAATGATGTTTACCAATAAAGTCATCATAGATACAAGGATTAAAATTGTGTACATCACACGCGCGTTTCTCCTTTAAAAAATCCAACAGTGACGCTCTAATCAAAAGAGCTAGAAAAGCCAAACCAAGAACGAAGTTTAAGAACATCATGGACCCTTAATTCCGAATAGTTTTGCAAAATACAACACAGGTAATCTAATCCAGAGGTAGAAAATCTAAGTATAGTTCCAAAAAGAATTGTATGAAGTCGTTTTCAACAAATACGAGCTAGTAAAGTGAAATACTGCTTACAAGTTAGGCTTACATTCTATGCACATAAATAAATCACAGTACTAGAAATGAATATATGACAATATTTGTTCTGACATTATGTAAAAAGTAAAACACTAAATACTAAAACAGATTTATCTCAGACATTGTTTAAATGTTTTTGTATATATAACAAGAATGGTATGTATGTTGACATGTTCATAACAATGTTAATTGGTATATATTGCTTAATCGTTTTTCTACCATTATTTTAGATTCAAAAAGAATACGGATATATATATATATATATATATATATATATATATATATATATATATATATATATATATATATATATATATATATATATATATATATATATATATATATAATATATATATATATATATATCTTTCGACAGTAAAGCTTATCGACAAGTTATAGGTATTCCCATGGGCACCAATTGCACCCTTTTATAACAACTTGTTACTGTTACGTTATGACTCACAGTCTATGGCCAAACTCATATACTAGTAGTAACACATATTTGGTTTGGGAAATTAGCTGTACCTTACTTGTTAGATAGATACCTCATATAAATGTAAATAACAATTTCATTGACTACGAACATGCTTCATTTTAGCATATATGAATGATATATAATATAGTTTCAACACAGGAATCATGATATGATTTAGCAGATACTGTAAGCCATGACATGTTCATTCATATACTTTCTCTATTGATACATTGGAGAGCAGTATAGTTCTTCATTAAAAAGCAAATGATATAACGTTTGAAAAACCGCAGTTACACTGTTACCTTTGATTAAACAATTCATTTTACAAACCTATTTTTTCTAGACCAAGACAATACTTACAGAAAAGTTTAATGACATAGTGTATTATTTATTAAACTTTCGTTTCACTATAGTAAACAGTTTAGAATTATATTGCACGGATTAATGAATAACAAGGACTTTAAATCATATAAGGATGTTTTTGGTATTGTTGAAATGTTTGTAGCATTGCACATAACTTGAATAAATATTTCCATTTCAGGTGAAAACCAAAACGAGAAGCGTCTCAAGGGAGATCATTAGTCTAGCAATTAACTTCTGTTAACATGAAATAGTAATGACATTCAACATTGTAATCAAATGCATAATTAATAAGTATTGAACTTTTATGTTGCTTTTACAATTTGTTTTTGTAGAAGTTCATGTTAAGTTTTGGTCTTAAACTTGTAATTCACGATTCTATGAGCAGTAATTTTACCATAAAAAGCAAAATAAAAAAAGGATTCGTGATAAATGCACGTGATAAAAGAATACGTGATGGATGCATACGAGAAAGGATACGTGATGGATACATATACGAGAAAGGATACGTGATGGATACATATACGAGAACGGATACACGATGGATACATATACGAGAACGGATACGTGGTGGATACATAAACGAGAACGGATACATGATGGATACATATACGAGAATGGATACGTGGTGGATACATAAACGAGAACGGATACATGATGGATGCATATAAGAAAGGATATGAACATGAGAAGGAATACGGGAGTGATGTATAAGCGAAAATAAGGATATGGAATAGATGCACAATAGACAAAAATATCGTGAATTACAAATGGATAACTAATATATCGAAGCACAGCGCTTTCATTAACCTTATTTATCTTGAACGTTGAAAGGTCTTGAAGGTCAACACGAATCGTAGTGTCGAACAATGCCGACTACTGGAGATTTATCATACGCTTGTGAAGGAACAGTTATCAATTAATTAATTATTAAAACCGTTGAGGACGTATTGCAAAGTTTATAAGAAATCCAGAAGAAGATTCAAAATAACGCTTTGGCTTTACAAATTATATAATCTTCTTTTTACAACACTCAGATGAAACATGTGCTGGTGGACTATAAGCTCATTAATCAGTACTACTGAACTGATAAAAATTAAAATCACAAAAATACCGACTCCGAGAAAAATTCAAAACGGAAAGTCTCTCATCAAATGGCAAAATCCAAAGCTCAAACACATCAAATGAATGGATAATAACTGTCATATCCTGACTTCGTAAAGAAATCTTCTTGTGTGGAAAATTTTGGATTAAACGATATGATAATCTATAACGTACCTATTTCTAAAATTCACCGTTTAAAACTAATTAAGAAGCTATTAAGAAAACTAATCTTAGGTTTCAAGTCAATTAGGCAAAGATGACGTGTGAAGTCTCCTTTGATTATATAAAGCTTCCTTTATGTTTCTCTGTTTTATAAATCTTTGGCTTTCAATTGATTGTCTTTGAGCTGTCTGATGAATTTAAATCCAGACAATAAAGCTTCGGATGGAAAACATTTATAACATTTTAATTTTGTAGACTAACTCTTGGTTAATGATATTTCTGTGGACTGCTAGTTCTAAATGGTATCATAAGTTTAGTTGTGAGTCAGTATGTCGGTAGTGATACAAGTTCTGACATACATTACCCATACTAATATATAAATTCGCTAATTAAATAACAACAGACATGGCTTCCACGATTCATTTATATACGTGTACCTCGATTTTGACATAAACGGTCATCTTAGTACTAGAATCTATGACAAACGAGCCAACTTTAATTTTGAAATTATACATTTCTCCCACCTATTGCAATATATATAACTCCTCCTGCATTTGATATACATTTCCTAACGTATTCGGTATTCAAGAGCTTGCAGCTACTACGCAGACTTTATAAAACGTCAGCAGTGTCTGAGCAGACAATTGATGAACCAGTGTTATGTCAAAGAATATCTCGTCCATTTTCCAAGTTCATCGGAAGATACCAGGATCCTGTTTATAAATATTCCGTATCAACTTCCAAACTAGTACATGACGGTCTAGATGTATAGATTCTAAGAAATGATGTAAACTATCATCTTAATACAACATGTAGCTTGTTATAGGTGTAATACCACCATTGATTTTCCCCTATTAGTCTTTGTTAAATTGGCACTTTTAAAAAAATTGTACAGTATTTACCTTTATTTCAACCAAAGAAATACTTTGCATGAATAAAGTTTAATCCTTTCCAGTGCTACAGTGAAAATTTCAAACTACATTTCATTGCATATAAGAAAGTAACCAACACCGGAAGTAAACAACCCAATTTTTACACTGTTATTTACTGGTTACCTGCTTTGGTAACTATGTAACCTTAACTTTCCAAAATATTTTATAAAACCATCAAATAAAAAAGAATGATGCTTTCAGACACCCAACATACATGTTTATGACTCAGAAAAATTTAAGTGCATTGGTACCATGATTTGGTGGTATTACACCTTATAATATCTTTTTAATTTGTTTTTGTATATTTATAACTTTTACTGTTAAGAGTCCTTGGCAATATCTTTTTGGCATGGCTCGGTATTAATAAATCCTGCCATTGTGCTATGGTCATTTACTTGATATTCTATCCTTCAATTTTGTAACTGAAGAATAGACGAAACGCCTGTCTTGCATATCAAGTGATGCGATTGTAATACAATTGAGCGGTTTGGCTAGCTTTAAAAACAGGTTAAGCCCATCATTTTTCTTAACATGTCCTGCACCAAGTCAATGGCAGTTGTTATCTTATAGTTTGTTTCTGTGTGTGTTGCATTGAGTTTTTTTTTCGATTGCACTTCAGTGTTTCTGTTGTTTCGTTGATTTCCTCTTATATTGGTTGTGTTGCCTTCGGTTTTAGTTTGTAACCCGGATTTGTCTGCGCTCAATCGATTTATGACTTTCACACAACGGTATACTACTGTTGTCTTTGATTATAATCCTGGTACCTTTAATAGCTATTTGCACCTCTGGGTCAATGCCACTACTAGTAGACGTTTCGTCTCGCTTCTATGTGTGTTGGCGTTTGTTTTTGCTTCATTTAAGTGTTCCCGTTGTTCCCCTTACAGTTGATGTGTCTCCGTTGCTTTGGTTTGTAACCCTGATTTGTTTTCGCTCAATCGATTTATGACTTTTGAACACCGGTATACTACTGTTGCCTTTTTTACCGCTGTTCTTGTTGAAAGGTTTTTGTCCTCTTTAAACAGTGGTAGTAAGTGTATATATCAATATAGGAACCTGCTGTTCAGAAGTTGTCATTTGTTGGTGTAGCTCACAAGTGTTTCGCGTTTTTTTTCATATAGATTAGACCATTGGTTTGCAAGTTTGATTGGTTTTACATTAGTATTTGTTTTTTTTTTTATATCTAGCTGTTTGGGTTGAGCCAAGGCTTCGTGTTGAAGACCGTACTTTGACCTATAAGTTTAATTATACAAATTGTGACTTGGATGGACATTTGTCGCATTGAAACGCATACCACATCTTCTAATATCTAAGCACCATGTCCTCCATTAATACCGATATTGACCTGTAATTAATAATGGTGTTGACCTGTGTGTATAGTACATATGATCACCTGTAGAAATTTTTTTTAACAAAAATACCGATGTTCGCCTGTTTGAGTAATATTGATGGTCCCTGTATTGTCTACGTTCACCTGTAATAATGGTGCTTTACTATTTGTATAGTACATAGTTGTTCATCTGTAGTTAAAACCAGCAATAACGATGTTCGCATATATGCATGGTACAGAGGTTCACCTGTAATATCGATACTTAACGACGTTTACAAGTGAATTATACAAATGCTCACCTACAAAACCAATGTTCACTTAGTACTGTAGTATACATCTTACATCTAGAAATTGACCATGACGGTCGATTGAAAACGAAACTTCACGACAAAAGAAATGACTTCAGCTCCCCAATAGTGAACTTTCTATTCCTATGTAGCAACATTCCAGCAGCGCCTGCATACCGAGTATATATCTCCCAATTGATACAATATTCCCGGGTTTGTATTTCCTATCACGATTTCCTTTATAGAGGGTTGCTGCTCACAAGAAAGCTATTAAACCAAGAGTTCTAAATATCAAAGTTGGAAGCATCCCTTCGTAAATTGTACAGACACTATCACGATTTGGTTGACCGTTATTGAATAACCGTTTCACAGATGATATCATATATGTTTCTTATGTCGTAACTACAGTCCCCTTCCCTTTTCACGAATGTGACCTACCGAACTAGACTATTTACTGGGTTTGTACGTACATGAGCAACACAACAGGTGCCACATGTGGAGCAGTATCTGCTTACCATTCCGGAGAACCTGAGATCATCCCAAGTTTTTGGTGGGGTTCGTGTGCTTAGTCTTTAATTTTCTATGTTGTGTCTTGTGTATTATTATTTGTCTGTTAGTTTTGTTTCCTTTTTAGCCATGGCGTTGGCAGTTTATTTTCGATCTATGAATTTGACTGTCCCTCTGGTATCTTTCGCCCCTCTTTCTAATATATAGTTCTAATGAAATTAGTTTGTAACGATATTTTTTTTGACAAATATTTTGAGGGTTTAGATTACACGTTCTACCAGTCCATAACTAAGAAAGCCACCATTTTGAATTCCAATTTTTTTTAAGGTATGTAATTTCTCGAAAAATTCACACAAGATAGTCACATTTGGAGCCTCAAAATCTTCTTTTTGTCTAAAAGTAAACAAACGTTTAGTATGTAAGTTTGACATCCAAAGTATACATATGACGTCACATTGCTTAGAAGCTAAAGAATATGCAACAGTTTCGCGGACTTTTTCATTTATGGCATTTTTAAGCCAAAATATTTATCAAATGAAATTTATTTTAATATGTGGCAGTAGAATGGAGATAACTGTATTGTATTGTAAGCTTGGTCTTCGTAAACTTGATTTTACTGTCGCAAATATCCGTTTACCTATCTCCGCTCCGCGTCGCTAGGTAAACTCAATTTGTGACCGTAAAATCTACGTTTTACGGAGGCCAATCTTTAAATACAATACAGTTATCTCCTAAGTAATAATTTCACCAATTCTATAAACAAATGCAATCTGTTGTACCGATCTTAACATGTATCATTTAATTAAGTTACCTATACACCGTACCTGTAAATACCAATGTTCATGTACACAATCGATGTTCGTAATATCAAAGTAAATTAATCAACTTAATCAAGTCGGGGTGCACAATAAGTTTCCATTATAATACCGAATCGCTGTCATGTAATAACATGTCTTGTTGTATGTGTTGTTTGGATGATGACGTTTCACTGAAAATTTTTCTAGTGAATATTTTGACTTAAAGTAGAAAATAAAATATTATAAAGCATCTTGTGCTACATTTTTCATTAATGTAAATTATATGTTTTGTTACTTATTGTGTTATTGAAAACATTTGATTATGTTAGTTTTTGTGGATTTCCACTATTTCTGAATTTGCTTTGGTCTTTTTTTCAAACTTATTTAAACATACATGATGAACAATTGTTCATTGATCTTTATATTAAAATTGACAAGGACATAAATATTATAACACATATGATATATAAAGTCAATCAATAAACCGCTTCACAATTATATCATTATTGTATTCAATAAAAATTCACAAAAAATGCCTTTGAGTAAATGTATATGTTAATTAGAAGAAGGCTGTTACATGAGGACGTTAATGGTATCCTTACCCAGCAATTAATAAAAAGTTAAATGTAAAACTGCTGAAAAATCAAGAAGACTTTTTATAAGTATATACAAATGAGATAAGTGACATATGTTCAGGGTAATTGTAAGTTGGTTAGTGGAGACAGGTTGCTGATGAATTATTTGTTTTTATAATAAAATATCCTTGAATTGCCTTGTAATATGATGAATACACAAGTCGACAGCTGCATCACACGTCCACATTATCATTTAGATTTTAAAAGTAGGACAGTTTTCTCTACTATTAATATCATGTGGTATGATTGCCAATGTGACTATATATTCATTTCTATTCCTAATCGCCGAATTCGATAAATTGCTTTATTTATGAAATAGTTATCAAAAGTACCAGGATTATAATTTATTACGCCAGACGCGCGTTTCGTCTACATAAGACTCATCAGTGACGCTCATATCAAAATATTTATAAAGCCAAACAAGTACAAAGTTGAAGAGCATTGAGGATCCAAAATTCCAAAAAGTTGTGCCAAATACGGCTAAGGTAATCTATGCCTGGGATAAGAAAATCCTTAGTTTTACGAATAATTCAAAGTTTTGTAAACAGGAAATTTATAAAAATGACCACATTATTGATATTCATGTCAACACCGAAGTGTTGACTACTGGGCTGGTGATACCCTCGGGAACGAAACGTCCACCAGCAGTGGCATCGACCCAGTGGTGTAAATAGTTATCAAAAGAACAAGGATTATAATTTAGTACGCCAGACGCGCGTTTCGTCTACATAAGACTCATCAGTGACGCTCATATCAAAATATTTATAAAGCCAAACAAGTACAAAGTTGAAGAGCATTGAGGATCCAAAATTCCAAAAAGTTGTGCCAAATACGGCTAAGGTAATCTATGCCTGGGATAAGAAAATCCTTAGTTTTACGAATAATTCAAAGTTTTGTAAACAGGAAATTTATAAAAATGACCACATTATTGATATTCATGTCAACACCGAAGTGTTGACTACTGGGCTGGTGATACCCTCGGGGACGAAACGTCCACCAGCAGTGGCATCGACTCAGTGGTGTAAATAGTCATCAAAAGTACCAGGATTATAATTTAGTACGCCAGACGCGCGTTTCGTCTACATAAGACTCATCAGTGACGCTCATATCACAATATTTATAAAGCCAAACAAGTACAACACAGACACAAACACAGACAAAAAAAAATCTACTTCAACCAACGTTGCTTATTTTTGCTCTGACCTCATAATTGCGAACTTATTACGCAATTGTACATACAAGAGAATAATCCGTTATTTTTACTCGATTAGTTGATGGCCATTATATCCCATGGACTGTTAATTTCAAAATCTTAGACCCGTTATTACCAAAATCAATTATGTTCTATTTTCTTAAAATGTCATGTACCAAGATAGGAATATGGCAGTTTCTTCCAAATAGTCCGTTTCTATGTATGTTGGCGTTTGTTTTTATAGCAGTATAGTGTTTCTGTTGTTTCTCTGTTTTCCTTCTATAGTTGATATGTTTCCTGTGGTTTTGGTTTGTGACCCAGAGTGTTTTTACTGATTCGATTTATGTCTATTGAACAGCAGTATACTACTGATTCCTTTATTTACATATATTGGACTAAATAAATGAAAAATAAAATTGCAAAAATACCGAATTCCGACAACAATTCTAAATGGAAAGTCACAAGGCAAATGTGGGTGTTGACTGGATTTGTTTTCCCTTAATCTACATATGAATATTGAACAGCGGTATTCCTCGGTTGCCGCTATCAAGGATCATTTATAGAGCTTGATATATTGTTGAATACTGTATACATGTTAACCTCTAGATGTCTGTCGGATACTATTTTCGTTCAGTTTTTGTTTAAGCGACGTATACCCCATGTCTATTATTCCTATTTTCTTTCCCTATGTAAAACATTATACATCAATTGAGAAGTATATGAACAATGGCCGATAATGTGTGGGTGATAGTTTTGTTGTGAACAGTTTAAGAGGAAATCCTGGATAATCATATGTCTGTTCTATGTTCCTTTGGAATTTCAACCATAGATGAACAACTGCATCTTCCATCACTGTAGTTTAAACATATTTTATTTGCTTAAGTATGCAAAAGGGATGAGACACAAGTTAATCAAACTTATGTAGTCCCATCACTGTATTGGATACCAGTACTACATAAGTATTCTTACAAACAGTATTATATTTCTGGGTCTTCAAAGTGCTACACATAACCTGTTTCAAAATTATCAACATCAATTTTATCATCAATAAAAGCCGGGCATCAACGTTATTGTGAAACTGTCTATTCCATGGGTGGCGCGAATAAGAGGTTGATGCTGCAAAAATATAAGACTCTTTCATCTTGCAAAAGTATTAAACATTTGACTTTTCTTCACCTAAATTTAAGTATTCCAAACTAAAAGATAAATTGAAAAAAAATAGTATTGCTTTGTTTCATGAAAAAAGAATGGCTAACATAGATACAAATTAAGTATCGTGTCTTAGGGTAGAATACAAAATCACTCTATTTCAAACAAAAAGATCTCTGAAACTGACATTATATGATTCTTGATTTACTGATAGACAACATATTTGTTAGGTTTGGATGATTTGTTTTTCAACAAAATAAATTGGCATTCCTATATATGGGAACCAACTCTTATCCTCTGCTAGGCGACTTGACCCTTCATTCGTATGAGGCGGACTTCATACAGCAAATTCTTAAGAAGAAAAAAAGGAATTGAGCGGTAGCCTTTAACTTCACTTTCCGCTATATAGATGATGTTCTCTCACTAAAAGAAATAAAATTTAGTGACTATGTTGGACGCATCTATCCCATCGAACATAAGATAAAGAATACAACAGATACTATTAAGTCTGTGTAATATCTTGACTTATATTTACAAAACTGACAATGTGGGTCGGTTGAAAACAAAACCTTTCGACAAAAGAGATGATTTCAGCTTCCCAAGCGTGAACTTTTCATTTCTATGTAGTAACATTCCAGCAGCACCTGTATACGAAGTATATTTCTCCCAATTGAAACGAAATTCCCGGGCTGGTATTTCCTATCATGATTTCCCTGATAGAGAGTTGCTGCTCATAAGGAACCTATTTCACGAGGAGTTACAATGGTGAAGTTGAAATCAGCCCTTCGTTAATTTTACGGACGCCATAACGAGTTGGTTGACTGTTATGGCATATTCGTTTCACAGATGATTGCAAATATGTTCATAATGTCATAAACACAATACCGTCCCCTTTTCACGGATGTAACATACCGAATTAAACTTGTAATAGGGTTTGTGCTGACATGAGCAACACGACGGGTGCCACGTGTGGAGCAGGATCTGAATATCGTTCCGGGGCACCTAAGATTACCCCAAGTTTTGATGGAGTTACTGTTGCTTAGTCTTTAGTTTTCTATGTTGTGTTTTGTCAACTATTGTTTTTTGTTCTTTTATAAGCCATGACGTTGTCAGTTTATTTCCGATTTACGAGATTGAATGTCCCTCTGGTATCTTTCGTCCCTCTTTTAAACAATACGCAGAATTTTTATTCGTCTCACATTATCACATAAAAAAGTTGTGGTATGATTGCCAATGAGACAACTATGCACAAGAAAACAAATGACACAGAAATAAACAATTTTATTTCACAGTACGGCCTTCAATAATGAACAAAGCCCATACCGCATAATCAGCTATAAAAGGCCCAGAAATGACAAAGCAAAACAATTCAAAAGAGAAAACTAAAGGCCTAATTTAAGTTAAAAAAATGAACGAAAAACATATGTATAACACATAAACAAACGACAACCAACGAATTACAGGCTCCTGACTTGGGACAGGTATATATCAAAGAACGACCGAAACGTTTAATTATGCATAATTTAGTTTTTGTTTGTTTTTGGAACGGTTATATTATTAAACCGTATTTCTAACAAGATGCATTATCTATGGACGTAAACCCCTTTTGAAGATACAACATACATAAATTTATATCTTCGCAGCTATATTTTTTCACTATCCACTGTCGTTTTTGGAATTTGATGAATCTATATATTCAACATTACCATTTGATTTTTTTTTATATACATAAATCTTTACAATTGGTTAATCTAGGGAAGGTACATGTGCTCTGTATCTCGTCCCTTTGACCTTGTGGTTGCTTATGTAACAAACATCACCAAATTTAATATATGAAATTGTTATTCCGTAAAACAGAATTAAATATATCCACTAAAAATGGGTGACGCTTCCTATTTAGTTTACGTCAGGGAAATCCTTGAAGTATCCAGGTTTCCGTTTAATCTCCTACTTGTCACAGTAATTAGGTAACATATGTAAAAATTCACATGTACCAAATATTTGAGAAATAAGTAAATTCCTAGTGATAACTTACTTGAACAAACATCGGTATATATCATTATCTGCTTGTATAAAATAAAATTGAGAATGGAAATGGGGAATGTGTCAAAGAGACAACAACCAGACCAAATAAAAAACAACAGCAGAGGGTCACCAACAGGTCTTCAATGTAACGAGAAATTCCCGCACCCGGAGGCGTCCTTCAGCTGGCCCCTAAACAAATATATACTAGTCCAGTGATAATGAACGCCATACTAATTTCCAAATTGTACACAAGAAACTAAAATTAAAATAATACAAGACTAACAAAGGCCAGAGGCTCCTGACTTGGGACAGGCGCAAAAATGCGGCGGGGTTAAACATGTTTGTGATATCTCAACCCTCCCCCTATACCTCTAACCAATGTAGAAAAGTAAACGCATAACAATACGCACATTAAAATTCAGTTCAAGAGAAGTCCGAGTCTGATGTCAGAAGATGTAACCAAAGAAAATAAACAAAATGACAATATGTTTACTTATATTTCATATATATACAATCGGCTTATTTTATCCATTGTAAATATTCGAAGCCGGTGACACAAAACAAAAACCCTTAATATCATAGCTTCATTACATCAAAATATTATTGTCCCAACAGAATATATTTCTTACGAAATACATGTCATTACATCAAAGTTACCGTTTTTGCATGTATGCGATTTATTTTGTCCCCTATAGAATATTTATTTCATTTCTCGAGAAAAATAAAGATGGATGGAACCTTAGCAGTAAATATTATCTTCATATCGTCTGAACGATATAGTGAAATATGTAAATACCCTGCTACTACACCTACTCGCTCGGCTGGAATTTTAAACTCATAGGCTAGCTCAAATGCTACATGTTCCCCTACTCCTCAACATTATTCCAACTTCCAACCAAACCTGCAGTCTACGTACTCAAATACATGCTGCATGCCTAGTGATGAAGAATAAGCAAATAACAATTGTAAATAAAAAAAGTAGATGTGGTATGATTGCCAATGAGACAACTCTCCACAAGAGACTATAATGACAGAGAAGTCTTTGTTTTGATCATGGAAGTACTTATTGAGAAAAAAGTATACTTTTATTTCTTGAAACAAGAAACGACATTTGAAGTCAACCTTCAAGTGCAATTGTCCTCAAAAAGATGTTTGAGTGACCTTTTTACACTAAAAAGATATTTGAGTGACCTTTTTATACTGTGATCTTGCTAAAGTGCTAACCAGGAGCATATACATGTGCTCAATGTGCTATCAGGGATAGTTTAAAAAGAAATTTGTTTTGTAACCACAGGCACTTGTCTCAGAATGTTTTTCCTATATACCTTAATATAACATGAAAATGAAACAAGATCAGATAACTCCGATTATCATTTACTTTCCCATATAAAATTGACCAATCGGTAACCGAGATATATAAGGAGACATGACGCGTTTATTGCCAATTCATCAGCGGTTGGCAAAATTATTACGATTGACATACTTTGGTAGGATTGCTACGGATGATTCCGACAATAAATGTAGGCATGTTATACACCATTGTAAAGATAAATCAATTTAGATTTACAATATAACATGTTTTAGTGGTGTTGATAGCCTAGAAAGCGGCAAATAACTGAATTTCGTCACCGCCTGACATTTTTCTAAGTACCTTGTGTTATATTTAGGTATATAGGGAAAACAATTCTGAGACAAGTGTCTGTGTTTGAAACGTATGATTTAGCTCTTCTATATTCTTTCATTTATTAAAAAAAAACCAAATAGACTGATGAACCAGAATATAATTATTTCAAATGCTATTAAGTTTCATAAAATTATCGCCACGATTTATTTATTATTTATTCAGAAGACGTTATTGCATGACGGACAGTGTAATAGATCACCTTTAATGAGTATAAGATATTAGTTGGAGTCACGTGCACTTTCCGGTGATGCGCAGAATCCTGTTTCTTTATCTTGTGATGGTTTATCTCATTCGCTTTATTTTGTAGTCACAATGCAAAAAAAGAGTTTTTTTGCATTTGTTTACTGGAAATTGATGGGATTTTCTGATTTTTATTGGACTTCACTATTCACCCTGCATATATTTCTTCAACCTATTTTTTTTGTTACAAAAAAGTGTGAATTTACCTCTATTGTTTTAAGAATAATTATACTGACAGATAATTCGCACTATTTGTGATGTTCAATTGTATATAATTTTAAAGTAACTTTGGTTATATAATGTCAACCTCAGATATGATGGTTATGATTTGGTAAAGTCGAGTATTTTAAAGAGGTTAAGGGCCCTTTCCCTCGTATTTGTTGCAATCACAGATCAAAATCTTTAAAATGTCAAGTTATCCATTTAAGAGTCTATATCATTTACTTTAAAAAATCATCAGAAGGCAAAACTGAAAGCCTACATAAAAAAATGAGTTTCAATTGGGAGAAGTGCTGATGCTAAAAGACTTACATTTAAACATCTTGTTTTATTGTGAAGGAATACATAAACTATTGGTATGGACACGTTATGTCTTTTAATATCTTATAATAATCACTACTAGTAATTGCCATTTATGTTGTGCTATTGTTGTCATTGGAGACCTCATGGTGTTCTGTATTTGTTTCTTCTGTTGTTTTATTGCTGTTTTAGAAGACTTTGTGTTATTCTTTATTTGTTGTTTCTGCTGTCCTATTGTTGTCATTGGATACCTTATGTTGATTCTCTATTTGTTTTTTCTGATGTGTCATTGCTCTCATCGGAGACCTTATGTAGTTCCCTATTTGTTGTTTCTGTTGTGTCATTGCTGTTATCGGAGACCTTACGTTAATTCTGTTGTGTAAGTTCTGTAATAAAATAAACATTATGTTGTCCTCTATTTGATGTTTCTGTTGTAGTATTGCTGGCATTAAAGACCTTATGTTGATCACTATTTCTTGTTTCTGTTGTTTGATATCTTATGTTGTTCTCTATTTGTTGTTATTGTTGCGATATTGCTGTCATTGGAAATATCATGTTGTTCAAAATTTGTTGTTTCAGATATGATAATGTTGTATTTGGAAATCTTATGTTATTCTCTATATTTGTTGTTTCTATTGTGACAATGCTGTCGTTACTAACTTTATGTCGAGCTCTATTCCTTGTTTCTGTTGTGTTATTGTTGTCATGGGAGACCGTATGTTGTTCTCTATTTGTCGTGTGTGTTAAATCTGTCATTGAATATAAATAAAAAATCGATTTCAGCATAGACTTGTGTTTCGTGTCATTGGAAGCTGCTTCATGAGTTTATACCACATACCTTCTTTTATAAAAATATGGAAAATGATTTATTTTTTGTAAAAAATATCATAAATTTTATATTTTTTATTTATTTACAGTATATTCCTATCTTATCTTTTGCTTGTTTTACATCTTCCTGTCCGCCACTGTTTTATCTTTTATCATGAGTTATAAACCATTTATCATGAGTTCAGCCCTCTTTTCACTGACTTTTAGTTAATTGGCTTGCGTATATATGACGTGGAATGCAATACTATTCGACTTAATTTCTATATATTATGTTGATGTACAGTTACATCTTGAACCTCACTGAAGATTTTCTCACTATTTATAACTTGCCACTTTTTCCTTTCAGTATATATTTTTTTATTATGAATGTTTGTTGTTGCCGTGATGCACATCAATTTGTTCATTGGCTTTTCTAGATTTTGTTTTCTGGGCTTTCTGTTTATGACGTCTTTTCCTACCCTAAATCTTTTGGATGATGGTTGTGTAATGATTGATAATTTAATGGTTTGTTTTCATTCGTTTAAATATGCTTCGATCTATATGTCTGATCTTTACGTAGTGTCTTTTTTGTTGTCGGGATGTAAAAGTACCCGGCCACGTCCCCTCTATGTTTTTGCTAGAGTATCCATCTGATGAGTTAAGCCTTGTTGAACTGACTTTCATAATTGGTTCTTATGTCGTACTGTTTCACCACTGTCCGAAGTAAGGGGAGGGATGGGATCCCGCTAACAAGTTTAACCCCGCCACATTTTATATGTATGTGCCTGTCCCAGATCAGGAGCCTGTAATTCAATGATTTTGTATTTTGTTGTGTTACATATTTATTTTTCGTTAATTTTTTGATTCATAAATTATGCCTTTTCTTATCTACCTTGAATTGTTTCACATTTGTCATTTCGAGGCCTTTTATATCTGATTATGCGGTATGGGCTTTGGTCATTGTTGAATTACGAATACTGTTATGATATTGTAATTATTATGTTTATTTATGTTGGCCTAATTTGTGTTGTATGGCCTGATAGTTGTTTACCAAATAATCTTATAATTGTGCAGTTTAGGAATCACTGGAACAATCACAGAATGATTGGAACTTTCTAGAATGATCCTTATAAAAGATGCGTAATTTAAACTTCTACGTTATTCCAGAAACTTCCGTTGTAACTTTCCAGGATTTTCCACAATGTTCCATTATAGAGTGTTCTAGAATTTTCCATTGACAACACTATATATACAGACACTAAAGTTAAACTCTCATAATTAAAACTTGGACATAGACATTGATAGACATTAGTATTCACAGCATTTGGATTGACACTTTTATTCTACAAACAACATCATACTGGATTGTGACATTAGTAGTGAACGTAATATTCAAATTGGATTCCGAAAGATTTCCGGATACAGATAAAGATAACAGATTGGACTCATATTTTGACAGTTAAGTTAACAGTAATATTTGTGTAATACCTTTTGTAAACTTTTGTAGATTAAATATTGTTAAATTTTATTATTGATTTGTGTCTTTTGTTGGCTACAATTTAAAGGCGATTTCTGGCCGTAACAGAAATTGGGGGCTCGTCCGGGAGACTAAAAATATATTATTTAAATTTTTTTCAATATTTTTATTATAACTAGCCAACAAAATTCTACAAAATGGCATTTGATGCCGGTAAATTTTTGAAAACGCCAGACCTGGAGAGTTTTGATAATTTAAAGAAAGACGAATTAGTGTTGCTTGCTAAACATCTGCAGTTAAATTTTAAAGTATCTATGAGAAAACAAATTATAAAAATTTGGTTATAGACAAATTAGTTGACTCAGAAATTTTAGGTGAAGAGGCTCTTGAACTTAAGGTCGAAAATGTAGATGCCTTTAAATTAAAACAGCTTGAATTAGAACATGAATTTAAATTAAAACAAGCAGAACTGGAAATGAAGGAAAGGTTGGAAATAGAGAGAAAAGAAAAAGAAGATGAATTTAAATTAAAAGAACTGGAAATGAAGGAGAGGGAGAAAATAAAAGAAGATGAATTAAAATTAAAAGAACTTGAAATGAGAGAAAGGCTAGAGATGGAAAAACTGAAAATTGAAATGGTCAAAGAAGAAAGCAACACTAAAGTCCAGTCGAAATCAGATTATTTTGATGCAGCAAAAAATATACGTTTGGTTCCAAAATTTTGTGAAAAAACAGTCGATAAATATTTTCCACAGTTTGAGAAAATTGCTAATAATTTGAAATGGCCAAAGCCATATTGGACTACAATGCTACAAAGTGTTTTTGAAGGAAAGGCCGCTGAAATATACTCTGCACTTCCATCAGAAAAAAGTTCCGATTATGACACCGTGAAACAGGAAATTTTGAAAGCCTATGAGCTAGTACCAGAAGCATATAGACAGAAATTTAGATCTTATAAAAAGTTTGATTCGCAAACCTATGTGGAATTTGCTCGGGAAAAAGAAGATCTATTTGATAAATGGCTTACTTCAAAGAAAACAAAAAACAATTTTGATCAACTAAGACAATTGATGTTAATAGAAGAGTTTAAACAATGTGTTCATTCAGAATTAAAAACACATTTAGACGACAAAACTGTTGAGTCAATACATGATGCGGCTGTAATTTCAGATAATTATACTCTTTCACATAAAAGAAGTTTCAAGAGTCAAAATGTTAATACTTCCAGTGGAAATTACAAAAATCAAAGCACTGAGCGTACTGATAGTAAGCCTGTTCCACAGAATAAGAGTCAGTCCAGTTATAATATGTCTAGTCCAAAATTTGATACTTTTGAGAAGAAGTCACTGACTTGTGCTTATTGTAAGAAGATTGGTCACCTGATGGCTGATTGTTTTAGACTCCAGAAGAAGAATGAACGAGATAATAAGCCGAAGACCAGTGCTTGTACGACACCTTATATTACCAGTACATTGGAATGTCCTGCGAGTCAGGCTTTTAAGTCCAGTTTTTGTGATTACATGGAGGAATATAAACCCTTTATGTCTGATGGGTTTATTTCTATTGTTGATGATACCACTCTTCAGCCTATTAAGATTTTACGGGACACTGGAGCTTCTCAGTCTTTATTGTTAGAAGGTGTGTTGCCTTTGTCCGAGAAGACTTCTGTTGGTGCCTCCGTTTTGTTACAAGGTGTAGAGTTAGGTTGTATAGATGTTCCTCTCCATCGTATTTATCTGAAGTCAGATTTGATAACTGGACCAGTTGTTGTAGGTGTTCGTCCTAATCTCCCTGTTGAGGGTGTTACCTTATTGCTAGGAAATGATCTAGCTAGGAACAAAGTGGTTGCTGAACCAATTGTTACCAGTGAACCGGTGGTGGATGTTAAATCACCTGAAGATGATGCTGAATTGTATCCAGCTTGTGTTGTTACTAGGGCGATGGCTAGAAAACAACAAAATGAGAATTTGCAAGAAGACAAGTTTGATTACATGGACCTTTCTGACACTTTTATAGCTGATATTGAAGATCCTGGTAACTCAGAAAAGGCTATTATAAAACCACCTAGTGTTAACAAAAATGTTATTATGCCATGGCCAGATGTAAACAGCCATTCATTAGACCGAAATAATTTACTCGAAGAACAACATAAAGACCCTGAGGTTCTTCAGCTCAGCCAGAGGGCTCAACCACAGGAGGAAGCAGACAAAGTGGCCGAATGCTTTTACCATCAGGACGGCATTTTAATGAGGAAGTGGAGGCCTCCTGAAGCCACCCCAGAGGAGGAATGGAGAGTGCTATACCAAGTGGTGGTGCCTAAAGTTTATAGGCAAGAAATTATTGGTCTTGCCCATGACACCCCCTTGGCTGGACACTTAGGTATAAGGAAGACTTGCCTAAAAATATTGCAACATTTCTACTGGCCCAGACTTAGAAACGATGTTGCAGAATACTGCAAATCATGCCATATATGCCAGGTTGTTGGTAAGCCTAACCAGAAAATACCACCAGCACCTCTTCTGCCTATTCCAGCCTTTGACGAACCTTTCAGCAGAGTTCTAATTGACTGCGTTGGACCTTTACCAAAGACCAAGACTGGAAATGCGTATTTATTGACGATCATGTGTACATCTACCCGCTTTCCTGAAGCTATTCCGCTCAGAAATATCAAGACACCTACTATCGTCAAAGCTTTGATCAAATTTTTCACATTAGTAGGACTTCCTAAGTCTATACAGTCCGACCAGGGATCAAATTTCATGTCGGGTTTATTTCAGCAAGTCGTATACCAGTTAGGGATTGCTCAGTACAGATCAAGTGCTTATCATCCAGAATCTCAAGGTGCCTTAGAACGTTTTCATCAAACATTGAAGAACATGATTAGAACTTTTTGTCTTCAATTTGACAGAGACTGGGATGATGGAGTTCACTTTCTACTCTTTGCGGTTCGAGAGGCTGTTCAAGAATCCCTTGGATTTAGTCCCTTTGAGTTGGTATTTGGTCATACTGTAAGGGGACCGTTAAAATTGATTAAGGAAAAGTGGCTTACTGAACATACTGACTTGAATCTTTTAGACTATGTATCTAGATTTAAAGAAAAATTGTATACTGCTTGTCAAATTGCTCAGAAAAACTTAAAAAATGTACAGAACAAGATGAAAATATGGTATGATAAAGCTGCCAGGGACAGAGTTTTTGAGCCTGGTGATAAGGTACTTGTATTTCTGCCTGTCCCTGGACATCCTTTACAGGCTAAATATTGTGGTCCTTATACAATAGAGAATAAAATTAATGATTTGAATTATATTGTAAAAACTCCAGGTCGGCGCAAACAAAATAGAGTGTGTCATATTAATATGTTAAAACCATACTTTGAGCGTACTAATGAATGTGAGAGTAAACCAGTTGCCACTTTAGGCATGGTTAAATTTGAGAACAATCATGACAAACCAGATGCAATTGAACCACCTTTTAGTTCTAAAACTATGGAAGAGACAGTTAGATTGAAAAATTCAGAAATTTTGTCAAATTTAGATTCAAAACTTGCACATCTGTCTTTTGATCGTAGAGAAGAAATAAAAACTTTGGTATTTTCTTTTAAAAATCTTTTTCCAGATGTGCCAAACAAAACCACTGCTGTTTGTCATGATGTTGATGTAGGAGATGCTTCTCCAATTAAGCAACATCCTTATCGGCTCAATCCACTCAAACTTGAAGTTATGAGAAAAGAAATTAAATATATGCTTGACAATGATATTATTGAACCGAGTCACAGTGAATGGAGCTCTCCTTGTCTCCTTGTGCCAAAACCAGATAAAACTTTTCGTTTCGTGACTGATTTCAGAAAAGTAAATTCAGTCTCAAAATCTGATTCCTATCCGATTCCAAGGATAGACGATTGTATTGACAATATTGGTCAAGCAAAATTTGTGAGCAAATTTGATTTATTGAAAGGTTATTGGCAAGTTCCATTGACACAGAGAGCTCGTGAAATATCAGCTTTTGTTACACCAGATGGCTTATTTCAATATACTGTAATGCCATTTGGCATGAAAAGTGCACCAGCTACATTTCAAAGAATGATCAATAATGTTATAAAAGATTTAGACTGTTGTTATGCTTATATTGATGATCTTATTGTATGTAGTGATAGCTGGGAACAGCATTTAACACATTTGTATGATACTTTTGATAGATTGTCATATTCAAATTTGACTGTTAATCTTGGTAAAAGTGAATTTTGTCAGGCCACTGTTGATTATTTAGGGCATACAGTTGGCCAAGGTCAAGTAAAACCTATTATGGCTAAAGTGGAAGCTATTTCCAAATTTCCACCTCCTACAAATAGAAAACAACTTATGAGATATTTAGGCATGATAGGATTTTACAGGAAATTCTGTTCAAATTTTGCTACTGTTGTTCAACCATTGACTCATCTTTTACGAAAAGATTCTAAATTTATCTGGAGTGAAAATTGTCAAAAAGCTTTTGAAAATAGCAAATCACTTTTAATTAATAGTCCAGTTCTGATTACTCCAGACTTTGAAAAACAATTTAAACTTGCTGTTGATGCAAGCGATGTAGGAATAGGAGCTGTTTTATATCAAGAGACAGATGATAATGTTGAAAAACCTATATCATATTTTTCTAAGAAATTAGATAAACATCAGAAAAATTATTCAACTATTGAAAAAGAGTGTTTTGCAATGTTGTCAGCACTTCAACATTTTGATGTATATTTGAATCCCACTGTATATCCTATTCTTGTTTATACTGATCATAATCCTCTCACCTTCATGCATAAAATGAGAAACAAGAATCAGAGGTTGACTAGGTGGAGTTTATTGTTACAGGAATATGATGTAATTGTAAAACATATTAAGGGTAAAGATAATGTAATAGCTGATGCTTTATCTAGAGCTTATTAAATCACTTTGTATATATTATGTATTTTTGTTCATATTATTCATGATAAGTTTTTGTTACACTAAAACTTCTTTTAAGGGGGGAGGTGTTATGATATTGTAATTATTATGTTTATTTATGTTGGCCTAATTTGTGTTGTATGGCCTGATAGTTGTTTACCAAATAATCTTATAATTGTGCAGTTTAGGAATCACTGGAACAATCACAGAATGATTGGAACTTTCTAGAATGATCCTTATAAAAGATGCGTAATTTAAACTTCTACGTTATTCCAGAAACTTCCGTTGTAACTTTCCAGGATTTTCCACAATGTTCCATTATAGAGTGTTCTAGAATTTTCCATTGACAACACTATATATACAGACACTAAAGTTAAACTCTCATAATTAAAACTTGGACATAGACATTGATAGACATTAGTATTCACAGCATTTGGATTGACACTTTTATTCTACAAACAACATCATACTGGATTGTGACATTAGTAGTGAACGTAATATTCAAATTGGATTCCGAAAGATTTCCGGATACAGATAAAGATAACAGATTGGACTCATATTTTGACAGTTAAGTTAACAGTAATATTTGTGTAATACCTTTTGTAAACTTTTGTAGATTAAATATTGTTAAATTTTATTATTGATTTGTGTCTTTTGTTGGCTACAATTTAAAGGCGATTTCTGGCCGTAACAATACGGTGACCTATAGTTGTTAATTTCTGTGTCATTTGGTCTCATGTGAAAATGTCTCACTGTCAATCATACCACATCTTCTTTTCTGTATTATTCATTGTGCTGTGATGTCGTATTATTTCATGAAATATTATATACTATTTTAAATTGTTAAGCAATTTTGACAAAGGATAAGAAGTAAGATTGTGCCCCTTGTTAATGCGATCCTTGTATAAGGATAATTTTTCATGTATGTGAGCTTTTGCGAGTTTTCTTTTTATAACCACCAATTTAACTATCCTCTATTACTATCAAATGGTTGATGCACTTACGAAGAAACGTGAAAGTAAACTTGATAGATTACGCAAATTGACCATGCATGCTCCTTCCATCTGATGTGTACAGACAATAAGTGCAGGTTTGAAAAAGGGAGAAAATTCAAAACAGGCCAACGAAGGAAAGAAGGACAAAAACAATAGTCAACATAACACAACACAGCAGAAAATACGAGTGATTTACAAGAACTACAAAACTTCATTTTATACAAATCAATGAATCAAAGCCAGTATATTAAAAGTAAACAGCACACACATTAACACGTTAATTATCCCCGTACACAACACACTCAAAGATAAAGCAAAACAAACTCATTTAAGGACTAGTTTTGTAAAGGTTGATTGAAATATTACACATGGAAATTTCCCTCACATATATTGTGATTCTCCAATGATAACATTAACGGTACTAATTTTCCTGCACCAGATGCGCATTTCGACAATACATGTCCCTTCAGTGATGCTCGTGGCCAAAATATTTGAAATCCAAAGCTTATACAAAAGATGAAGAGCTATAATCCAAAAGGTCCAAAAAGTATAGCCAAATCCGTGAAAGGAATCAGAGCTTTGCATGAGGGAGATACATTCCTAATTTTTTAATAATTTCTAACATTTTGTAACAGCAAAGTTTAATAAAACAAAAAAAACGTATTTTCATGCCAGTACCGAAGTACTGGCTCCTGGGTTGGTGATACCCTCGGGGACTAACAGTCCACCAGCAGAGGCATCGACCCAGTGGTAGTAATAACATTAACGGTACTAATTTTCCGGCACCAGATGCGCATTTTGACAATACATGTCTCTTCAGTGATGCTCGTGACCAAAATATTTGAAATCCAAAGCTTATATAAATGATGAAGAGCTATATAATCCATAAAATTAATGAATTTCATCCAAACGAGCTTATGATCGAAACTCACGTGTAAGCAGTAGATATGAGTTTTAAAATAAAATAAAATAATTTAAAAAGCATCTTGATTTTCAAATGTAATCAAAATCTAGAAATTACAATTTTGTTGTGTTCAGTTCACGTGAAATACATACTATAAATCTCACATGAAAATGTTCACGTGAGTGTCACGTATAAGCTCAATTCAGATGAATTTCACAGGAAATTCAAAACATCCAAAACGTTAGAATTGCAAAGGTGTATCTGGTTTTTAGGAATAAAGAAAGGCAACAGCAGTATACCACTGTTCAAAATTCATAAATCGATTAAGAAAAAAAAACCAAATCCGGGTTACAAACTAAAACTGAGGGAACACATCAAATATAAGAGGAAAACTACGACACAACAGTAACACACCATTAAAATGTAACACACACAGAAACGAACTATAATATAACAATGACCATTTTCCTGACTTGCTACAGGACATTTTAAGAAAAAAGTTGTGGTTGAACCTTGTTTTGTGGCATGCCGAACCTCCCGCTTTATGGCAATATTAAATATAACATTAAAATGACAACATTATGTGACAGGACTACAATACAAATAAATGGGAGAACATATAAAACTGAGAAACACACGAATAATAGCTAACAAAAGGTACTAGGTTAAAAAATTATTACGCCAGACGCGCGCCTCGTCCAAACAAGACAAACCAGTGACGCTCAGATGAAAAAAGTTTGAAAGCAAAACGAGTACAAAGTCGAAGAGCACCGAGGACCAAAAGTTCTAAAAGGTGTGCCCAATACGAAAGACTATAATTGAAAAACAACTATCATTAAAGCAAATTGTTTTTAATAGCATTCCTATCGGCACCAACAGCACCCCCTCTTGTTTTCAAAACATGTTGCTATTGTTATGTCTACGTTTGTATACATTTCTATTTTCAGGGGAGTTGGTTGTTGGTATATTGTACTATTTAATATGCGTGATAACTTCGGATAACGATTTAAGGGTTTAATTATAGACATGCCTCGTATAACCAAACGACATTAAGATACATAAGTTTCAAGAAGGATTTTCTCTGGAAGTGGACAACTCAACTGCTCCCACAGCCCTTACCTTGGAGTTCAGTATTTATGTTG
This sequence comes from Mytilus galloprovincialis, assembly GCF_965363235.1. Classification (NCBI taxonomy): domain Eukaryota; kingdom Metazoa; phylum Mollusca; class Bivalvia; order Mytilida; family Mytilidae; genus Mytilus; species Mytilus galloprovincialis. The sequence continues at coordinate 4,925,384 of NC_134838.1, read as the reverse complement.
ATACTTTTTGTGTTAAAGCTAAAGTCAATTAGAAACGTCAATATAACTTTAAAGACAAGAAAATGTATACAACACTGACTAATGTTTTAAATGTCTTGAATTGATCTTTACAAAATATTGTTGTGCATACAAATGTATCTATGATTATACATTTTGTTATGCAAATATTTCTTATCATGTTATGTTTTTTTTTCATATTTATATTCTTGTGCCCTCATGAGGTCTTATTTGATGAATAAAAACTCAATAAAACAGGTGGTTATTTTTTGTCAGTTGCAAATAAATACATGAAACGATAGATTATACGTTTGCATCCTTTTTTTCCTGACTTTATTTCTTTGATCTATATTAGTATAAAGTGGAGTCAGTTTTACTGGATGATGACGTGGAATTTATGGCATGACCACAGAACGTAAGGAGTGGGAAATGAGTATGATTTTTTTTGTAATGCCAACATAAAAGTTCAAATGTTTAAGTCCTTGTTGGAAAGAGAGAAGGTTCAAACGAAAGGCTACACCTGCTGCGTCATATTTAAGATACATGCATACCTTTATAACTTTAAATTATAAATCTGAATATTAAGGAACCACCTTCTATAAATTGATTTGTTCTCATAATCACCCACATATTTTTTGATTTGACGTGTAAACCATGACGTGACTGTAGCGGACATATTTCCATGTTTACAGAACACATGTTTGTTGTATTTCTCATCGTGTCGTTTACAGTTTGATGTCAAAGTGAAATGTTAATTTCTACTGGCATAACAACTGCGTCTCTTTGGCGAACCAGCAGTTGTTATAGGAAATTAACTACTTTCCCAAGTGAGGCGGGGAGAAAGATTTGTAAAGTTATAAGTTTAATGACTGCTGTAGATTATTTAATTAGGAATTCTGTCAGAAGATATGTATTTGTCAATTACAGCTAAAATTACTGCCTTGAGAATTTCTGTTTTATAATCAGCCTTGTCTCGAGTTGCCAGAAATATACTGATGGGAAAGAATTCCAATTGTTTTGAAAACCCTGTGAACAAATATTATGAAAAATCGTATAAAACTTTCGATTAGGGAAACCTTCTGCCGAACGTGATAGAATGCAAACTATACGTAATAATTACTTGTTTTGAAAATCTATATTTACAGTATCATTGTCCTTCCCGGGTATTGATATTGAACAAAAATGGATTGCAAGTGCGAATTTCATAAAAAAAAATAAAATCCAACATCCTAATTGTTTAAGAAGAATTACTTCAATTTTGCAATAGGATTTCTCGATAACGATCACAAAATAAGGTCATGCATTGTATATTCGATTTTCTTTTTGCTACAAATTCTAATGAATTTAGTGATCTATATTCAGGTTTTTCACCATCAGATAGTCTGATATATACAAAAAATTTATACAAGAAATAAATTTCATATATGCATTATGTCACATATATGTCACCAAGCTTCTAAGTTAAGAAACACCTAAAATGAACGATCTGTCGTGCTAACCTTACAACCACTCATTAAAAGTATTAGAAAACAAGAAGCATGTAGCTGGCACTTCCGTTAAGCGCAAAAACTGTTTAGCTCATCACAGCAAAAAGTGTGTAAGAGTGTAAGTGTACGGGATCTTGTACATCCTAACAGCAAAATACATTAAGTATAGATCTGCGAGTACTCGCAGCTACTGACAGATAACAAGAAATCTTACATCTACGACTATAATCAGTCAGGACACATCCAACATCCGTTGGATTTAGTGTAAAGAGTTAAAAACAGTCAGACAAAAACATGACCTTGAGCAATGCCAAACTTCAGTTATCGGACAAATTTTAGTCATGAAAGTGCATATGAAAATTTTTAAATTGTTATTTGGATGGAGAGTTGTCTCATTGGCACTCACACCACATCTTCCTATATCTATATGCATATAACAATAATATTTAGTTTGCTTTAAATTAACTGATATTAAAATCAATACTTATACCAATAAAACAATATTCAAAGATCTTATTACAGTGGTGAATTGGTATAAATAAACTCATCATAGATATTAGGGTTGAAATTTTGTATTTACGCCAGACGCGCGTTTCGTCTACAAAAGGCGCATCAGAAACGTTCGAATATTTTTTTTTTTAAAAAGGCCGAATAAAGTACGGAGTTGAAGACCATTGGGACCTAAAAATCCTAAAAGTTTTACCATGTACAGCTTAGGTAATCTACTCCTGCGGTAGAAAAGCCTTATTTCAAAAATTTAAAGTTTGGTAAACAGTTGATTTATAATTATGACCATATCAATGATAACTCATGTAAACACAGAAGTGCTGACTACTGGGCTGGTGATAATCTTTCATAATATGTTTCTTTAAATGATTGATAAGTTTACCCGTATCATATCTGAATTTAAGGGCTCGGTAAACAACATCTCAGTAAAAATGAGGATGTGCCTTCCCGTTAATATGTTTTCTACAACCAAATATATATATATGGAAAATTTAAGAATGCTTTTAAGTAATTTGTGATAACGAAATCCCTGACTTAAAAATTTACTAGTAATACATAACTAACGTTCACTAAAATCCAAAATATCACAACTGACACGGGCCAAGATAGTGCAACAGGAAAATTACAATAAAAAAAAGGAAAAAAACAATAGGGAACAAAACAAATCGTCCCTTTTGTCGTAAATTTTAGTGTAGAGCTTCCTGTGAACTTAAATGTCTTAATTAATCACAAAAATCACATCACCAAAAATCTAATTTAATATAAATGAAAACTGTCCAAGGAAAATGAACAACTGATAGGATCGTTTCAGACCATTGATATATAAAAAGTAAAATCACTAAAATACTGAACTCGAGGAAAATTCAAATAGGAAAGTCCCTAATCAAATGCCAAAATCAAATGTTCAAACACATCAAACGAATGGATAACAACTGTCATATTCCTGACTTGGTACAGGCATTTTCGAATGTAGAAAATGGTGGAATGAACTTGGTTTTAAAGCTAGCTAAACCTATCAATTGTATAACAGTCGCATCAAATTCATTCATAATGACAACGATGCGTGAACAAAACCAACAGACACAATAGGTCCAACCGACACAATAGGTAAAAAAGGTCAAAAATAGGGGTACAGCAGTCAACATTGTGTTATCATCTTAATCACTATAAAAACATACAAATGTACAAAAAGAATCACAAAAAGGCATACATCAAATTTAACAACTTCATGTACCTTATATCAGTTAGCTAATTATTATTTACTGCCACCAAATAGTCCTTTGGATTTTATCCCTTAAGCATATCTTTTTATAGTCCAAATAATTATGACGTCTGGCAAGGTTATTTTAATTTTTTTCTGGGACGCCTAATTTTTTTCTGGGACGCCAGAAATTTTTTTTTTAAATAGCCTTGCCAGTCGTCATAATTATTCGGACTAATCTTTTTGTAGATTGACAGTGCAATAATTATAATTGTCATCAACAAAAATTTTAGAGTATTTAGAAGACTAAATTTCTAAGTTATAAACCAACATTTCTTTTCCTTAATCTATAGGTTATTATTTTTCCAGAATCTAATGCCAAGTACATATCGAAAATAAACTTTGAGTACCGTTTCCAGTGCACATGGCATTGGTTTCTGGAATAAATCGCAATGCCAAAAGGTTAGGAGATCCAAATACAATAATTTTAGATATTTTAGAATAAAATTTAAAACAGTGTGGCTGTGGCCATTGATTGACACATTAAATTCATCCATTGACTGGGACAATTTACGTGAACGTTTGTCTGTAACGACCACTGTTCACGACGTACCTACGATAGACATTTAAACTGTGGGGTCACCAAAGGTTTCTTAACTCCTTTAATTATAAAATAATTCGAAAAAATAATCAGGAATAACCTTTATGTTTTGATTTATATAATTGATATAAATCAAAACATCGTGTTATTTCTGATTAATTTTTTCGAATTACTTTATTGAGGTGTTGAGAACCTTTGGTGACCCCATAGTTTAAGTGTCTTTAAAAAGTACATAGTGAGCAGTGGTCGTTACATACAAACGTTCACGTAAATTGTCCCAGTCAATGGATGAATTTAATGTACTTCATGAACAGAATACAGGAACTTTTTTTCTGATATTTTTTGATACCGTAATAATAGCACTTTTTAAAAAATACAAGTTATGTACAGTTTTGATCTATAAGCAGAACAAAAGAGAAACATCATATGCAGATAAAACAGTGATCAAAAAAATTTCAAACCCTGGCCAAATATTTTCCGAATTATTCAAATAATTGTCAATGGAGTTGTTATACAAATCGGAGGTTGAAAGTGCTCTTTGTTGTATACCCTACCTAACAATTTAAACAAACAAAGACGCAAAAAACACAAAAGTGCAAAAAATAAAAAAATAGAAAAATACCGAACTCCAATGAATATTCTTAATTGGAAGTCCCTTTAAAACCAAAAGCTTAAACAATTCGATTACAACTGGCATATTCCGCCTGACTTGCTACATGCATATTTTAATGTAGGAAATGGTGGATAAATCCTGGTTTTATAGCTAGCTAAACCTCTCACTTGTATGACAGTCACATAAAATTCAATTATATTGACAACGATGTGTGAACAAAACAAACAGACATATGTGTATAACTTTAAAAAATAGGGGTACTACAGTCAACATGTGTGTTTTAATCTAAATCACTATAAAAACATGCCAACATGTCAACAAAAATATACAAAAGGCATATATAGAAAAAGCATATTAGCGAAGTACCTAGCCACTTAAAATGAGTATTGCCAAAAGAAAGACTAAACAGGAAAACTAATTATTTACTACTTGTGAAGTTGATACGGAATATTTACCAACAAGGTCTTGGTATCTTCTGATGAAAATATTCTTAAAAAAATGACGAGATGTTCTTTGACATGACATCCATACCCCTGGTTCATCTGCTCAGACACTGGGGATGGTGTACAGATCTTGAATGAGTTGGGGAAATAAAAAATACCAAACTCCGATGAATATTCTTAACTGAAAGTCCCTTATCAAAAGGCAAAATCAAAAGCTCAAACACATCAAACGAATGAATAAAAAATGTCATATTCCTGACTTGGTACATGCACTTTCTAATGTAGAAAATGGTTGATTAAACCTGGTTTAATAGCTAGATAAACCTCTCACTTGTATGACAATCACATACAATTCCAATATATTGACAACGATGAAACGTTTTTGTAAAAATGTCTAAAATAGATGTACAGCAGTAAACATTGTATTTTAATCTGAATCACTATAAAAAAAAAAGCAAATATGTCAATTAAAATACACAAAAAAAAGCGAAAATACGAAAGACAAGACTACAAAAATTAACCATAGCACAATAACACAATGACGGGATGTATGAGTACCCAGCCACTTAAAATGAATATTGCCAAAAATAATACTAAACAGAAAATCTAAGTTTTACAAAGACAAATAAATCAATACTATATTACGTTTATAATAAGACACTGGAAATGTTTTACAAATTCTGAGTAGCAGCAGCTAGTATGAAAAAGAAGATGTGGTATGATTGCCAATAAGACAACTATCCACAAAAGACCGAAATGAAACAGAAATTAACAACTATAGGTCACCATACGGCCTTCACCAATGAGCAAAGCCCATACCGCATAGTCAGCTATAAAAGGCCCCGATAAGACAATGTAAAACAATTCAAACGAGAAAACTAACGGCATTATTTATGTAAAAAAGTGAACGAAAAACAAATACATGTATGTAACACATAAACAGACGACAATCACTGAATTAAAGACTCCTGATTTGGGACAGGCACTTACATAAATAATGTGGCGGGGTTAAATATGTTAGCAGGATCCCAACCTTCCCCTTACCTGGGACGGTGGTATAACAGTACAACATAAGAACGAACTATAAAAATTCAGTTGAAAAAGGCTTAACTCATCAGAAGGACAAAAATACAAGTGGACGTGGTCCGGTACTTATACATCCCGACACAAAAAGACACAATGAACAGATCTGAGAGTACTCGCAGTTATCTGACAGCTAGTTCAAAGCTACTAACAACTAATAAAAAATCATGCAACTAAGACTAAACTATCAATCCGTACACATCCAACATCCAATGGATTTAGTGTAAAGACGTCATAAACAGCCAGAGAAAAACATGACCTTGTGCAATGCCAAGTTACAGGTATCGACAGATTGTAGATCAATGAATATGTATATGCATATAACATACTAGTACTATTCAGTTAGCTTTCAATTTACTGATAACAAAATCAATATTATACCAATAAAAACAATATCTAATGATCTTATTACAGTGTTGAATAGGTAACCTTTTAGAATAAGTTTATTTAAAGGAGCGACAAGTTTACATGGATCATTTCATGAATGAAGCTCTTGAATACGGAATGAGTTGGGAAATGTATTTCCATTAAACAGGTGAAATTCGTATATTTTTATAAAGGTTTTGAATTGATAATACCACAATTAAAATTGTCTCGTTTTTCATAGATTCTGGTACTGAGATGACCGCTTATGTAAAATTTGAAGTATAAATTTAAATAAAAAGGGGGCAGAGGAAGCCCTACCTGTTGTGTTTTTAGTTTCTTATATTAATAGAACCCTAATTTGACCCGATTAAACTCATCATAGATACCAAGATTAAAATAAAATTTTATGTTTACGCCAAACGCGCGTTTCGTCTACAAAACACTCATCAGTGACGCTCAAATAAAAAAAAAATGTTTAAAAGGCCAAATAAAACAGTGACGAAAGATATCAGAGGGACAGTCAAACTCATAAATCGAAAATAAACTGACAATGCCATGGCTAACAATAAAAAAGACAAACAGACAAACAATAGCACACATGACACAACATTGAAAACTAAAGATAAACAACACGAACCCCACCAAAACCTATGGGGGATCTCATTTTATCCGGAAGGGTAAGCAGATCCTGCTCCACATGTGGCACCCGTCGTGTTGCTTATGTTATAACAAATCCGGTATAAATAGTCTAATTCTGTATGTGACATTCATGAAAGGAAAGGGAATTGTAGTTACGACGTAAGGAACATATCCGATATCATTTGTGAAACGGTTATTCCATAACGGTCAACCAACTCGTGATTGCGTGCGTAAAATTTACGAATGGATGACTTCAACTTCACCATTTGGAACTTTTGGTTTAATAGCTTCCTTGTGAGCAGCAACCCTCTATCAAGAAAATCATGATAGGAAATGCAAGCACGGGAATATCGTATCAATTGGGAGATATATACCCCGAAAGTGACAAACTGACAAATAAAGTGACCTACCAAATTATAGACTATTTACCGGGTTTGTAATAAAATGAACAACACGACGGGTGCCACATGTGGAGCATGATCTGCTTACCCTTTCAGAGCACACGATATCACCCCCAGTTTTTGATGGGGTTCGTGTTGCTTAGTCGTTCTATGAGTTTGTCTGCCCTTTTGTATCTTTCTAAAAACTGATAATTTGGAGTTTCTTTCAGATAAAAAAAATATGGTTGTTTGCTAGTCATATACAATATCATACTTTATGAGAATACTCCTTGTCGTTTGTATCTGAATATAGATATAGTTTACCGTGTCAGATTTAAACTATACAAGACCATCATATTGTCACAAGATTTCTATTGTTTGAATTGTTGTACAGAAGATATAACATTACTTTTTATGAAATTTTCATGATGCATGTTAAATAAAATAAGTGTCTTCATTAAAATTTAATTAAGAACAACTTCTGACATTTTGATGGAATTGGATGCAAGCTGTAAGAAAATGTTACCACTATCTTTGTATCATCATCTCAGCGATAACTTCTACATTAAATCATACAATAAAACACTAACAGCGATACCTATACTTTACGTTGACCAAACGTGAAATTGATGAGCAATCAGTTTCATATTTCACAAATTTACATGGTGACAGATATGAACATACGGATGAGATATTAATCCATATGAACTGATCACAGATTCTTCAAATCTGATATCATTTCAGGTATCATTTCAAAAAATCATTATTTATTTATCCTTCAAATCATCAGATTTGAAATAAAATACATCGCTTCATTTTCGATCAATATCTTCAATCTAAAAAATAATATTATTCTTTATTATTTGATTTAATGACAATTAGAAATTTGCTTTCAAGGTTTTTGTTATTTGTAATTTGAATTTAGAATCTGCGACTCAATCTTGAACTCTTTCTTACATATGGGTTAGTCAAGGGCTTTTGGAACTTTCGTTTGATAAGCATTCTTTCTCTCTTAATTTCCCTTTTCTATTTTAATTAAATATACCTACAGTCTTTTGTCAGAAAGTAGTTGAAAATTAAAGAATAAAAAGGTTGATGTTGCTCAACCTTTAGTTCCTATGTTGTGTTTTGTAGACTACTGTTGGTCTATATATGTCGTTTTGTAGACTATTGTTTGTCTATATATGTCGTTTTGTTTATTTATTTGCCTTGGCATCGTACTTTTGAGGTTGGATATAACCTCGGTTTCAGTTGTCTTAAATCTTTTAATATGATATCAAGAAAATAAATTATTACAATTTATAATGTATTCTACTTTGATTTGAACTATTTATTACTAGTACATGATATTTTGTCACGCAATAGACCTAGTTAAATTGTGCATGCTTTAGTTTGAACTTAAAATTAATGTATACTAAATTTCACAATTTAAAAGTATAAAGTTCGATTAACTATGCCACAGAAACATATATAATAATAATATCTTGTTCATTTTTATGGTTTTATTTTGTTGATGAAAAAAAAACTAATGTTCATGACATTTCTGCACAAGTAAATTATCAAATATCTAAGATTCTATCTAAGTCGTATAGTACGTAAACTCATCATAGATACCAGGACTAAATTTTGTATATACGCCAGACGCGTGTTTCGTCTACAAAACACTCATCAGTGACGCTCGAATCTAAAACAGTGAAAAGGCAAAATAAAGTACGAAGTTGAAGAGCAATGAAGACCAAAATTCCTAAAAGTTTTGCCAAATTTAGCTTGTATTGGATAGTGTATCCACGTAGTATTGGATAGTGTAGCATGTTCAAGGATGAATGATTCAAATGCACATGCAATTTGTTTTTGAAATAACCTTGAAAGGTACGCTCGCTCAGTACGCTCGGCACTAATAGTTTGGAAATCCAACAATACAAAACCTTTGTATACATTCATTGTGTCATTCTTTCGTTTGCATTCTTCAATGCCTTCTTTGTATTCCTTTCTTTTAAATATTTTATTATAAAACCTATATATACAGAAAGGACAGTTCGTGTGTTGAATTGTAACTCTTATAGGAAAATGATGTTGCTCAGATGCTTGACATAGTCATAATTATAAATTAATTTTGAATTTTTTAAACACTAAGGATTTTCTATCTCAGAAAAAGATTATACCTTATTTGTAATTGGCAAAATTTTAAGGAACTCTTAGTCTGATACTCTTCAACTTCTTACTTTATTTGGCCTTTTTAACTTTTTTTAATCGAGCGTCACTGATGAGTCTTTTGTAGACGAAACGTGCGTCTGGCGCAAATACAAAATGAATAATCTTGGTATCTATGATGAGTTTATTATGCATCGACATGCAATGTATATTAAATAAACCAATTGATGTCGATATGCCAATTGAAAGTTACAGACAGTAGTCCAATATTCATTCTGATATAATTTAAAATTTAAAATATTTCCAAGCTGTAATACATACTGATTGAAAATTTTTAATAGATCATGATTTTGTCCCTTCCATATATTTTCTACAAAAAGCATCAATTGTGATGTATCAAGACTAACACCCATACATTACGAAAAAGTTGAAAAAACGAGAACAAGATATTTCACGTGTAATTGCAGAAGAAAAGTTTCTTATTTTTATAATATATATTCCATTAATCGTTTACTCTATGAAGTTGTTACTTCAATTGCATGTGTTGACTAAAACACAAAAGGGCGGTCAGCCATTAAGGGCGAGATCATGGGTATGCTGTCCGACATTTATATCCCATCGGAATGACAATCGCTCTGTAATTAAGAAATCTAAAAGTTTTCACTCCCAATAAAAACACAGTTAACATTTTTTCTTTGATACACGGTCTATAATCATTGCTATTGATGTCTTGTGTCGTACACGGCATAAAATGATACCTTTTTAATTAATCTCTTTCTAAAATGTAGACATGGCGTCCAGCAAAGTGAAAAGACCGCATCATTAATAGTATATAAATATGCGATTTGTCATTAAGCGACTACTACCATACGATTGCTAAACATCGGCTGTCAGTAGAAAATATTCATAAGCAAACTAATATCATTTTCCTGCCTAGCCAACTTGATCTTATCTCCGTTTCGACCGTCACCCACCGAAATGTCTTGCCACCAAGAGAACATAACTGGTGCTTGATCAAAAGGAATCTATGCTGTAAATATAAACCACAACAAAACATCATCTCGTTCACTAACCATTAAATTGGACGTTGATGTGTCCTAATGTAAATTTAGTTTTACACCAGTGATTCTTGAGATGTATTTTTTACTATGTCTCTTTCCTTCGGATCAGCAATCTGCATCTCAAGAAATAAAAAAGTTGAATGAACGTTCTTATAATTTTTTATAGTGTATTCAATTCTTGTATTTTTCTTGAGCTAAATATTGTAACTGAAATGAAATGACTTCCGACATGATGCATACTATCCAACGAATTTCCCCAAAAAGAATTATAAAAACAACTTTAAGCTAAATAATAAAACTTTATGGTACATTCAACATTTCAGTATGAATTGACTTTTTAGTTATCTATTTATGTACTGCTATAATTTGAAGTTTAAAAACATAGAAGTTTTTTTTATGTTTTGATGTTATTACGTGACTTTGAAGAAGATAATCAGTTATAGTTACTTTTATAAATTTCACGAACTTAAAAAATTATGTTAAATATTTTGGCAGTCGTTATTACAGACATGAATTCACACTATCAATGGGTGGGCTGGAAAAGATTCTGGATAAAGTAACTAACGTTATATATACTTCACCAAACCAAAAAGGACAATCAGTATTGAATTCAAGTTCTATAACTTAAGATTACGCCTTAAATCATCTGATTACTAGTACTGACCCCATATTGATGTCAGCGCATTCTTACTTCTATACATGGGCATGTAACTATTGTGTGCAGTGGCGTAGCTTGCCTTCTGTTTATTTATGGGTAGACTTTACATAGATAAATTCAGCCGTATAAGATAAGCAAAATGAGAATGTTAAATTTGATGTATGCCTTTTTGTGCTACTTTGTTACATTTGTTGTTTATGTAGTGATATTAAGATGATAACACAATATTGACTGTTGTACCCCTATTGTTGACATTTTTACTCTTTGAGTATGTTTGTTTTGTTCATGCATCGTTGACAATGTAATGGAATTTGATGCGACTGTCATAAAAGTGAGAGGTTTAGCTAGCTATAAAACCAGGTTCAATCCACCATTTTCTACATTAGAAAATGCCTGTACCAAGTCAGGAATATGACAGTTGTTATCCATTCGTTTGATGTTTTTGGACTTTTGATTTTGCCTTTTGATTTTTGATTTTCCTTTTTGAATTTTCCTCGGAGTTCAGTATTTTTGTGTTTTTACTTTTTATACCGAGGCAGGGGGTCATGGGGGCTGCGCCCCCCTGAAGCTATCGAGGTTTTTATAATTTGAACAAAAAAGAATCGTTAAAAATAGTTGCTGTTCAATTTTCTTTCATCATAATAATGTTAATTATATGCCTTACTATCTATACTCAAAGCTATAAAAATAACAAAATACGTGAAGGTATCACATTAGACAACCAATGAAAAGTCAGTTTCCTGACTTGCTAGCAGTTACAGAAAGCAGGAACATATATATTGACATACTGTCCCCAGCAGAAAGCCAGCTCAAATGCCTAATGGTTCACAATATATTTCCAAGCCGTAGAACACTCTAATATAGTTGGCTGTACCTCACTGTGACATGAGTTAACGTCATATCACAAGAAATCATGACCTTGCTCGGTGGATAGAAGAAACCTGTACAAAATGTTCAATACAGAAGAAAAAAACCGAAAATAGTAAGGTTTATTTGTAATAAGTGTTGTGATGATCATTTATTTGGTCGTAGGTCACGAATCAACGAATTATAGAATTATAGATGATCACCACAAAATGACAGCTGAATTGAACAAACGAATTTCAGGATAAACTAGGAGAAAAACATATGCTACATGGAAAGTGTAGCACGGCACTTGTTTTAGTGGTGTATTCCTTCGAAGGTCTTGTAATTATATATTGAATGATTTTTTACTTTTTTTCATTCATGATGAACATGACAACCGGCGAATAACTAACATTTACTTTATTCTGAAGTCTTCATTATAAATGAACAGTATTTGGTTGATTTTTTTTTATATATAAACTGACATTATGTATTAACTAACAGACATATTTCTCTGGAATTAGTGATTCCTTTAAATATCTTAAATTCCCTGCTTGTGAAAACGTACTATGAATTTAAAATAGCGAGAATAAAACTTAAAACCACAACATATAAATTGTTTTCTGTGCACTATAATATATAGATGCATATTTTGTTTTGTTTGGTACCAGAGTCAATGAACATAGTCGTAGGGGAACATGTCAACGGTTATTAATGGGGGTTTGAATGCTAAGAATGGGATTATCAAATATTTGTTTTTTAATCATTGTCGCCCATAATTTGATTTTCCTTTATTTTATAATTAAGCACTATTTTAAATCCATATTCTTTTAAATTTAAATTAATTTCAGGGCCGATTTTTCTGTTTTCTTAAAATCCTCACCCAGGCCCTTATATACTAGAAATTATTCTGATACAAAATTAAATAATTTACCTAATTCAATGGTAAAGTGATTTGATCGGGTGACTCGTGAGTTGGATCCTCGTCTATTCTTCTCACTGTTTTCGCTTGCAATGGGGTAGGACAAAATAACTCTGTTGTCGATTTCCTTTTACTCTGACAAACATGAATTACAGAAAACTACCGTACAGGGTTTGTCCAAGTAGAGGAGGGAAAATTAATTCAAATGTTTCCATAAGTCTTGAATAATTCGTAAAGGGTATGAATCAATAACCGCGCCAACAATACATAACAAGTTGCTATCTTATTGTTAAGTAGCCAGTTTGCTGCGACAATCATTTAAAAGAAAATACAGTGAAGGAAAATATTTTTTTGTGGTTTTTTTTTTTTTGCCGGACGAGGCAGTTGCCTCGGTTGCCTCAACGTAAGCTACGCCCCTGGTGTGAAATAAAGACCGACACTGACGGAGGCCATTCATTTTTCCACAATAATCTGTATTCTTTACAAAATCATTCCAACTTTTCCCCGAATATCTCTTTTTAAAATTATATGTATCATTGCACACATCTGTAGAATTATCTACTAAATATTTCTATATCCGAAGTTTTCCGATGATTTCTATTAGTTTTTTCGAATAACAATAACGTATAAACGTAAATGACGTCATAAAGCTGTGATAAGGGCACGTGCATATGTGATTAGTTTCAGAGAGTGACATACATTGATTTAGCATATATTTCAGTCGAGTATAAACAACGATAATATGATAAAAAGATCATGACATGCCATATGTCATATCATGTGTATTATCTACCCTTGGTTGTTAGGGCTGATATCTTGACCTAGGGGTGATGATATATCTGATATGGAAAATATCATGTTATATGATTTGTTGTAGGGTTGTATGCATAAGATGAAACGTAAATGAAATATGGAATTGATGTTATAATTTAAAAATAGTTTTGTCAACAAATGTACTAAGGTGAGAACATAAAATGGGCAAGAAAAAAGTCCTTTATAGCAAAAGTTATCTTTGAGCATGAGTGTGCTAACTTCCACTGAAAAGACTATAGAAACATCTTTAACTCCTGGTAGACTAGTTTTATATGAAATTCCATATGCTAAAGAGTTTTATCAATATATCGACGATATCATATTTTCCTGTGATATGAGATAGAAAATCTACAATATATACGGATTGAAAGATTATACAAATAAAAATACAATAATCCTTTTGAAGACGGAAGCAGCAATATATTTTGAGTGCTAGAATTACCGACATAACGGTTTATATCTTTTGAATCTAGATATAAGATATATACTGCAGAAAAAAAACAAGCTCGAAAAATGACGCGTGTCTATGTCTACACGGACGAAAATCAGTCATAGCATTTCTTTTTGGAAGAAAGCAGAACGTGCAAGCTCTTTCCTCGACTCATCTTAGGTATATATTTTACAGTAGTTACAATGGTATCATACTTCAATTTATAATGGCACCATGGATAGTTATTTTATATGTGTGTTGCTATTTAAATAAATATGGAGTGTACCAATAAAACATTAACCCAACAACAAACAAAACCAAGAACAAAAAAATCAATCGTAAAATTCAGATTGTTTTATGACGTGAATATAAAAACAAAGATATTTGTAATATACCTTACTGTTACCTTACCACAACAAACCAGTGGCACAAGATCAACATCATTAAAGAATATATAAAAGTTAAAAGATGTTGTACATATATAATTGCCAATTTGACAACTCTCGACCAGAGATCAAATGACGTATAGATGTACTGCTGAATATCAAGCTGTAAAATATACCATGACTAAATCCCTTATAATGTCCCTCATATCACATCTTCTTATATCTATCATGTTGAAGCTTAAAAGCGGTTAGCTTCTCACCATTCTTCAGCATTATTAAGTCTACCTCATAGGGATCAGACGAATAGATTCTCATAGAAATGCCTTATTAGATTAAGGCATATAAGTTGATCGAAAATTTCTTCCTGAAACAAAACAAATACAATGTTTCAATTCATTCCCAGAAAAGGATATTTTTTACAACGAACGAGCTGCCCTGTCCCTTCGTAATACAATGTATCAGTTTATATATTACACGTGCTATTCTTTAACTTATTTTTTCAGAGTTGGACCTATTCTATCCATCTGTCTTGTTTCCAATCCGAATAAAACTTTCATATTGTAATGTTTATGTTAATATTTTCAAAATAAAGTATTGTTTACACTAATCGGTCTTTGTTTTAGAATAAAGAATACTTATGTGTAAAAGGCAGAGGGGTCAAATTTGTCAACACTTTTGCAGGAACCTTGGTGGAGTTTTTATTGGATCTTCAATATAGACATTGGAATCAAAAGATTATTCACAAAATATTAGTAGAGCGGATAGTTTTATGGTATTTCCAAAGCTCGACTTTTTTTTTAATTGCAGATGAAAATTGCAAAAATAATTTAACAACAAAAATCGTCCATGTACATTTTCATTTCCAAAAAGCTTTAACAAAAATTGATACAGATTACATTTTTGGACACTACATGTGTAGGATTTCCTATTGACATGGTGTTTCTTCAAAGAAATGTCCATATCGCAATATCTATGACGTCACGATATCAATTTAACGTAATATATCTAACTACAATCATTCCTTCTAATCTATTTTGTCAGTTAAAAGTTGCGTTGTAACAGTAAGTATATCTCAAATTGAAATTAATGTAATTTTTGTTATAAAATTGTAAATTGAACTGTTTTTTGTCAAATTTATCTAATTATTGTATAGTAACGAAAATGATCCTCATCTTTTGACTTCGTAATCATATTCCATCAATGAGGATGTAAACGCGTGGTTCCTCATTGGTGGAATTTGATTACGAAGTCAAAAGATAAGGATCATTTTCGTTACTATGACTATTGCACCGATGTATGAATTCCACCAATGAGGAACAACGCGTTTTAATTCCACCATGTTTTATTTCCACACGTTTGGATTCCACCAATTAGAAACCACACGTTTGAATTCCACCAATGACCACACGTTAACCACACATTTGAATTCCACCAATAAGGAACCACACGTTTGAGTTCCGCCAATGAGGAACCACGCGTTTGTTATTTATGATAATTGTAATAATTCTAATAAGCGTTTCGGGAAAGGTAAAAACCAACGAAAAATTCAAAATATTATAAATCTCTTTAATATAGGCAAAAAATATATGACATCTATGTCTCTTTGTCTGTATTGATAGTTGTCTCATTGGGAATCATACATTATCTCCTTATAGTTATGTAATACTTGTTTGATTTTAAGATATCATTTGGAGACTTGCTATTAAGCGACAAGACATGCATAGTGCATAACATCTTGGGGAGTTTCGCAAATGAATAATTGAGATCTTCTTAATCAAGTTAATGTTTTTAAAGGGGAAAAAATGTTATAATGTTGTATATGTAATCCTTTAAAACGTTCCTCTTAGATGGTTTTATGTGGTTTAATTCATAAAAATGGGTCGTTATGAACGATTCACTTAACTACGCAACATAACTTCCAATGCATTATAAAAATCCGTGGTGAAACTACCTCATATCAATCAATCCAGGCTTGTTAATTGGTTAACGATTGTTATAATGCTGTAAATATTTAAACAAATGCAAATAGAAAAGTTATCTCTTGGAACGATTTGAATCAGATTCAAGAAACTATGATAGTATGATCAAAAATGCATTTTATATGAGTGAATATGTCAATATATATGCATGGCCTATAATAACGCTGAATTATCTTGTCTCAATACCAACATTTTTTTGTGTGCTTTTTATGGAAAGTACTTTGGTACTAAGACTATACATTTCAGGATTAACATTTTCTTAGTGTTTTAATGCAAAAAAACTTCCCACAAAAATCTATTCACTTAAGGTACACCAATAAATGGAACTTGAATTGACACAGAGCTATATGTCAGAAGGGGACGATAAATGTCTGACCCGTGTTAAGAGAGAGCAATATCTCTTGCACGTTAAAGACACCCTTGTAGATTTCGAAAAAGAGTAGGCTACAAGGCAGCACTCGCACCCGCAAAGTGGAAAGGGATTAATATAAGTTGCAAAACTTGTTTCCCAATCCACTATAAATAAATATGTTTAAAATTAAATATATATAGCTATATATAGTTTGGTACACCCGTTTATTATAAATAAGGATATGTGGTATGAGTGCCAATAAGACGACTTTCCATCTCTAATTCTATTGTGTAAAAAGTAAACAACTATAGGTTAAAGTGCGGCCTTCAACACGGAGCCTTGGTTTGCAACGGTTATAGCCTGTTTTTATATGTAGTTAAATAAAGCAAGTGAACAGCTCCCTAAAACTGTGTATATTAAGTATGTTTTTTATTTCTTCTCTTTTTTTTTGAGTGATTTCCCTAACCTGCAGAGCAATCTCAATCTCAGATTTGTCCATGAACAGAACTACTAGACGTTTTCAATTTTTATAATGCAATAAAAATAAATTCAATTTTATTGAAGAAAAAAAGTAAACTAATCTCTGTATGTCTGTCTCTCTCTCTTTATAATTATATCAATGGAGGAATAAATACTCTCATAATACAATTTATTTGATGAAGTATATATCATTTCGCCTATAGTATTTTATTAGAAAAAAATGGCAATCAAATGTAGATACAGGACGTACTATACAGATATTGACATTAACGGGGTTATTGTCTGTCTTCTTATATATCAGGGATATAATGGACTACACCCCTCCCCACAAAACCGTATTTATTAATATAAGTTCATTTGTTTACTTTTCATCCATTTAGTGCATGGCTTATATTTCTAAACATGTGTATAACCCGCACCCTATAAATGTTTCATTAAGAATGCTAATTGACTGTAGCAAGGTTATGTATATACTATCAGAGACTGAGTATCTGGTATACTATTATAAATATTCATGTGACATTTTAATAAAATCAGAGCTATGATATACTTCATCAAATAAATTGCATTATAGGAGAAGGGTATTAAGATATATAGCTGATTTTTATCATGATTTTCATTCATAGATAGTCGCATGGTACGGGTGTATATTAATGCTTTTTCGGCATTTTTTGACAAAATATATATGCTCTATTAAATTTCAGTAATAAAGGGTAAAGTTGATAAATGTTATTTGTGTTAATTATGACAGTAAACTGTCGTCGCAGGCCGTTGAAGTATTTAAAAGTCGAACTACTAATGTGTTATTTTATGCTAATTATATTTGAGAGTTTCACAAATGTAGAATGCCTTGCAGAAATACTGATAACGTCTTAAATCAACATCTTGTTAATAGGAAACTTAAAAGCTTTCAAATCATCATCCACGTATACTTTACCTCTTTTGCCCTTTCCCACTTGAAAATCAAGTGAACAACCAAAAACGTTTAAAGAAAACACGTATAATTGTTAGTTACAAATTACACAAAATTAATAACCGTCAGCTTCAATCGAACAGATTATACTTTTTGCAATTAATGACTGTTTTATTACAGCTGGTATCGTTTTAGGTGTAAAAAAATTCTGATGGCGGCTTAATTCTGGAAACTTAGAAATATGCCAATGAGTATGTATACATATATACAGATTATTGTATATAGATATTTAACATTACTCAGTAAGTCGCGCTGGATCCAGGGTTCGAGAAAAGAGGTCGAAATATTGCCGAGCAAAGCGAGACCAAAAAAAATGACGATTGTATGCCCCTGTGTATAAAACATTATGAAGTAAAGGCATCAATTTCGAGTTTATCAGCGATATAATTACAGGAGATGAAAATTTGACCGATTTTTTTTTATCGCCACAACATAAATCATTGACGTCAGTTTTCTAAACTTCATCCATGAAGTAATAATCACGAGTAATGCAGTGTATATCAGTTATTAATTTTCCTATCAAAATTTCAAAAGTACCATTGAGTAAATATATTTCTTTATTATGAATACTTTCAAAAAAATCAAAAAAAAAAAAAAAAAAATCTTTATGAATGTCATTCATTTCTGGATTTACCTTCATCAGAAACACCCAAAGCCAAAGATTGATAAGAACCGAAACACTGATACGGATATGGAGAGCTATAATAAGACCAAAAAGCAGCTAAAAATATTTGCAAAATAATATATCAAAGGTCAACTTTGCCTGTAGGAGTTGAAACCTTAGTTTCTTACAATCTTATTAAAATACAATTGAATATATATTGAACTCTGATTTCGTTATACTAATGGGAGTTTTTATTAGAACGAGTTTCATAATAGTTTCTGACTTTTAAAATAGACTAATATGAATGTTGTTAGAAATATTATGTATGTATGGAAAGTTTGTTAACGTTGTGAAGTTTTTATGTTATGTTGTAACTTTGATTTAATCATGTTGTCTCTGGTCCTATTTCAAATCTATACAACACGGATTGCTTACACCTTAAACTTTCGAATTCTTACTTTAGAAACAGACATCATATGTCCTTGTCATTTAGTAAAAATGGTGTAAATCAAACGTATGTCACCTGTTGATAACTCGTGATATATTATAGGGAAAAAAGTTTGGGAAAGTGATTAATAGACTGATGTGTATGCAGTGGTGAGAAAAATGTGTATATAGAAAAAAGTCAGATTTTTCTAGTGGCATTTGGTGCAATCCAGATAACAGAATATATATGATTGTACTTATTCCCTCCGACTTAAAAAGAAAAGGAGATACATACAAGCAAGTTTTCGCTGATTGCCATTTAAAGCTAGATATTACTATCTTCCAATTATACATAGCTACTTAAATATAATCACAATGCAGTACATCACCATAACATTCAAATATGTTGGGTTTGGTGTCCTCACACTTAGACTATTTACGGAAACATTGCAATGCATCGTTTAGATAGATTGGCGGCTGCTTAATATTTAGCTGTAGACAACAACATGAAGATATATATTGTGTTATATGATGTTTTTTTTTTTCTCCAGAAGACGTTAATGTGATTTAAATGTGTTACTCATATCTCATTTGATGAACACTGCATATAATGACTATTTACAGTCAAGAGTGCAATTATGTCATTTATTATTAAAAAATAAAATCAACACATTATAAATTTGATGCGTATACAAAGCGTCTTCTGAAATACGGTCTTCATAATTTATGCTCAAAACCGAACATTTGAAATCCAAGAATGCCAAAGAACCGAAATGGCCGAAGAGCTATATACATGTATATACATAATAAATGGTTGTATAGAAGAATTAATTCAATTTAAAAATAATAGTATAAGCTATCAGAGGCGGATTTAGGGGGGGCATGGGGCCCGGGCCCCCCTTTTTGGGAAAAAATTGGTTGCTTATATAGGGAATCACTGAAGCGTGACTGGAGCGGGCCCCCTCTTAGGTCAGTCAGTTGGCCCCCACTTATGAAAATTTCTGGATCCGCCACTGGCTATTACCTCTACATATTTATCAACAAAGTTTTTTTTTAATTTTTATTCCTATTCCCGAATTCTCCACAATAAAATGATTCTCTTCTTATTTCAATGCAACCTACCGTAACGACTTTTACGTGAAGATGAACGAAGAAAAGTATAATAGCATAATTTGCCGACGTAGTATTGTACAACGATTTATATAATACATGTCGATCTATTAGTTTATGGCCTTAAAAAAGTTCAGTATGTCAGCGAGGTAAATCTTGACTACATCTGGTAAAAATCCTTCAGATATAAAACAAATTTATAAATGACATGTTTGTTTTTCTTAGTTGACAACCATGTACAATTCCATTTTTCAATTGCTATTTATCAAACTTGCAACATTAAAAGTTATTATGGACACATGTGAACGCCATTCAAAATGTTTGGCTTGATACCACGTGGAGTGTATGTCATTTCTACAGTCGCGACTACACACGAAGTCTCGCACAATCTCGCCAGAGATCAATCATTTAGACATGCTATGCACGCTTCTTTGCCAACTTCTCTACGAGACTTTCGTTTGTTCCGATGATAGATGTTCAATTCTTTGTAAAATCAATCTTAAATTTCGACAACATTCGGAAAGATTTCCTTTTCATTTTTCTCAGCTGCACAGCATATATCATTTATTAGTGTTTCATTTTTAATTATAGTTCATGTTTTTAATTAGCTTCTAATTTGCAGTTTGTCAAAAAGCGCGTAGGTCGTTGAGTTTTCGAGATATCTGACCAGATATTGCTATCAATGCACTTAGTTTTGCAGTTAAAACAAATAACTTTAAGATAATCGAAATAAAACCCAGATATCCGGTCTTTGAAGGTTACCTTTTTTTGGTGTTTGTTGCATGATTTGTTCCGAACGCTCATTCGTCAGTATATAAGTCCTATGCTGTGCTTGTACCGTCCGCTTTGCTGTGTGGGATGTATATAAATACGCTGAGTCAATACGAGATTGCAGTTTTTTACATAAAAAAACGTCCATAAATAGGCCTTTATGGGATTAATTTTTATCGTCAGCTTTTAGTAAAAATGAACACTGGTCGGAATATCGATATTATTACGATACTTTCTATGGTGTCTGCCGTAGGTACTGATTTAAGTGGTACTTTTATCACTGTCAGTTTTGTGTCACGCCTCCTCCTTTCTTCATTTCGATCGATTCATTTTTGTTAAATGAATATAAATTTGGTGTTTTTGTTAATCATGTATTTTGTCGTAATTAAAATGTATGAAATATTAACACTGAACCTTGAGCAAATAAAACAACTAACGCTTTAACTAAATTATTTTGTATATAGGCACAAAGTTTTGGATATGTTTGGTTTTTCGGTCACTCATGATCCTATATACATCTTGATGATACAATTTACTTATATTTTGGCATAGCACGAAGTCATGCGTTTTTTTCAGACTGTTTATGACGTCTTTACACTAAATCCATTGGATGTGTGTTAATTGATAGTGACAACTGATTACTTTGACCAAGTTTTGTTATTCAAAGGTATATTTGACAGAGTTTTTGATGGATAATTTGGATAGTGACTATAAGGTTTGGCATGTTTTTCTTGAAAATAATTTTAAATAAATATTTTAATTTTTTGGAAGGAATTGCAAAACTTAAATTAATGTTGCTATTTTCATGTATGAATGGTTTATATATATATATATATATATATATATATATATATATATATATATATATATATATATGTGTTGTGTTTTGGTGCATGCATTAGTTTATATGTATGTTTTATTTTTGTTGTTAATTGCGTACTGTATGGATTTAATGTGTTTAATGCCTAAATGATTATAAGACCAGTTCTCTAATTGAGTCATTATTATTATAATAATTCTTATTATTTCTATCTTCAAAAAGGACGAAAGATATAGATTAGTCGGAGAGACACGAACAACGCAATGGCAAAAAAAAAAACAACAAAAAAAAACCAAACGAAAGACGTTATGAACACAAAACACATCATACAAAACGAAAGACCGACGATACGAACTCCACCAAAAAATGTAAGAAGGTAAAAGTTCAATTTCAATGATGAAACAATCAAGAATTGTATGAAGAGGGAGAATTTAAACTGATTTGCTTAGAAACTTTTAAAAATAGTCTTCAATAGTTTTGAAAGATATAAAATCCGTGTGAATCCAGGAATTTATGCAGTTGTTGACAGCATTTTTTTTTATCGCGATTGGTTTTTGGCGTGTAAATGACGTCATTTTAGAAAAGTATCACAGATGCATTAGTAAGAATTGTGAATTCAGGTGTAAGATCTCCTTATAACCAATCTATCAGCCACAGAGAGTACAGTATAAAAGCATGTTATCGCGTCTGTAAAGAACAAGGTCTTTATAGCTGCAAAGATTGTGGTATGTATCAATCGTCAAGGTTTACACTTAGCTAATTTATTTTACGCATACAAAAAGTACACACATTAGAAAGTAAATGAGGCCTTTCTTATTCAGTATGCTTGTATGCATCAAATCAGTGATATCTAACGAAGATAGCTAAGTTATGATATAAAGCAAGGTGTTTAAAAGCTTGCTATGATTTACTGAATAAACCTTGACAAAAACATATAAAAGATCAAGATATATTTTCAACAAGCGGAGCGATCTTTCTGATATCATCTAACAAATCTTTACTAATATGGAAAATCTGAGATGTACTGATTAGAAAATGTAATATTATAACATATATTGAGCAGTTATAAGTTAATTAAGTTAATACATTTGAAAAAAAAATATAATAATCTTGAAAATAATGTGATATAAAAGAAGTGTCCACATTCTCAAGTATTTTAGAATAAAAAGATTTTACAATCAGATTAAAAGTTTTAAATAGTAGTAAAAGTTGTCTTTATAATATTACATGGTACATGCTTCCTTTATTAAACGAATTCGTCAAATAAGTGGAGGTGTCCTTAATATGGTATATCTTTATTGGTAATTTATCAAGTTACAGATTTATGCTTATTAAATATAGAAATATGAATGTTGTGTTATTCAAAACCTCAACAGTGCAAACAAAGGAATATATTATTAACTGTCTTTTGGGCGAATGCGAAACTTTTGTTTGTATAATATTTTAGTTTAAAAAAAAAGTAGTTTACGTGTTAAATTTTGATTTTTTTTTAAAGGTAAGCATATCTATTCAATATTGGGTAACGGCGTTGTACTTTTCGAATACTAACCCTAGTTATTATTGTGTTTGGGATTTTTGTCTAAAAGCTTTCACAAATTCGAACATAAAACATAGCGAAAATAATCAATTTGAGGTGAATGGCTCACAATATTTACTTTAGCTGCAGTCAAAATATAATCTTGCTAAAAAAAAGTCAAATGCTTGTTGATAATGAAGTTCTTACATAAATTATGTTTTCTCAGACCAGGAACAGAAAGCAGCACCCCACAGTGTGCTTTTAAGAATGATAAACATATCAAATTTTGACACACACCACGAATTTGTATCAACATTACATCAGCTTATCACCGTTCCAATCAATTCTGATCCTTATCACCAGTTTAGTATACCCAACACTGTCCGCCCTGACAATTACAACCTCCTTTACATATATTTTTGCTTCTTCAATTTGCAAAAAATGTTTAAACTTTTATCTTTAAATCCATTTAGTACATACTGAAGAAAGATATCTTTCTCGTTATAATCTCGGATTAATATAACGCCACCAGATGCGACGAGATTACCCAACATTCTTGAAATGTGTGAACAACTGACCCACGGTTTATTGACATTTGAAAACAATATTCATGTTTTATTCCAATTTTATATCTTTTGCATACAGTTTTCTTGAATTTCACCTCCATGCATGCTCACTAAATATCGTATAAATGTCATTATTGGTGAACGGCCTCGACAGAAACAAGGTGGCGAAGAATGCTTTTAGTATGTGCATCAAAGCTCATGAAATATTTATATGCACACAATTGATTTGCAGTTTTTTGTTTGTTTTATGTTTAACACCTTTTTATAACATAAAACGCTAACGTTTAACTGGTTAACTGAACATTTATATTAAATTGTCACTATTTTGTATGTCAAAACAAAAATCTCCAGCCGTGCTACTCTAACTTTTAAATCTTTTTGTGGAATCATTTTCATTGTTTCATTCGTATTTTTAGCAAAATGGACATACTCTAAAACTAATATATATTATCATCGAAGAAACGAAATTGGCGTGCAATTCATAAAGGGAGAGATCAACAGCAAGGTTTCATTCAAGAAACCTTTTAGATAGATTTTCATAAATCTATTTTTGATGCATCTTAAAGTTTATCAGCAATATATTGAGGCCAAAGAGTATGATATATGCAAACTTTTGCAGAGTCAAACTAAAGCCAGAGTTAACATAACTTAATCAAACGATCCATAAACGTCAGACTAGCTGCAGAGATGCCGAGTTTATGGTCATACCAATATCGCTTTATTCTTATTCCATTACTGATTGGTATTGAAATAATTATACAGCTATTAAACTTATCTATCGCCAATACAACATCAATCATAATAAAGGATTCGATCAGTAATAGTTAGTATTTATCGTCAACTTATGACGTGTGAAATATTGGCGGCCATTGACAAATATGGACGTTAGCGTAAAGAGAATGTAACCTTAGCAGATGTGAACCTTGACCTGTCGTCTATTATGTTCAAAAGTTATCTTGATCAAATCACAACCTTAACTTCTATTGTTTTTGTCGATATTTGTTGATTTAATGATATCGATAAATTAAAATGATTAAATTGCGTGAACTCGGATACGTGAAAGTCTGGAAACATATGGTGGAGACATGTTTGACATTTCTCTTTCTCGTGAAATAATTCGGTCTGTGTGTGTGCTAAAAGTTAATTTTTTAAATGGTTTAGTTTAAATGCATCGTTATATAACAACATAAAAAATAAGGTACATTTCATTATGTGATAAAATACATCAAAGGGGTAGTTCCAATTAATTTCCCCGCATTTGTTTCACTCTCATGGTTAACTGGAATTCGAAATTTAAAGAGTCTATAATATACACTTTAAACACATAATCAAAATTTTTAACAATTTTCATTAAATTCAAAATGTTATCCATTGCTAAATATATACACATTTGATGATGCATCCCAAAAATATTTTTGCGAACTTTTGTAATTTGAATCGGAGAACATCTTTCACTATACTGAAATAATTTGTAACTTTCTATGATATTTTGGCTTAGGTAAAACAGGAACATAAATATTGATAGATGCACTGTTCCCATGATAAACAATGTTCCTTTTACACAACTTTTGTTCCTCAAATTTTCCAAAAATCTATTGGCAAATATTGTAGTTCTGGGAAATATTTATGCATTTAAAATAAATCGCATGTTATGAATATATGCCAAAATGTTATTAAAACCTCAAAGTGCACTTTTAATATATACTACTGTGAATGTCAGCATATACTGATTGATATTTAGAAATGACGCTGGTCAAGTTTAAATGCAGTCAGGGGGAATTGACCCAATCTCTTTAACTTATGTTCTGTGATATGAACTGGGTGCATTAGTGTACAAATATATATATAAAAAAAGATCTGAAAACATATCATTTAAAAAAAGAGAAACAAACAAATACGATTAAAATAGCACTATAACATGTTTCAAAGATTGTATTCAAACTTACAGAATATTATAAAGAACATGGAACATAGAAAAACCTGTAAAAGAATGATTTCGATATAATTATTACACTATATAATACTGTATATACTCTGAATGCAATATGAGAAAATAAGCCATTAAACATGCAACTACATATATAGGCAGCTAATTAAAAAAACTGTTGCAATCAATACTGAGTTTTGGGTGGCCGTCATTTAGATTTTTACCTCGCTTGATTCTTTTAAGCATACAATATGTTCGATAAGATTGTACATTTCCCAGGGATGGAGAGGTCTGACGACAGTCATTATTTTCAAAACAAACATGCTTCACATTATGATAATTTTGATGAGCTGGTTAATATATTTTGTACACTTAGTGCAGAAGGGTGACTTATCAATTATATCATGTGATAAAACATGAAGATATTGAGATATGTTACCAAAAATGGCATTTAACACACAAAGTAGATATGAGTAAAAACTTGACACAAAAAGTGGTTATAAAATTATTTTATTGCAAATCATCTTTTTTGATAAAGCCTTAGCTCGTATTAAAAAAATAATGACTGTTTCGAAATCAAAGATTCAAACAAGTCTAATCATGCTGCATTCTCCTTTGTCACCTAATCATGCTGCATTCTCCTTTGTCATAATGGATACTCATTTGACCTAATAAGTATATAACTTAAGAAAAAGGTACACACAACTATATCATGCAACTCAAGTTGTTTTTTTTTATCTGCTGTAAATGTTTTAAAGGTTGGAAATTAAACATCACTAATTTATGAATGAAATATTTTATTGGAATGAATTGGTAATGACGACAAAATGGCGACATGATAGTATTTTAAGCACCTGCCACCAAATAAATATATAGTAAATATACTGTAAAATATCAGAAATAGAGTAAACACATTGTTCTTTAGTTTACGCTCCTATAATGATGTTTTTTGTACAGAAAGTGAATTATGATCTAAAATAATTATCATAATGATTTCTACTAGAGCAGAATTCTTACGACCGATTGAGTCAGTTACATTGTCCTATAACAATATAAGGATCAATTTTAATATGGTAATATAAGCAATTTATTTTCCGTGCCGAGGTTTTGCTTAATTTATGTGCATTTAGGGAAATTTCGGAGTTAATAAAATGGTAATTTAAGTTGTTCCCCAGTTGTTAAACGCAGACTATTTTAAGTAAAGTGGTGGTCGGGCGCCAGTGGTTCCGGGTGGTTGGCAATGCGTGACTCCATCGATGATGTTATTGTCCGAGAATCATTATGACATATAAACATCTCAGTCCATACTATGATGAATCCCTTAGTAGACCAATATACATCAAGTCGGCGTCAGGTTCATGAACGCCCAGATCATATTTAATCAAAAAAATAAAATAGACCCTTTAATATACAAAGGTACGATAAATATTAAAAGTGAAATAGACACCAAAGAAACACTTATTAACATTTCATTTAAACTCTTAAATGAGTTTTAAGGTTCATATATGTCATTTTTACAGTTCCGTTTGCTTCTTCGGTGACTAAATCTATAGCAATAAAACTATACACTATAATAAGAGCTTTTGTGTGTATGTTTTCTCACTATTTTAATATTAGATATACTATACGATTTCAATAGTCTTAGTTATGCTTTTTTCCTCATCTAAACGATGTAAAAAGTGCAAATATTAATGTTTAATTATCATATTTTATTTGAAAATGTAAGCAAGGTGTTTGTTTCATAGGTATAGACACTATATCACCGACAGTCATAAATTAAGTTATTGCAACATACAATGTTACATAATATTATTTCTAGTCCCCTAATTTTACGTTCAATTTTCTCGAGTTTTCATATTATTTTGGTTTTACTTTTTTTGCAGAGTACAACGCTGCCAGAGGTTTAGTACAAACTTTGTAATTTTTCTGCCTGCATGTTATCTGTTGGTGATAAGAACATCAGTTAATTCAGCATAGATTTTGTCATCAACAAGTTGATTCTACATTATCAAAAAGGGGAAGAAATGGAAATGATATGGACAAAGCCTGATGATTATGACTACGAATGATCTAGATAAGCTATAATTGTTGTATTTATCCTCTAATTCCTACGACATATCACCTATATCATACCGAATCATCTAATCTAAGGTATATCTTTATTAGTAACTATATAATTTATTCGGTTATTAAATGTGTGCATTACTTAATCCTGCTTAATGGAGTTTTCATTTTAAGATATGAAAGATAGAAAGCACGTATGATTGTGCTGACAGACGATGTAAACCTTTGAAGAATTCGAAACGAAATTATTTAGCTAAAGGCAGATCGGTTCAAGACCATGATAAGGACCTTTAGAACCGCGTCCCATCTCTCGGTACTTATCATGATATTACATAGAGATGCTGAATACCCTAAAGATAAATAAAACAGCTTGTTTATATACATAACGATACGGTGTTGATGGTACCAACTATTGAAGATCAAAGTAGTTGTATATACATGCACAACATTGCACTTTTGTTATGTAGTTAAATACACTGAGCTCTAATAGCAATACCAACCATTTCACAGTTATATATCTGTATAAGATGGTAAGGTGTCTTTATAGTTATGAATGAAGTAAATAGCAATACATGCACTCGGGGGGGGGGGGGGGAATATTCTATTCATTTTCGAAAATGTTAACGGGAAACTATTTTGTATCGTAAAAGTAAATGTTATAAATATTGCCACTTACAAATGTATTTGTATACCTTCAACAATAAAATAAATTGAGATAATTCTTACTTTACATGAAGATGGCAACAGTAAAATTTAGTAGCAATGTTCGTCAGTTGAGGGTTTATATCGTTTTGGTTATTGTATGCATGGTTGTCATTAAGACTTAAGATTTGCTTGTGTTTTGGCAGATCCAAGATTTGTCTGTTAAAGTTTCATTTGAAAAAAAAACTAATGGTGTTCACCCAGAAATGAGTGGACAGTTTTGATATACCGGTATATGGTAGACTCTCAGAGTAAAATGTTTTATACTTCAATACACAATTATCTTAGACTCACTGCAGCTGATAGGAAATAATCGATTTATTTCATTAAAAATGTCCTCCTAGAAAATTAGGATATGATTTTTTTAAATCTAAAGAGATTGAAAGATAATATTCAACTGGATATCTGTGTAAAAATCTTTACAAGTATGTATTTGTATTTATATTTTATGTAATTTCGAGGAATCAATTATTGAAAATTAGCGAATCGCATATATATATAATTAACGATCCTTTAGAATAAACCGCCGACCACCGGGATATTTTTTGTAATAGTTTAACAAATTTTAAATACTGAAAGACGAGCGTTTTGTTTTCAGAGAGCTGAATTTACCAAATTATTCATTTGATTAGAATGAATTTACAACATTTTATTGTAAATAGAATGGTTGTAGAAATACTGTTCATGTTGAGACGTATGAGTCGTATTTGCCTAACCCCAAACACTGTTTTACTCTTTGGCCAAAATACATAAATGAAAATAAAAAAAAATTAAAATTAAAAATGGACTCTGACTAACTCCTAGACTATTGACTTCTATAGACTATAGATAAGTTGGGGGGGGGGGGGGGGGGGGGGGTCTTTCTTGTCACTCTCAGTTGTTTTTAGATAACAGTACAGAACTGTATAAAATTTGCAATACTAACGTAAACTTGAAATAAATGAAAATATATGAAATGTCGTGAAATTTAAAATAATCGTCGGATAACTGCTTTGAGATTTTATCTTAAATGACAACACAAAAAAATAACTGCATTGATATTGTCCGTCTGTCGTCATTTTTATGCAAATCGTTTTAATGTCCGCCATGAAAAAAGCCATATAACAAAATATTACAAGTTCCTTCTCTCTGTCGTACAGATATCTTTACATATGATCAGCGTGTGCCTCAAGGGCCCAATTCAACTTGAAATTATAGTGCAGATAAATTTGATGTTTCTAAGATATACTTTATTTTATGATAATGTTGATATTTATGATATTTAATGTATATATTTTGATATGTTTGGGTCTGAAGTGAGAAAAAATACTATTAATTTAAGGATGGCACTTCTCCGAGCACTTCTCTGGTCATTGAAAACAGGTGCACGATTCTGTTTGAAGTCGAGGTATGAGTAATATAGACGTGTTTTATTGGATGGAGATTCATAGAGGCATGGGGTTGTACCATAATCTCTAAACTCGAGACTGTAAATACTTCTGGCGTTATTACTCCCACATTTGACCATTACACTTGAATTAAGGGCATCCGATACAGTTTTGATCCCGTATTTACAGTTTGATGAAAATTTCCATATAGGCTATTTTTTGTCTGATTAAATCAAATATGTTATAAAAAATATACCATGTGCAACTTTTTGAGTAATATGAGTTCGAAATTTTGTATATTTGCTCAAAATTCGGATTTGTGGCCGTATTTTCCCTTTCGTAAGAAAACCATAACTTTTTTGTTTTAAAAGATTGTGTTTGTTAAATAATTTGTTATTTCTGCATTTTATAAGTAAAAAAAAACTTATGCATTTTCTATTCAGAAATAACTCACATTTATCAAATGGTCATGAATTGAGATAAAAAACCGTATCTTTTTGCTGTATATTTATCAAAATTAAAAAAATTGCACTATTTACAGTTTTATTAAATTTTGTCCACATAATCTCCCTGCAAAATGAAACAAAATGTAGTTTTAAAGAATAGGGGTCCATGCACTCGTTTTCAAATTAAATCAGTTTGAATGATAAAAATCAGTCGAAAAATGCATCTTTTCCCGATATGTCATAGTTTAACGTCGCGAAAATAACATTTTACGTTAGCAACGTCATTACCTCCCCTGTAACTGTATCGTATGCCCTTAAGCAATATTAATCACATGACCAAGTTTAATTCACTATTTTTACATAAGAAAATGTCTGTACTAAGTCAGGAATATGACAGTTATTTTCCATTCGTTTGATGTGTTTGAGATATGATTTTTGCCATTTGATTAGAAACCTTTCGTTTTGAATTTTCAGTATTTTTTGAGTTCAGTATTTTTGTGAATTTACTTTTTGAACGTGCAATATAGTATTTTACCAAAACGCGGTTGTATGAAATGACCAGCTTTAAATTGGTAGACACTTCTTTTTACTGCGAACATCAACGCCAGTTAATATTTAGTCTTGTTATCCAAAGAATTTACTCTTATCAAAACTCTGATAAAGAAAAGAAATGTATGTCCATCCTGGTCAAATTTAAAAATTCTGATACTATCAACTATTTGACATTTCCGGTTTTAAACTTTTTATTGTAGA